>NC_080752.1:29837074-30212074 GCF_020826845.1 Diceros bicornis minor
AATTGAGGCAACCCTTTTGAATACTCCATGATGGATCAAAACACAACTACAATATGAACTGACTGGTAGTTCTAATGTATACAACCCTTTCGTGTAATTTCACATTTAGTTTAAAATCTGACAACTTGATCGCTATAAAGTAATAACGGTTTGTAGAAGCCCCTCCTCTCCAAAAAGCCCCCTCTTCCGTGTTCTCCTAATAGACCTGCACACGGTTATCAGACTCCTATCTCCAAAAAGCTGTAATTGTGTGTGTGTGTGTGTGTGTGTGTGTGTGTGTGTGTGTGTGTGTTGGCCTGGACTTGGGAGCAGAGGGTGAGTCTTGGATCTTTTTATTTCTAGCGCCTACTAAAGTGCCTGGCAAATAGTAGGCACTCAACAAATGGTACTGAACAGAAACATTAATTAACTAATTAATTAATTTCCAAGTTTCTTCACCTTCATTCATTTATTACTTAGCGAGTCCCTACATCTGCCTAGGGCACTGTGGGGATGGGCAGAGATTGAATTTAATAAGAATAATATACACGTAAGAATGCAAAAAGGACAGACTTCGGATCTTCCTGGAAAGCAGAGACCTAGTGGAAATGGTGCGAGGTGACCCGGGCACAGCAGTTCCCCACTCCTCCCCCAAGGGCCCACCATCGACAGGCTCAGTGCCGGCTACTTTGGTCTGGGTGGGAGAGCGAGAGCGAGGGCGCTTGGGAGAAGCCTCGCCCAGCGGCGATAGATTAGTCAGGCCTCAGAAAGATGGCGTCCTCGGAGCAGGCAGAGCAGCCGAGCCAGGTAAGGGGAGTGGGACTGCCCCGCCGTGGTGGCAGGGACCCCGGCTGGAGGGGGCGCTCGGCGTGCGGCTGGGAGCCGGGTGGGGACCCTGAGCCTCGGAAGCCTGGTGCTCCGACCTCTTGCCCCTGCCCGGGCCCCGCCCCTCCCCAGGTCCTCGCCGCCGGCCCCTCCCCCGGTGACCCCTCTTTGACCACATTCCTGAGCTGGGGTTCGGGGGCGCCCGCGGCCCCCGCTTCCCGCCTGCCAGGCCCTCGGGTCTCACTTGAGCTTGGCCCGGTCGGTGGCGGGACCCTTAAGAAGCCCCCAGCTCTGAGCTGCGAGTGCCCCTGCTTGAGCAGAGGGGTGAGAAGCTCGATCGTTCTCGGCTGTTCTCTCCCGGGAGGGGCCTGACTCTTTCAGGGTTCCCACTACCCTACAGCCTCAGCCTCTTTGGCTTTAAGTCATCTTTGCGCTTCCCCTGCCTGCCAAGTTGGAGGCTTAGAAATGTACTCAGACCCTCTCAGTGCGTTGGTAGGAAGGGGACTCACTGTAAACAACAGACGCCACCAAGCTTTTGGTTGAGGATCTGTCCTTGCTTCCCAGAGTTTGGTTTTCTCGGCCAAGGGCGCCACTCTAGCATTTCAGCCAGATTCAGCCAAATCACATTCCAGTAAGGGGACCATGAGGACCAGTGCTCCTGCCTATACGTCTGCTGTCGGGAGGCAGTGGATGATAAGGCCTCTGAAGGGGTTTGTAGTCCAAGGTGGGGTGGGGTGGGGTGAGGAGGATGGGGGTAAGCGGTACCTTACATTTACTGAGTGTGTGCTATCATGCCTAGGACAAATTACGTTTATTATCTCATTTAATGCTCATTACAACCTTTATGAAGTACAAGCTGTTAACCGCCATTTCGCAGAAGTGCATGGTAAGGGTCTGTAATACGCCCCAAATCATGTGCCTGATTGAGCCTGGAATTGAACCCAAGTGTGTGTGACTCCACTAGTCAGCCATGCACGGTTAAATTTAGTTAGGATTAGACAGAGGAAGAAGAAAATGGGTTCAACCTGGACCTCATCACTCATCTCTCACTTGTTTCAAACGCCTGTGGACTTTTCAGCAGCCCACTGGTATTTTGCTTCCTTCCTGGGCAGAAGAACACCACTTAGGGTTTCTTACTCTTGTATTCTTCATGATAAACCTATTACAGGAATTGCTCTTAGAGGAGTTATGTGTTCCTCAGACCAGCTTCCATTAGGAGAGCGAATGATTCAGAGAGAAGATGCCTGGATTGTAAAACATGGGAAATAACTAGGGCTAATTCTGGCCTTCTCACTGTCAGAAATTCTGGAGTGTGGGGTGTGTCCTGGGAGGAGGGGCCCTCCTTTCTTGCCTAACCCCACTTAGCTTGCTGAAATGCTGAGACTTCTCAGAATCGGGGCTCCTCTGAACTGTTCCATGTTAAGAATGCCCACAGGCCAGGATTAAAGGGGGCCTTCAGTCTCTCATTTTTCTAGGACGTCTAATTTGCCAGTGCTGTGAAGGTTACTAAAAATCTTGCCACTTGGAGCCATTGTGGTGCCCAGGGATTCCTCTGGTTCTGGAAATTGCCTTCTCTGTACATGTGGAAAGGATCTAAGGTCCTTTAAGGGGGCTTGGCCAGCACTTGTTTGGTTTTCGGTTCTGCTGCTCCTTTGCCCTCCTTTCCAAAGCTGGTAGAGATGGGATTTCATCAGAATATGCTGGCAGCCTGGGGAAAAACTTCATGCCAAATTCTGTCACTGTTTAACAGTATGCTGCAAATGCACACTCTTTAAGTGAACCAACTTTCTTGAGCACTTTGCTTGTTGTTTCATTTTCAAGTCCTGATCAGCCTGGTTTCCCATTTCTCTAGTCAAAGCAGAGTGGAGTTGAAAGAGCTGTTTGGATAATTCCTCCAAAGCCGGTTTTTATGTGAGAAGAGCTGCATTAGATCTGTGGGGCTGGGCCGGTATTCTGTCTCTTATAGAAAGTTTGTTAGTTGGCTTTGTGGCATCAGTCTCTCATTTTGAAAGATTAAGGATGAATAACCAATCCTTTCTTCCCTTGAGAGGCAATGTAGAGCAGTGGTTAAAAGTATGGGCTCTGAAGCCATCCCCACTGGCTTAGAATCCTAGCCTCACTAGTTACCAGCCATGTGATCTTGTACAAGTTACTTAACTTCTCTCTTCTTAGCTCCTCCATCTGTAAAGTAGGACTAATACTAGTGCCTGTCTCATAGGGTTGCTCTGAGGATTAAATGAGTTAACTTATTTTAGAACAGTGCCTGACATAGTGTGTTATCTATTATTCCATTCAGTAAACTCTGGATTTTCACTCACAAATGATCTAAACCTTTCCTCAAGCACTATTATAATGTCTTTTGGGGTATGATTTTTCATATGTTGACCACTAAGACCCCTAAAGTTATTCCTTTTTTGCAGGGAAAGAGTCACCCCAAGCTAACATCTGTTGCCAATCTTCCTCCCCCGCCTAAAGCTCCAGTACGTAGTTGTGTATAGTGTAAGTTCTTCTGGTTCTTCTGTGTGAGCCACTGCCACAGCATGGCTACTGACAGACGAGTGGTGTGGTTCTGTGCCTGGGAACTGAACCCGGGCCCTGGAAGTGGAGCCCGCTGAACTTTAACTGCTAGGCCATCAGGGCTGGCTCTAAAGTTATTCTTTTGTTTGTTCTGAAGTGATTTCCTTGAAGTTTAAAGGAACACCCTGAATGCTGGTGTTTATCCTAGCTGTCCTTTGTGACTTTTAGTTTTCAGTAACATACTTGCTTTTTAATAATGGTATAGTGTTTTTAGTCTATCTTCAAGACAGTCTGTTGGAATTACACTTATTGCTTCATATCCTTGTTGTGTTTTTGCCGCATTAGTCTGTTTTGCATGGCTAATCTCTTATCAAAGTTCCTTCTCGTCTGTACATGTTATGGCCCGTAGGAAGGGGAAATGCTATTCCTATTTCTGTACTTTCCCACCAGCTTTGCTGTCTTCAGCGAAGAGCAGAGGCATGGTTCAATCTGATTGTTTAATGGTTATTGAATATTGAATATTATTGCAGAACATAGATTTCAAATCTGTTGAGCTTCACTGGGTATAGTAAATTTTTGGTTGAGAAAACACAGAAGCAGGGGAGGGAGAAGAGCACAGTGAAGACGTTATGGAGTGGAAGAGCAGGGCTTGTAACCTGAGAGACTTTGGTTTGAACTTCAGCACTTATTCACTATCGGGCTTGTCACTTCACCTCTCTGAGCCTCAGTTTTCTTCTCTGTAAATTGGGTGTAATAATAATTACCCTAGAGGGTTGCTCTGAGGGTTGATGAAATCACAGATGTGAAGAGCATCTGGTGCACAGTAAGTGCTCAGTGAGTGTCAGTTTCCTTCTCCAAGTGTCTGCTTGTAGTTTTGGAAGTCTCCTGAACTCTGGAATAACAGTAGTTCGAACAAGATATTTTGCCCCTGTAGAATTTTGCCCCTATGTAGAATTTCCAACCTACAGAAAAGTTGAAAGAATAGTACGGAGAACTCCTATAAAACTCCCATAAAAACTTTACCAAGATACACTGTTCACGTCTGCTGAATTTGCTTTATCTCAGTCTCTGTATATTGTTTTTTTTTTTGAAAGATGTGTTAGTAAGTTATGCACATCATGCTATTTCATCCTAGAATACTCACCTTGTCTCTCATAAGAGTCAAGTTATTCTCCTACGTAACTATAATACCAGTATCACACAAGAAATTGAGTATAGATAAAATATTATTATTTAATAATACAGTCCACGTTCAGATTTTCCAAATTAAAAAAAAAAATCAGGATCCAGTCAAGAAACAAGGATTGCATTGATTTGTCTCTTTAGTATGCTTTAATCTAGAATGATTCCCTAGCCTTTAAGAATTTTTTTTAACTTTTTACTGAAGTTTAACATATACCCAGAAAGTATACAAGTTATGTGTCCAGCTTGGTGAATTTTCAGAGTGAACACACTTGTGTAACCAGTATTCAGATCAAGAAATCAAATATTACCAGGACCTCAGAAGTCCCCCTCGTGTCCCTCCCATCCTTATCCAACCTCCCAAAGGCTGTCCCTATCCTGATTTACAATCTGTAGATTAATTTAATAGCTTATTGAGTGACAAAGTCCTTGTGGCCAAAAACTTTACTGTGGAATTCCAATAGGTGTGTTGTGGTCAGTTGAATGAGTTGTGGCAATGTATTTACCTGTGTAACCACCACCACAATCAAAGATGAAAACAATTCCATTATTCCTAAATGTTCCCTTTTGCTGCTTCCCAGTAAATCCTAGCCTTTGGCCTCAGGAGATCTGAACTGCTTTCTATCACTGTAGATTATATTTTTCTTTCCTAGAATTACATATGAATGAATTTATAATGTATGTATTTCTTTTGTGTCTCATTTCTTTTGCGTAGAATAATGTTTGTGAAATTTATATTGGTGTGTGGATCAGTAATTCATTACTTCTTATTCGTGTGTAGTAGTCCATTGTATATATATACCACAATTTGTTGATCTCTTCACCAGTTGGTGGACATTTGGGTTATATTACTGCATAACAGTATCTGCACAAATTTAGCAGCTTAAAACAGCATGCATTTATTGTCTCACAGTTTCTGTGGGTCAGGAGTCAGGACACAGTTTAGCTGAGTCTCACAGGCAGCAATCAAGGTGTCTGCTGGGGCTGTGATCTCATCTGAGTCTCCATTGGTGAAGGATCTGCTTCCTAGCTCATGTGGTTGTTGGCAGCATTTAGTTCTTTGTGGACTGTAGACTCAGGAGCTCTGCCTGTTACCAGCTGCCAGCCAGAGGCTACCCGCAGTGTCTTGCCACATGGATCTTCCCAATATGGGCACACTCTTCCTCAAAGCTAGCAAGGGAGAGAGTCTTTTAGTATTGTAACCACATACATGTAATTACATGCATCCTGTCACTTTTGCCGTACTCTCTTGGCCAGAAGCACATCACAAGTCCTGCCCACACTAAAGGGAACAACACAAGGGCATGAATACCAGGAGGTGTAGGGATCGTGGGAGTCACCTTAGAGTCTGTTCCCCACATTATTGGTTCTAGTTTGGGGCTCCTATAAATATTTATGTTTAAATGTTTGTGAAGACATATGTTTTCATTTTTCTTGGTAAATACCTGTGAGTGGAATTGCAGGGCTATGTGGAAAGTATATGTTTAGCTTTATAATAAATTACCTAAGTGTTTTGCAAAGTTGTACTATTTTTCATTCCCACCAGCAGTGTATGAGCATTCCCGTTGTCCCACGTCCATACCAACACTTGATATTGTCTGTCTTTTAAATTTTAGCCATTCTAGTGAGTGTAGTGTTATTTCATCGTGGTTTTAATTTGCATTTCTGTGATGACCTAATACAAGCATCTTTTCTTGTGCTTACTGGTAAAGGCTGAGGTTCATTTTCTTCCCATATGGATATCAGTTCCAGCATCATTTGTTGAACAGATTACCCTTTCTCCATTGAATTATCTTGCCACCTCTGTGAAAAATAAAAAAATTATATATACATAGGTCAGTTTCTGGACTCTATTCTGTTCCATTTATCTAGATGTCTATCCTAATGCAAATGAAATACTGTCTTGATTGCTGTAGCTTTATAGTGAATCTTGAAATAGAAAGTGTAAAATCTTCTGACTTTATTCTTTTTCAAAATTGTTTTAGCTTTGGTCCATTGCATCTCTATATAAATTTCAGAATCAGTTTATCAATTCTTACAAAAAAGCTTGCTGGGATTTTTATTGGGATTGTATGGAATCTATAGACAAATTTGAGGGAGAATTGCCATCTTAATAATATTGATCTTCTAATTCATTAACGTGGTATATATCTGCATTTAGGTCTTCTTTTTTTTTTTTTTTTTTTTTTGTGAGGAAGATCAGCCCTGAGCCAACATCCAATCCTCCTCTTTTTTTGCTGAGGAAGTCCGGCTCTGAGCTAACATCTATTGCCAATCCTCCTCCTTTTTTTCCCTTTTTCTCCCCAAAGCCCCAGTAGATAGTTGTATGTCATAGTTGCACATCCTTCTAGTTGCTGTATGTGGGACGCGGCCTCAGCATGGCCGGAGAAGCCATGCGTCGGTGCGCGCCAGGGATCCAAACCCAGGCCGCCAGTGGCAGAGCGCGTGCGCTTAACCGCTAAGCCGCAGGGCTTAACACTCATGTGTTTTGAATGTTGTCAGGTGCTCTTTTTACTATCTGTTGAGTTGATCTTATTGTTTTCTTCCTTTATTCTGTTAATATGGTGATTTATGTTGATTGATTCTTCAAATGTTAAACCAATCTTGTATTTGTTGGATAAATTTTACTTGGTCATGATGTGTTATCCTTTTTATATGTTGCTCGATTTGGTTTGTCAATATTTCGTTAAGGATTTTTACATTTATGTTTATGAGGGATATTGATTTATAGTTCTCGTCTGTGTGTGTGTGTGTGTGTGTGAAATCTTTGTCTAGTTTCAGTATCAAGGTAATACTGGCCTCGTAGAATGAGTTGGGAATTTTTACCTTTTTTTCTATTTTCTGAAATAGTTTGTGTAAGATGGGCTTTTTTTTTTCTTAAATGTTTCATAAAATTCACCAGTGAAGCTAACAGGGTCTAGTGTTTTCTTTAATTTTAATTATACACTTAATTTCTTTTTTAGTCAAGTATTTTGAAATTATGTTTTAAATTATTTAATTATATGTTTTTAAAATAGATATAGGGCTATTAAACTTTTCTGTTTTTTCTAGGGTCAGTTTTGGTATGTTGTGTCTCAAGGAATTTGTCATTTCAGTTGTTAAGTTCATTGTTTTAAAGTTTTTCAGGGCCGGCCCCATGGCTTAGTGGTTAAATGCACGAACTCCGCTACTGGCAGCCCAGGTTCGGATCCCGGGTGCACATCGACGCACCGCTTCTCTGGCCGTGCTGAGGCCGCGTCCCACATACAGCAACTAGAAGGATGTGCAACTATGACATACAGCTGTCTACTGGGGCTTTGGGGGGAAAAAGGAAAAAAAAAGGAGGAGGATTGGCAATAGATGTTAGCTCAGAGCTGGTCTTCCTCAGCAAAAAAAAAAGAGGAGAATTAGCACAGATGTTAGCTCAAGGCTGATCTTCCTCACAAAAAAAAATAATTAAAAAAAATAAAGTTTTTCATAGTGTTCCCTTGCTATCTTTTAAATGTCTATAGAATGCGCAGTTATTTCTCCCTTTTCATTCCTAATATTGCAAATTAGTGTCTTCTTTCTTTTTTTATTGATTGGTCTAGCTAGAGGTTTATTGATCTTAATACTCTTCAAAAACCCAGCTTTTATTTCATTGATTTTTCTTTATTGTTTGTAATTGTTAATTTTATTTATTTCTTTCCTTCTATTTAGTTTGGATTTCATTTGCTCTTATTTTTCTCACTTTTTTTTTTTTTTGTGAGGAACATCAGCCCTGAGTTAACATCCATGCTAATCCTCCTCTTTTTGCTGAGGAAGACCGGCTCTGAGCTAACATCTATTGCCAATCCTCCTCCTTTTTTTCCCAAAGCCCCAGTAGATAGTTGTATGTCATAGTCGCACATCCTTCTAGTTGCTGTATGTGGGACGCGGCCTCAGCATGGCCGGAGAAGCGAAGCATTGGTGCGGGCCTGGGATCGTAGTGGAGCGCGCACACTTAACCACTAAGTCACGGGGCCGGCCCTCACTTTTTTTCTAAAGTTAGTACTTAAAACGGTAAATTTCCTTAAGTGCTGCTTTAGTCGTATTCCATAAATTTAGATATGTTGTATTTTCATTCAGTTCAGAATATTTTCTATTTTCCCCTGTGATTTCTTCTTTGACTCATAGATTATTTAGAAGTCTGTTGTTTAATTTCCAAACATTTGGGATTTTTCCAGGTTTTTTTCTGTTATTGACTTCTAGTTTAATCCTGTTGTGGTCAGAGAGCATACTCTGTATGATTTAAAATCGAGATTTGTTTTATGGTCTGTCTTGGTGATTTTTCCTTATGAACTTGAAAATAATGTGTATTCTTCTGTTGTTGGGCGGAGTCAGTTAGGCCATGTTGGTTGATAGTGTTATTTAGGTCTTCTATATCCTTACTGACTTTTTGCTTAAGGAGAGAGAATTATTGAAGTCTCCACCTGTAACTGTGGATTTGTCTCTTTTTCTTTTTAATTCTGTCTGATTTACTTCGTGTATTTTGAAACTCTTATTGTATGCATACTTATTGAGGATTATTATGTCTTCTTGATTGACTCCTTTATTTTTGAAATGTCCCTGTTTATCATTGGTAATATCTGTTACTTTGAAGTTATCTGAGATTAATATTGCCACTACAGCTTTCTTATGATTAGTGTTTGCATGGTATATCATTTTCCATCCTTTTGCTTTTTACCTACGTGTGTCTTTTGTTTAAAGTGTGTTTCTCGTAGACAGCATACAGCAGTGTCTTGCTTTGTCCCCTCCCAGTATGACAATCTCTGCCTTTTCATTGGGTGTTTCATTTCCACTTGAGGTAAATATAAATACGGTTGACTTTGTCTACCATTTTGCAGTTTTTTAAATCTGTTCTTTTTTTTCCTGTTTTCTTATCGTCTTTTGGATTGAATTTTTTTGGGATTTCATTTCATCTCTGCTTTTGGTTTAGCTGTACCTCTACTTTTGTTTTTTGTTTATTGGTGATTGCTCTAAGGTTTACAATATGTTACTTTATCACAGTCTACTTTCAAATGGTATTTTACCAATTCACATGTTATTTAAGAACCTAACAACAGTATACTTCTATTTCCACCTCTCATCCATTATACTTTTAGTGTGATAGATTTTACTTATACGTATGTCATAAACCCCACCATACGTTTTAAATTATCTTTTTAAAATAAAAGTATGTATTTATTTAAAATATCTTTTGTATTTACCAACATATTTACCATTTCTGACATTCTTTTGTGTAGACCAAGTTTCCATCCAGTATTGTTTTCCTTCTACTTAAAGAATTTCTTTTAACGTTTCTTGTGGTATAAGTATACTGTTGACAGATTCTTGCAGCTTTTTTTTTTTCTGAAAAACATTTTAGTTTGTATTCATTTTTGGAAAACATTTTCACTGGATATAGAAGTCTAGGTTGATAGTATTTTTTCCTGTGGGAATTTTAAAAATACTGTTCATTGTATTTTTTGACTTGCCTAGTTTCTGATCAGAAGTCTGAAGTCATTCTTAATCTTGATTAATATCTGTAGGTAATGTTTCTTTTTTTTCTTGCTACTTATAAGATTTTCCCTTTTTCATGGGTTTTTAGCAATTCGATTATGATGTGCCTTAGTATGTGTCTATGTTTGCTTTCCTTGGGGTTTGTTGAGCTTCTTGGATCTGTGAGTTTGTAGTTTTCATCAAACTTGGAAATTTTTCAGCCATTATTTCTTTAAATATTTTTTTTTCTTTTTTTGGTCTTTTTTTTCCCCCTCCTTCATTTTGGTGAGTTTCTGTTGCTATGTCTTCATGTGCACTTACCTTTTCTTCTGCAGTGCCTAAACTGCCCTCATTCCCATTCAGTGAAACTTTTATTTCAGATAGATTTTTCATCTCTAGAAGTTCTCCTTTCTTTTTATACCTTACATTTCTCTCCTTACTATGATCATGTTTTCCTTTAAATTCCTTTATTTATTTATTTGTAATTTTTTTTGTAATTTATTTATTTTTTTGTGAGGAAGATCAGCCCTGAGCTAACATCCATGCCAGTCCTCCTCTTTTTTGCTGAGGAAGACTGGCCCTGGGCTAACATCTGTGCCCATCTTCCTCCACTTTACATGGGACGCTGCCACAGCATGGCCTGACAAGCGGTGCATCGGTGTGCACCCGGGATCTGAACCCAGGCCGCCAGCAGCAGAGCATGAGCGCTTAACCACTCTGCCATGGGGCCGGCCCCTTAAATTCCTTTTTTTCCCAAAATTGAGGTCTGATTGACATAAAAGACATATTAGATTCAGATGTACAACATAATGATTCCATATTTGTATTTTTTTAAATTGAGTTAAATTCTTGAATAAAGTTATAACACCTGTCTTAATGTTTTGTCTGCTAATTATTTCTTCTAATGTTTCCTATTATTGTAGGTCACACTTTCCTGCTTCTTGACATATGTTGAGATTTTTGATCAGATGCTGGATGCTGTGAATTTTACATTGTTGAGGGTCTGAATTTTGTGATGTTACTTTAAAGAGTGTTGAGATTTGTCTGGTGGGGAGTTAAGTTACTTTTGGTTCTTTTTGATTCTTTCAAGTCCTGTTTTTAAGCTTTGTTAGGGTGGATCTAGGGTGGCCTTTACCCTAGGGATAATATGACCCCCCTACCAAGATGTGGCCCTTCCAGGTCTCTATTGAATGCCTTGAATGTGCAGTGAGGACGCTCCACTCTGCTGCTTGGGACTCGTTGAGACCTGTGAGGGTTCTGGGAACTGTTTACCTCTCAGCTTCTTCGTCACTCTTTTTTTTTCAACCTCATGGAGTTTCACTCTATGCGTGCACAAATTTTAATATTCAGTAGAGACTTAAGGGAACCTCTATGCAGATTTCTGGAGCTCCCTTTCTGCATAGTTGCCTCCTCTCTGGAACTCCTTCTGCAACTTTCAGCTGCCTTAGCCACCCTGAACTCCAATCTCTGTTTCCTGAGCTCAGTGAGATTGCCCTTCTCTGTTGGGAGCCCCCATTCCTCTCTTTGGTCTGAAATATGCCTTCGGCAGAAAGCCAGGGTGATCTTAGGGCTCATATCATTTGGTATGTTCCGCTAGGAATCATGTGTCTGTACTGCCTGCTGTCCAGTGTCTACAAACAGTGTTGTCATTTATTTTGTTTTGTTTTCTAGCTGTTTACAGCGGGAGGGTAAATCTGGTCCCTATTACTCCATCATAGACAAAACAGAAGTCTATTGGTTGATTTTGGGCAGAGGAGTGACGTGATATAACTTCTATTATCTCATCTTATCCTGAATGTGAGGTGGTGGTGTTATTCCCATTATTCCCATAGATGAGGAAACTGGGGTTCAGAGAGGTTGACTGTATACCCACAGTCACTCAGTTATTAATGCCAAAGTTTGTACACTTGTCACTGTACCAGTGCCTCTCAAAAAATATTTGTTGAGTTGGATCTTACTCTTCCCAGCAAAGAACTGTGCGTCAGACTGGCTTAGGACATATCCAGAGTTACACAGTCACCTGGCAGATGTAGGGTGAGTACTCTAGACCTGGCTGTTCTGCCAGTTGCTCAAACCTGAGCTGTGTGTGCAGTTGATCTTTGCTGGGCAGCAGGGTCAGCACGTGGGCATGCCTTCTGGGTGGGGAAGGTCAGTGCCTGGGCAAGCAGGTGAGAGTACCCTTGTCTCTATCAGACTGAAAGTGTTTCTCTGCCAGTGTGGTCCTTTTTTGTTTTTCTGTCTTTTAAAGCAGTCTTATGCTTTTGCTCTTCTTCCTTTCCTGCTCTGTGCATTCTGGCCCCTAAGGATCCTAACTGTGGATTGCCTTACAGCCTACTTCTTATACCTTTGATTTCTAAACCTTACTATTATGATTATTTTTAAAATCGTAGACTACCCTGTCAAGATTTCCAGGATCAAGTTGGAATTTAATTTGTAGGGATTTGTCTCAAGCCGGAAAACAGACTTGACCACTTAAAGGGGATCACTGTTGAGGCAGGTGTTGAGAAGTGTTGGGCTTTCATAAAAGCTGTACTGGTGAGACTAATGGACCTGCCTGAGCTTGGGGATTCAGCTTCTGACAGGCAATCGGCTGCTCAGACCTTTGCCTTTCTTTGAAGCAGCATTTAGAGCTGCATGTTAAGGATGAGAGTCTGTCCTCCTCAGCATAAGGAAGCAGAATGGTGAGGATTCTCTGAGGAGTCCTGTTGGTATGTTGGGTGGAACAATTCTTCATTGCGTGCATTGCGGGACGTTTGGTCTCCCAGGCCCCTGCCCTCTAAATGCCAGTGAGACTCCCTGATCATTGTGACAGCCAGAAACACCTCCACATATTTTCAGATGCCCTGTGGGGGTGATTCTGCCCTGAGATTGAGAACCATCAGGCCTCAACGTTGCACTGAGAGTAGGCCAGGTTTGTGTTAGGTTGTAGGTGAAATGTTCCAGTGAAAGACACTGCCATGGTTCTCTGCTTGCTTCATTTGGGCTTACGTATACAAGGTGCTTCCTTTGTTTTAATTTTTTAAGTTAAAAATTTAATTAAGCAAATATTTATTTGTTACCAGTGATATTCTGAGTGCTGAAGATCAGCCTTCAATAAGATGGTCAAGTGCCTACCTTCAAAGAGCTTAAAATCTAGTGGAGATAGATAATAAACTAGTCATCCAGTGAAGAATTTCAGATGGTATTATCAAGGAAATCAACATGGAGAGTAGTTGGAGGATGAAGGCTGTTTTGGTCATCACACAGTCTTCTAGAGGACACTGAGATAGGAAATGGGGGTGGTCCATTTTGGACTGCAGATATTTCAACATGAACTGGAGAATCATCTAGCATATAATTAGTATTATACGGGCAATTCCCAGATTGGCAAGAAGTCCTCAGTGCGTTCATTTACAAGGTCTGACTGACCTCAGACAGCACTGCGAGTGAGAATGCGGTGTGGGGAAAGGCTGGCTCCTGTCTTAGCAGCCCCGAGATTGAGCTTAGAGGTCTGGCTGAGAGCTTAGAGGCTCTGGAAGCCAAGACTTGAGGACTTTGGAGAGTGTTGGTATTTAGATTCCTTGGTGGGGATATGCACACACATATGTGCTTGTTGTAGGCTTTGAATCTCCCTGTATATGAGGGATATATGAGGAGCCAGCATCAGTGGTGGATCCCCCAAGGAAGAGGGGACTGAGTGTTGGGATGAAAGGGAACCTTCCTTTTTAAAATTTTTAAGAATTAAAAAAAATTTTTTTAAGCAGAATACACTTAACATGACTCACAAATTAAAAAGGGACAGAAGGGTGTATGATGAAGGAGACTTACTTGGTGTTGTATGCTGTTTCAAGTTTCCCTGAGGCAAATGTTAGCTATTCAAGAGTTGAACTAATTTTAAGAGAAGTTCCTTGGTGATAATGATTCATAGTGATTCGTTGCATCTCAGGAAGAAATTTTGGGTTAAGTCAGAATGGGGCTTCCTAGATATTAAATCTGTTTTCATTAGTTTGTTTCGTCTGGCCTCATAACCTACATTATTGTTTATGGGGTAGTGTTAAGACTGTTGCTTAATAAAATGTGGTCTAAACAAACCTGGTTATTTTGATGAAGTAGAAGGGTTCAGACTCCTTTAGTACGAGTTACTATCTGGGTCATCATGGACGCCCAAGTTATTTAACTTTGCTTGGCGGGGTTTCCTCATCAGCTGTAAATTCACACATTTATTGTGAGAATGAAATGAAGAAAGAGCTAAATAAATGTTAGCAGTTAGTGTTGGTGTTTACCAAATAGAGTGAAGGAATACCATTATCTCAGGAAGATAATGATCCATTCACTTACATTAGAACCATTGTTCTGTTCTTTGTTGCCCATTCATTCATCTGTGCTTGATACTGTCCTAGGCCCTAGGGATACAGTGATAAGCAAACCCAGACAGTTTCTGCCCTTGTGGAGTTTATAATCTGGTGAGGGACATAGGCATCAATCAGATAACGACACATGTAAAACTGCAGTTCTGCTCAGTCCTTCAAGGAGAGGTATATGGTGTTGGTGTATAATAGTGTATGATAATTTGATCCTGTCATGGGTGTCAGAGAAGCAGTGCTTCCCCCGAGGAAGTGACTTAGCTGAGACCTGAAGGATGACTTAAAGTGTCAGAGAGAAGGGGAGGAATAGCATATGCAAAGGTCAGTGTGTCTGTTGTGGGCGGAGCTGGGGAGTGTGGTGCCATACAGACCTGAGCTGTATTCAGAGTAGATGCAAGGCCTTGTAGGCCACACTGAGAAGTTTCTTCTGTATTAGAGTTGTTGTTGTTGTTTACTGGGGTGGGTGGGTGGATGGAGGATGAGATCAGATTATCATTTTGAAATGATAGTCTGTTTACAGTTTGGAAAATGAATTGGAAGAGAGCCAGTATTGGTGTGGGTGAACTGATTAGAAGGCTATTGCGGTGGTCCAGACAAGAGAGTTTGGAACTTGGACATAAGTGATGGCAATAGAAATGGAGAGAAGTGGATGGACTGGTTCCATGGATATTTAGGGAGGAATATCAGCAGGACTTGATAATGTGTTAGCTCTGGCAAGTGAGGCAGAAGGAACAGTCAAGATGGCTTTTTGGATTCTAGTTTGCGTATTTTGGTGGAAGCTTGTACCATTCACTCAGACAGGGAACTCGGGAAGAGGACATGTGTGGCAGAGGGAGAGGATTGTGAATCTGCTGTAGGATTTGTTAAGTCCAAGAGACAGAAAGGCAGTTGGATATAGAACTCGGGTCTGGGCTAGAGATCTAAATGCATGAGCTTATGGATGCCTGGAGCCTTAGGAGGTAGGAAGCAAGGAGGGAGGGAAAGCATGCTCAGATTCCCTGACACTTTCTAGTTAGCTTCATGCTGGCTGACCTTGTCCTGGGCCAAGAAGGGGCTCTTGAGACAGGACGTGGGATGAGGAGATAGAGTCCTTCTTCCAGCAGAGTCCTTGCTACTGTGCTGTGTGCTAGCTGTGTGGTGGCAACTGGGCGTGAGGAAATCTTTGAGGACCCTCTGTGGACTGGACTCTTTCCTCTCCCACCTTCTGTCCTTTTTCCTAGGAAACCTGGCACTTGCTGTCTGAATTAGCTGGGAGGAATATGGAGGCTGGAGGCTGGCACCTGAAACCCACAGATTAGCTGTACTTGTCTGGATATTATCTGTAGATAATTGGAAATTGGCTTGAACATGAGTAACAGTAAACTAATCATAGCTGTCTCATACTGCTTGTTTTATTCTTTTAGAGATTTGTAAATTTCTTCCAAGTCTGTCTGTCTCTGTCTCCATCTCTCCCTTTCTCTGAATTTTGGCCTGCTCAGCCAAGGGTTGAAGGCAAATGTGAGGGTGAGGAGATATCCAGAAAAGGAAACAGGCTACAGCTACATGCTGCCTAAGTTATTTACAAAAGGACTTAAGTCTTGCTTTCTTTACTACTGGGGACTGGTGTCCTCAGTGACAGGTGATGAATAGGAACCAGTGGATAGTTTACTGGCTTCCTGACTCCAAATGGATGCCCAGAGAAAATCCTGAGTGTGGGCAGCTGGGGCCCCCCTGTGGCTGGATCTGGTTCTCCACTTGGCTTTGCTCTTCCTATCAACACAGTGGGGAGATGGCAAAAGGGAAGTTTTGCTCCCACTTAAAGCCTTTCTTCTGGACTTTGCTGCTTCCATTGGCTTTGTGATGGTCCTCAGCCCCTGCTGCTCAGCTGCTGTACTTGGGCCCTCTTAAGCCAAACCCAGCCTCCTCGAGTTGCTGTGACAGTGAACCCAGAAACAGTCTCTTCATGTTCGCTGGCAAATTTAGACTCTTCGGACTATTTCTTATAGGTAGTCCACCACAGAACACTCTACAGTATGAAAAACCGGTGGGAAATATGAGAAATAGGTGTTTGTGTGTGTTGCTTGAGAATAGAATGTCTTTGGTTTTTTGATGTCCATTGGGTGGCACTGTGATCTTATTTTTGTTTCTATTTTTCTTTGCAGCCAAGCTCTACTCCAGGAAGTGAAAATGTGGTGCCTCGAGAGCCGCTGGTAAGTACCCAAGATATATAGTATCCTTTTCTAATAATTAAAATACGGTGTGAGTTTAAAGAAACCTTCTGATCCTATGGTTTTGCATCAGTAGTGTCCCTTTAAAGGTAAGTGCTATGTGGAGACTAACCCCGTCAGTGACCTCTGACCTCTGACTTCTTTTCTGATGTGCAGGTATTAGATCTCTCCTTGGTAAAGCCTGGTCGTTTCTGGAACTAAAAGCATCTACCCCAGGTGGTGATGCGCCACTTTGTTTGTTGCTGATCAGTAGTAATTAGTGAGATGCTGATACCTTTGGAGGTTGAGTTGGAGTGAGGTTGCTGGGCCTGACCAAGTTGCTGCCTGATTGTCTGAAGTAGCCATTCTGCTCCTCAGGGTGAGAACACATCAGGCGGCCTTTGAAGAACAGGTAAGAGAGGGAGTTCTGTTTTTGTCTGGTCAGTAATTAGGTTTGGGATACTCGTTACCGACAGTATCTTCCTGTACTATTGATAGGGAAGAGGCCTACTAAGTACTGAAGGAAATTTTCTTTACAAAGTGCTTTTGCTTTGGTGGTCTGAGCCCAAGTCCCTGCCTGCCTGTCCGCCCCATTTTCATACTATTTTGCATTTCAGGCCCTGCTGCAAATCTTGTTGGCTGGGTAGTAAGACCTGTTGTGTACACACCAGATAAGTTTTGTGGAGGGGCCAACTTTAGGTTTAACTTTTCAGAGCTTTTTCTTTCTTTGAGTAGTGATAGCAAGCATAGGGATGTTCGCCAAGCTTTTATTTCGGCAGGGCCTGTAGTTTTACCTCTTTTTCTTTCCTCTCCTTCTGGCAGTAGTGGGAGGAGGTGATGTGAGCTCCTTAGCTGGTATGAGCAAGTCTGGGTGATAGCCTGTACTAAGGCTTTCCAAGGCATAAGGTGGGTTGGATTTGGCTGAGCTGTGGAAAGACCAGGGTGATACAAGCCCTGCCAGGACTGTTTCAGGGGAACACTGTTGTCATTCATGTCACCTGTGGTTCCCAAGTATGGCTCATTTCCCACCACTCTCCACAGTGGCTTCATTTCACTTTTTTGGTATTGCCTGGGTTCTTCATTGAGGTGATGGTGGTGTGAAAGCCAGAGGAGGCTTTGCTCTGCCAGTTCCTTAGATAGGGAGCTTGAATGTTTCCCGTGGGGCCTGTCTAGGTGCCCCTCAAGCTGAAGTTGTGGTTGGTTTTGGACTAAAGTCCAAATTGAACACTATAACTGTAGTCCTCTTCAATCTTTTACTTCCTTAGTCTTTTTGTAAATTTTTGTCTCCTGATTTAACTGTTGATCACTGGAATAGTGGCCAGTCCATCTTTTGGGGCATGATTGAATAAACCCTCAGCAGTGAGCCCTAAGCAGTTGGCAGCCTCGCTAATTTCTGGGCCCTGCAGCTTCTTTGCTCTGCTAATGTTTCTGTACACTGCTCTTTTCCTGCTGTACTCTGCATCTGCTTGTTGGTTGGTTGTATTTTTATTTCTTTCTTTTCTGGGAGGCCCTGAGCAGTCTTCAAACCCTGGTAGCCTGCGATTGTCCAGAGTTCAGACTCATTCTCTCCAGGCCAACTCTACAATTACCTTATATTTAATTAATATTTTTTCGCCCCTTTACGTACTTGCTGCATAATTGCTCAGAGGAAAGAAAACACGTAGCAGCAATTTATATATATATAAAAAAACCAATAATTAAAAAAAAAAACTCGAAATAAACTCCCATCTCATTTGGGCTGATCCTATGAGTTGGGTAATTAGGGCCCTATTAAAAGGTAGACCCTTTCTCCTTCCTCTCTTTTTTTTTTTTTATTAATTTTTTCATATTAAACTCCCACAGTCTCTCAGTCAAGCCCTTATTGCTTTTGGCCAACCATTTGCAGCAGCCTGATTAAATGAGGGCACCAGCCGAGTTGTATGGTCTTGTGTGAGCTACTTCTGCCTCTTGGGAGTGGTAGGGGGAGGGTGCCAGGCAGAGGAGTCCACCAAGGGCTAGTGAGGGCTCGTGTGGCAGGTCAAAGGTACAGGACAAGCTGCTGTGAATTGGCACCAGGCTGGATGAGAGTCACAGGGTGCTGGAGAAGCAATGGCGTGGCAGCCCCCACCCACAGAAAGCCCCACTGCACTCAGCCCGAGTCACCCTTCCACAGTGGGAAGTTTCTCAGGCCATGCATATTAGCATCTCCTGGATGCTCAGGAGGAACAGACAATTGAAGAATAAAACTAAGCCTTCTTCTCAAGTAATTTATATATTTTATTTGGGGAAGAAAATGTGTTTGTACACATGAGACAATTAGCAAACAGCACAAGACTGTATGTAATTTTAGCAAATAGTACAAAATCATATATAATTTGGTGCAGAATTGCCTGGCTGGAGTATGAGAGCCCTCATTATTCAGAGAAGGAAGAGCTCTGCGGAGAGTGGAGGAGGGGGTACTGAGGGATGGTTTTTGTGAAACGTGAAGCAAGGTCTTAAGGAGTGGGTATTCCAGTGTTGGGGGAACACCCTGCTAAGTTGTTTTTGTTTTTAACTGAGTGTGTATTTTCCACAAAATTTCTTAATGGAAGCTGCCTGTTCTCTACACTAAAAGGACTAAGCATGGGATGCTGAAGGCAAATAATCTTATTCTTTGTCTTCAGAACTAGATCCCTTTGGAATAATTTTTCCCTTTATTAAAAAAGTGAGTTACGACAGAAGAGGCTGTATTGAGTAGTCAGTACAGTGCAAGCGACATTGAGAGGTGGATGTATTTGGGTGTCTGCATTATTATTTTGTTTTATTTGCAAGGGAAGGAGGGCCTGATTTTTATTTGTGTCCTCTCTGGACCTTAAAAACTGGCTTGTGATTTTGTAGTGAGAAGTACAGTCTTGTAGTCTTTAAATGACACATTTGTGTTTCTAGCCCTTCCCTGTCTTGATTCCACCCCAGTAGTGATGCTGTGCGTTACCTTCTCTTGCCTCCAGTCCTTTTTCTTCCCAAAAAAACAACCCAGCAATGCTGACCGTATCAGTGGGATAGTTGCTTTGTAATGTCGTAATGTCCTCAGGACTGCAGATTGGTGAACGGATCGTTCTTGATAAATTCTGTAAACCCCCAGTTGAAATTCTCTGATTGTTAATGACAAAACTTTTTGCCAAAGTTATAATGGTTGATTGCTTTTTCTTCCTATACTTTCTTCACTGAGCTTTGCCTCGTAGGGCAGTTTTTTTTTTTTTAAATTGATGTAATGGTTCATAACATTGTGAGATTCCAGTTGTACATTATTATTTGTCAGTCACCCATAAATGTGCCCCTTCACCCCTTGGGGCAAGTTTTGACAGCCCTCCAGTCCTGACCTCCAGCTTCTCCTAGACTCCTAGAAGGTTCGAAACCTTCTGTAAACTTCTGGCAGACCCGTGTTTTCTCTTCACCTGTGTGTGCACCTGCTCGGGCTCACACAGAGGCTCTGGGTCGGGTACCTGCACCACTCCAGCAGGATCAAGTCCCTCCCAGTCGATAGGTCTTTAAGAATGAGTGGACAGAGCCGGCCCGGTGGCTTAGTGGTTAAGTGCGCACGCTCTGCTGCTGGTGGCCCGGGTTTGGATCCTGGGCGCGCACTAATGCACTGCTTCTCTGGCCATGCTGAGGCCGTGTCCCACATACAGCAACTAGAAGGATGTGCAACTATGACATACAAGTATCTACTGGGGCTTTGGGGGTAAAAAAAGGAGGAGGATTGGCAATAGATGTTAGCTCAGAGCCGGTCTTCCTCAGCAAAAAGAGGAGGATTAGCACCGATGTTAGCTCAGGGCTGATCTTCCTCACAAAAAAAAAAAAATAGAATGAGTGGACAATTGTCTGTATGGAGCAACTTGGTTCTTGTCTTGCTTGGATACAGAAACTGGGGTTAAGTAATCTTCTGAGAGTCTTTTTAGTCATATGATTTTAGGTTATATGAAGTAGGCAGTAAATAAGGTTTTGTTTACATGTCTGCTCACTTGTTTCGACACAACAAATTCCTCAATATTCAGCAATACTGTTGCTCAGCCGCTTTATACAATGCTTGTGGGTTTGGACTAAACTGGAATTGCAGCTTTTTGCTCTTTGACACTAAGTTCTTTCTAATGGATGAGTCTTCTCCCATTCTCTCTTCCTCTAATTTGTAGGTATAGTTTTTTGTCTGTTTTTTTGTTTTTCTCCTTTGCTTGCATCCCTCCACCAAAATAATCCCAAACTACAATAAATGTATTTTTATAAATGATGATGGTGGGCCGGCCCCGTGGCTTAGCCGTTAAGTGCGCGCGCTCCGCTGCTGGCGGCCCGGGTTCGGATCCCGGGCGCACACCAACGCACCGCTTCTCCGGCCATGCCGAGGCCGCGTCCCACATACAGCAACTAGAGGGATTTGCAGCTATGACATACAACTCTCTACTGGGGCTTTGGGGGAAAAAATAAATAAAATAAAAAAAAATTAAATGATGATGGTAATTTCTACTTTATCACCTTCCCTAGGATTAATAGTTTTTAGCATGCTGAATTCTTAAAAATAAGGATGCTCTACACTTGCAGATCCAGGCTGTGTCTCAGCAGTTTTGCCCTCCAAGTACAGAAGTATCCTTTATCCTCAGATTTCTCCCTGAGGCTAAGATGGAACCTTGCCCCGGGGGTTCTACATCATGTATTTGATCTCAGTCCTTCTGGTGGAGCTCACCCACCTTACACTTGGGACACCTAAGATTTTCTCTTTGGTTTTTAAGTCAATTAACCAGAGGCTGGTAATCAAAAGGCCATTAATATCTTGGTGAATTCAGGGAGCTGGTCTGTGAACTTCTCTTTAAGAGTAGCTGTGGCTAGTTGCCTGTCTCCTCAAGTCCTTTCACACGCATTCCTGGCGCTGTGTCCCTCCATATTTGTGTCTTTTGTGGTTAGAGTACTTTAGTGTACTAGTTGGCAGGCTCACTGTGGATAGGTGGTTCTCCTGTTTTTTCCCCATAGAGATACTTCTGAAGGATGACATTCACATGCTCAATGCATTTCTTTGTATATACTCATGTACATATGTATGTATGTATGTATACATATGTAGAACATATAACACACATATATATTTTATAAAATTTAAAGCACTTGCTGGAGGAATAAAATTGATTTTAATATTGTGTTTATGAAAATGTTTTACAAGCACAAGGGTAATGAAATTAGCCATTTAGAGATTTCAGGAAATTGTCATTTTTCCAGGAAATAATGAATAAATATGGCAAGTCTAAAGTATTAAGCATTATTATTTTAGAAATCTGTAGTGGTTGATTTCTGTGGGCTGTAGCAGAGTTAGGTTTGCTGAAGCAATCTGTCATTTCCACCCCTGATTCCCACTCGGATGTCTGTCTGGATGCAGGTGACTGGGGATGACATTATAGGGATAGTCCTAAATCTGCACTATTTATTTATTTTTAAAAAGTGAATCATCTGCAGATTTTGATACTTAAACTGTTACTAGCAACTCATGGTGGGGGACACCGCTCTTCTGAGAAAATTGGGACCAAAGTTAAGTGTAAACAACTGGGAGGTGGGGCTCGTGGTTCATCTTGCTGCTGATGACGTTGTCATGTGACCAGACTCCAGATCCTGGGCCTGAGGCCTGGGCACCTTTCAGATAGAAAAACATGTTGGCTTTCTTCCTTCTCCACTCCCCTCCCATCAACCGTGGAGAACCTTTAGTGAAGAAAATGTTGTTCTTTTAACGCTGACAACCTCTTGTTGGGAGGGTACTTGAGGTTCCCTCCTATCCTGCCGACTGGGGCAGGAAAACTGGGTACAAGTAAATGCTAAAATGGATGAACTTGAGAAGAGCCTCATTCTGTCTCTGGGTGGCTTCTCTGTAATCTCTAGGCCACTTACTGATTTTGAAATTACTGCCTCTTCCTATTCCGTCCTTCCTATTACAGACTGAGAAGGGTTATTGAATAGACTGGGCGGTGCCCTTTAAGTTCTTTCCTCTTTCAGGTAAATGAAGAGGTTGTTTCTTTCAGTTTTCAGGTATCCTTTTACAAATAATTATTAGATGAATTGAAACTCTTAGGAGTAATAATTAAAGAAATGGAATTTGAAATAGTTATTCAGCTTTGTTTATACTTTGGGTTCCTGGCTTTCATGGTAATACTTGATATTTGCTATAGTTCCTGTGATCAGAGGCCCTGGCTTTTGGATATCTGAACAGTGTCCTTATTTTGGAGATGTGGGAACTGAGGAACTGAGCACTCATGTGCCTTTTTTCAGGGCCACACAGTGATTGGGGAAATTCAGTCTTTAATCTTGTCACCAGCATCATTCTTTCAGAAGAAGAGGTTCTGTTTCCTCTCTTTTCTCCTGGAGGTACAGTCTCAGAGTTCCTGCAGGTGCCCTACCTTAACCATTACTGAAGATGGGATGTACAAAGCTCTTATTTAGGCAGAGGGACGTTCTGAAAAGGTTTTTCTTTTGTTTAAAAGCAATCATTGTCTTATTTGGTAGAATTTCATTCAAAGTGTCCTTTTAAGTGTGACCCAAAGGATGGGTATTCATGTGGCAAACTCAGTAGATCCCCTTGAGCCCCCAGTTAGAGAACCGCTGATTGTCATGGTGCTTAGGACAGCTGTGTGCTCTACGTTTTCCAGGATGATTTCAATTTAAAATATTTTAGCCCTTTGTCAAACCATGCAGACCAATTTGGGTTTGAAAAATATGATCTCGTAGTTAATCCCACTTCTGTGCTGTGAGAAGCCGCAGGAAGATAAAGTGGTGCTTTGGAGAAGGACGCATTCGCCGCCCTTCCCTCTTCCCTCCCAGCTCTCCTTTCTTTTATGGTTTGTAGTTATAACCAAGATTTATGCTTGTTGCTCCACAAATCTTCTCTCTGCCATTATGAGTTTGTCTGAACAGTCTAGAGATGGGGCCGACACTGAGTGATTCTTGAGGTAAATCTACCCGGGGGCACTCCCTGACACTCAGAGTCAGAGAGGAGCTAACTCATAGCCCCCAGTGGATTGCATAAATTGCCCCTGTCAAGAAGAAGACATGCTGCCACCTCTGTGACCTCTCGCCTTAGCAGTGACCCTGGTGGCACAGCTGTCCTGTTTCTGCGTACTGAGTCTGTGGGGTGGCACTCTGGGTCAGCGATCACTCCCTTCACCCAGCAGTGTCCGTCAAGAGGCCTTTCTCTTTCTGTAGCCTCTGTGGCCCATGTGGGCCACAAGAGGGTCTTTAGGGGCAGGGCTGCTTTTTCCAGCCTGGTGAGGAGGAGCTGCTAACAGAATCAGGCTCGCAAGTTAATTATTTGTATAAATGGTTTAGTTTTTGCACAGTTCACTGAAAATGGATTTTGGTGGAGAAGGAGAAAAAGTAAACATTTGTTAAACATCTTTTTTCCCCCTTATACTTTCTTTTATCCCTGTCCTTTTGTCTTGTGTGTACTTTTGAGAGTCATTTCAAATCTCTTGTGAAATAAAGTGGCAGCATCAATAAATACCTCTTTTTTAAAAGTATCAAGAGCTTGCATTAGACACATTCCTTGAAATGACCAACTCACTGTTGTGGCGCCGTGGAATCGAGCTGCCGAGGCCCAGGGTGCCCTGAACAGGCAGCCCTTCAGCCAGTCAGGCCCACACCCGTCTGCAGACCAAGAGGTAGTCAGCTCACCCCACACCTTTGTGTGCCAATTGTATTGGTTAGTGGATTAGGCAGTTTTATTCAATATGCTGTATATGTGCTGCCGAAGCGAGCACATTAAATATGCTGTAAATAGGTGAAATATAAATGTGAACAGAGGGATCTACAAATATAGTGTTTTATAAACAAATGTGAAAAGAGGGTTCTGTGAAAACTAAGCTGAATGCTTTCGTAACTGGGAATTGCTAAAAAGATTGCTGTCTTTTTAGGTGTGAGTGAAACGACAGTTAAACTAGGGCAAGATCATAAAAATTTAGAAGTATTTGGTACTTAGATTTGCTTTACGAATGTCTTTAGGTTCTGGCTTTGCTTTAGAAATTGTGAAAAGTCTGTTATGGGTGGGGTTTATGTAAGAAAGACGTCTGGGAACTTCAGCCTGTGGCCCACACTCAAAGAAAAGGCATTGGCTCTACATCAAAAGATTAGCAAATGACTGTACATTTATAGGTTTTAAGTTAATGTAAAATGTTTAAGGTATGTAGGGGAGGCTCCATTTTTAATGATTCCCTGCTTTAACTGATTTTCAATTAACTGACCAATTACTAGCTCTGATCACATAGGCCAGGAGGGCTTCTGCTGAATGATATGCTTGCTGGTTTCTTTATTTTGTTATCTTGTTTCATTCTAACAAACCAGTGGGAATTACTCTTTTTCACAGTTACCTGAGAAAGAAACTCTTCTTTCTCAGAGGAAACAAGCCCAGGGCAGTCAGGTTCCTACAGCTGGTAAGTGGCAGGACTGGGATTTAAACCCCAGAGTTGCTACTGCTGAGGTCTTCTCTCTGTCCGAGTTGAGCAGGCTGGGAGAGCAGGCAGGGGCAGTGTGCTGACCTCGCCAGAGCGTAGAGTGCGGGATGGGGGCTTTGGCTTACGTTCAGGTGCTGCCTGGTGATTCTGTGCTTCCTCTGAAGCTGTTGCCTTCGTGCGCTTTCCCTGGTTGGAGCCTTTTGTATGCATCTTAGCTGTTGAAAAGGCACCTATTAATTTATCACAGGTGATGTGGGCCTCCTCGTGCTTGGAGGAGGCGGCTGCTCCCATGTACCTCACTAATGACAGGTTACGAGATCGAGGCGAGATAATAGGATCTTTTCATCTTGTGTCTGTAGAGCAAGGTGCTATGTCCCTGGTAGCTTCTAGGGGGCAGCAACTGCTTGTTATTCCATCCCCTGCTGGCAGAGGGAAGGTTCCACAATTGAGCAATTTGCTTTTGACTCCAGCTCTTAAAGTGGTGCCTTGCAGGTCACCTGAATCCACATAAGAAACTATAGTATCCAGCATCTTCCATTTCTGCTTTCTCTGCCCACTCAGGGAAATCCTTTATCTGCATCCCTGTCACCGTCTGCAAATCCCTCACTGTCAGAGTTAAGGCAGCAGAGTTTACTTGCTTTGAAGATAAGAGAATAGAGATGTCTTTAAGAGAGGAAAATCTTTTTGTCAGGTCTTACTTGTTGCCCCTGATAACCCACTCTAATAATGTTTAGATGTTTTGAAACTTTCCGCTGTGGGCACGTGTCTTTATTCTGTTGGAAACACCACTGTCACATGGTTGATTACCTGTTCTTCCTATCAGCACTTCCCTCAACTCCTCCCCACTCCCCACAAAGCCGGGCTCACAGAGGTTTCTCTACAATTCAAAATGACTCATTTCATAAGTACATTAAAGGGGAAACTTTGGATTTGCCAATTTTTGTTTAGACTTTGAGGCCCAAGACTGACATATGGCCGACTTGTGCCTTGTCGAAGGGAGTAACTAGCTCCCCTGCTCCCAGAAGCACACGTTTCACCATGGCCCTGCTTTCAGATCTTCGTCCAGTTGTGAGGCTGAAGCAAGTGATGAAAAGGAGAAGGGTTGGTTTCAGGCACAACCGGATGGTTGCAGTACACACAGAGAAGCAAATTGGCGGTGACAGTTCAGCCCTGTGAGGTTTATTTAGGATTAGCTAAGAATTCTCAGTCCTGACTCCACTGTGGGAGGAGCTGGTGACCGATGCCGCTTTTGGGGCTTTGCATTCTTGCGGGCTTTCATCTGAGGATCCCAGAGCACTGGGGAAGGGTAGGAGTTCCATTCTGGCTCTGAGAGTGGCTTTCCTCAAAGACAAAGGCGTGCCTCTTAACCTCACCTCTCCAGCTCTCTCTCTCTGTTGTCTATCTGAAAAATGGCGGTTAATAGCATCTGCTAATGAACAGACGAAGTAACTAGAAATAGTGGCAAATCATTTGACAGTGAAGTGGTTTATAACTTCTGTTTATCAAATGATTATCATTATCATTATTGTTATTTCTATGGGATTTTTGAAGAATCCAGCCTGGTCTCCAGAGCCCCATTTATAAGACATTTTATTTCTTCCTTTGTAATGTCTAGAAATAACTTTATTCCGGTGAAATCCAGATCTGTAATCCTCCACTGCCTCTCCCAGCTCCATTTTTCTCCCCTTCCTTTCTGCTTCTCTTCCATTACCTCAGCGGGCTCCATCAGGTGGGCTATCCCCTACTGACCAGACTGGCAGAGCTAATACTGGCTGGAGGAACGCTGTGGTGTTTGTTTTTGCAGTTCCTGGATTTGGTTTAATGTACAATTGATTTTTTTAATGTATTTAATCATTTTTTTCTTACCTCACAAGGATTAACCTGCACAAACCTCATTTTATCCTAAGTGTGGCTTTGGGAGGAAGGGAGAAGAAAATTGAGTTTCTCTAGCTTATTTTATTCTTTCACTTTTTATTTTCCGAATGGCTTTTCCTGCCGAAGCAGCTCTGTAAAATACAATGTATTTTAGTGGCCATTACTTACTCATTACTAACTGGTCTCTCCTGCTTCCCTTTGTCTGTGAACTAAATACAGGGGCCCTAAAGATAATTGGTAGCTCTATCACAGACTCGCCAATTATAGATCAACAGGGGAGGCAGCCCAGTGATGGTTTGTGGTTGGCACTGGCTGCCCACCTAGCAAACTGGAGTTATCATTCTGTATCTGCCACCGAGTTGGGCTTGACTAGTTGGTCCTTTCCTAATTTTGTACCTTGGCTTCCCTAATTGCATCGAATGGTCTCCCTGATTTACAGGTTTCAACCTCATTTTATCCCTTCATGTAGTTCTCACGTCCACGTTGTCTTTTCTTAGTTCCTGCCTCTTTGTCACTTCTATAGAGTATTAACGTAGAGAGATTTTGTTTCTGTTTTTCTTTGCGGTTCATTGGTGCCTAGAATGGTTAGGTAGCAGGCTACAGATAAAAGATTCTCTTGAAACTAGTGGTTTTCTGTACAGTTTTGTCTGCTGAGGGCAAGTAAAGGCAAGTCTTTGTGGGTGCCCAATTTAGCCCCCTTTTTGAGCGATTATCTGATTTATATTCCAGCTTATCTACTTTGCTCTGGCGTAGGAGGGAGAAAAGTTGCATCTCACTGTTAGGCTGCCAAGCTTTTGGGTAAGGCTGTTAGGTGCTGAAGTAGGAAACCAGTCCCTATGTTGTACGACCATATTTCCAAGCAGAATACATTTTTGTTTGTTTCCTGGGTATTTGGCACCTAGGCATCTGCTAAGCCTTCTTTGGGATGGACACATATCCTTATTGCTCAGCTTCCAGCAGGAAATAGACACAGTATGTGTTTGTGGAATGTGTGTATGTATGTGTATTTATATGTATGTATATGCTCACTTATGTAGAGGGTGATGAGGAGTCAAGGGGCTGGAGCCCACAGTTGCTGCCTGCTGGGAACTTAGGGTGCAGCATTTCCACTGGTGCACACATATGTGGATGTTTAGTGTATCGTTGCCACGTAGGCAACATAAAGCGGGCATTTTATGAAAGGGAACATCCGAGGAAACATTATAGCTGAGACCTTTACAGCCTTTCCATTATTATGGTTTAAATCTTGACAGTATTCGCAGTGACACTGGGACCAGCAAAGACAGTGCTCACTCCCACTCCCAGTCTCTCTCCACATCCTGTTCTGTAGCTGTGATAGCATCGTTCAGAGTACAGGCAGCAGAGCTGCTTTGCAGTTTGTCTAGAAACAGCCCCTTTTGACTCAGAAGTTGGAAACCAGATGACTCACCATTCTATTTGTTTTATTGCAACTGTCATTTCATAAAATGCCCTGAAAGCTTTAAACTATAAATGCCAAAGTGAGGTTTTTCGTCTTTCTTTTTTTTCTTACCTCTTCTCTTATCTCGAATCTTTTCTTTCATGTCTCTTTCTCCTTCCCTTTCATAATTATTTTCTCTTTCTCTCTCTTTCCCTTCCTTCCTGCCTCCTCCTCCCCTCCGCCCCCGCCACCTTTGATGACTGTCATGGCATCTGTAGTTGAGGTAGTTTTTGCTAACATCATGGTGCGTTCTCTCCAGCTTTACTGCCATCTGAGTGAGTGTCTACACCCTCCTGTTTTTGTGTGTGGTTTAGAAATGGAAACGTCCATGCACGTCAAGGTTTATAAAGTAAGTACTCATTGGCTTCAGCTCTAGAAGCTAAGTGCCATGTCAAATCGTAACAGTTACTCACTTTTAGTGATACACCTTTTTACAAAATTGTGGGTGCATCCCTGGTCTCCCCCGTATGTCCATTTCCTTCCTTGAGTGGCTACCATGATGACAGTATGACTAAGAGCACTAGGATTTCCTAGGTTGGACTCTAGGACTAATGAGTGCTGGTATCCCTCATGAAAATGTTGATTGCCATGATCATGTTCATCTTTTTTTTCTCCTAAGATGTTATTTAACTGGAATTCCTGAAGTAAAGAGCACCTGCTCAGTCTTATGGCTTAGGTGGAGTGTCCAGATCTAAATTTTTAGGGACTTGAACTCTCAAACCAAGACTTGCAGGATCTTTTCTCCTGCAGTTTCTGACACTGTGGCGCTTGACTGAGTCACCTGATTGATGACATGAACATCGTTGGGTGTTAAACACCTGGCCAGGGAAGCAGGGACCCTCTGTGGATTTACCCAAAGGATGGCAGACAGATTGTGGAATTTTAATGAAGGTGGGGCCAGTCTCTGATGTTCCTCTGCTTTGGAGCATAACAGAATCCCAGCATTAACTTCAGGAGTGTTGGTTGCAAACCGGCACTGGTGTCAGGGGTTATATTTCACAATTGTCAAATTCATAAATCCAACTGAACTAATTTTAGAAGTAGCTAGTTATAATGAAAAAGAACAATAACTTCAAATGCATAGGAACTTCTCTTAATCAGATGCTCCTTGTTTATCTTTTTCTTCTTTTTTAAAGGCCTTTGGTCTAGTTTGGCCTTCAGAGTGAGCCATCCTCTGAATTCTGTTATGATAAAACTTTGTGCCTCTATGTCTCCAAGGAAGGAGAATATTTTCCATGTTGTGAGTGGGGGAAAATATAATATTGTTACAATAGTTAATAGATTGATGGCTATGAGTTTTAAAAATGAGTTCTGTATATCTGCTGGGCAGCATTCAACATAGAATGCTGTTTTTCACCCACTTGGCTGGATGTTGGATTCTGATACAACCGCTATCCCTGCTCCTGGAAAACAGAAAACCACAGGCTGTTAACTTAATACTCTTCCCTTCTGGGGCTAGGGTGCGAGCAGGGTCGGGGCGAGGGGAGTTCGAATCAAGATAGTCTCACTTCCCACTGAAGACAGATGTACCCCGGTTCCAGCTGACAGTTTGAAGAAGGATTCTGGAGTTTCTGGCCATTTTAATTAAACCTCAGTGAGGGGTGCCCTGTGGCCTGCTTATGACCTGGGCATTTATTCCTTGGGACCTGGAGCTGCCTTCCAAGTGTCCCTCGCAGGCTCCCTCTGGATTGCCTACCTATGGATGTCTTCCTCCTTCACAGGCAGGGCCTATTTGAGGAGCAGAAGGATCATTTAGTGCTCATGGCCTGTTCATTCCTTGGCTTCTCTGCTGAGCTATCCAGCAGGGGTGCCAATTCTTCCATTTAGCTGACTATTATATAGCCCTTAAAAGGGAAGGGTTTATTTTAGCTGGCTGCTATATTGATTGCTATAGGGACGTTTCTATTTTCACTGGCTGCTATATTGACTGGGAGAGGGAAGGGGGCCTTATTGCCGGGAGCTGTCATATTGACTGTTACAGAAAAGATCTGTATTTAAGCAGTACCAGTGCACTGGGATCTCCCAGGCAGGATATTAATGCTAATTCATCTGCTCACCCCCTGCTGTGAGTGTTATTTGTTTAAATCTGTAGATTCCCACAGCGCGTTTATATCCTCACTAGAGTGAGCTCTGCTCCCTGTAATTATTTAACATTATATGCTGATATAAATTGTAACAGTTAAAGAATGGTAATGAGTAGCCAAAAAAGAAAAGAAGAAAGAAAAGAAGGAAAAAATACAAAAAAGGGAGGAAATACATTAAAAACACATATAATGTGTAATATTATAAATGTGTGTGTGTATATATGACATTAGAAATGGCAAAGTCAGATTCTAAAACAGCGGTGAACAACTTCTGGCGTCCTTTCTCCCACTCCAGGTTGATTTGTACAGTGTTGCTGAGTCCACGTATTGTGCATCTTTGTGTGTATGTATGTGCACACGTGCACACTTGCTCATGTCACCCGCCAGAGAGACTATACTGATGTGTGCTCTACTGTGCACTTCACACACACGTGCTACATACAGTCTTTGTATGTGTTCTGTGTAGCAGCAGGAAATTTATCCATTAGCGATTCAGCGTCTTGATGAGTAGCTGATATCTGATTTTCCTTTGAGCTTCCATATTCACACAGGAACTCTGGGCCTGAGACCCATCTCTGGGGAAGGCCATGGGGAATGCTCAGTTGGGATTGAACTAATAGGCCATTGGGTGTCACTGTCGCTCTATTGGCTATAGTTGAAAGAGGGCTTTTATGCTGGAGTAACTGAATTTCAAAAGAAAGAAGTTTTTTTTGCCCAGGTTGGAGGTGTTGCCTGTTTGAGATGTTTGTCTGCATTTTGAGATCCCCTTTTAAAAGTACTTGTTTTGTTTGCTTGTTTTTGCTGTGCCAAGCTCTAGTGCTTTGATTATTCTTGAAAATTGTGTACTGATGGTGAGCTGTTTGGCTATCACCTGGAGCACATCAGCGTGGACTTCCGATGAGCAGAAAAGTTCCACCTTAAGGAAAGGGGCAGCTCAACAGCATTCTGGAAACGCATTTAACTGGGAGAGAGAACTTGGGCAGGAACTTTAAAAAGGAGGAAGAGAAATCTCCTTGCCCATCCTAAATTTGCCCAGCGCCTTGTAGCTCCTCTGCTGCGTGTCCTGGCCTCGTGTAAGTGGGAACGGTGCTGAACACCGAGCAACCGCCTGGTCGCACACAGAGGAGTGAGCGCGCTCCTCCAGCTGGCTGCCCCGGCAGCGTGGAGCCGTGCCAGACTTCACCGCAATTCATACTGTGTCAGTTTAATAAATGCACTACTTAAATTATGAAATTACAAAAGAAAAAAGAGAATGCACTTATTCAGACTCTTAATACATTAAAAATAAGGCATTAAAACTCTGACTTTTTTTTTTCTTCCAGAATCAATAATGAACAGGAAGGGTTGTAGACATTAACAGTCATGGACATTCAAACTCTTATACATAAATTATCTTAGAAAAATGCACATAAGACTTGAATAATGTAAATACATTAATGCATTTAATAATTTAAACATTAAAGCACAAGCAGGAATTTGAGGCAGAGGCTGTTCTGAGGTAAGGGATTGGTCCTAGAACGTGTGTCCTAGGATCGATGGGTGATTTCCCCTTGAGACACTCTGAGGAGAGAGTGCCTGGCTGGCTGATGTGAGCTCCCGTGCCAAGAATCCCTGGACATTCTTGATCTCAGCTACCTCCCAGCCCCTTATTTTTGCATATCCTGACCTTCGTCCTCAATTCTGTGTTCTGTCTAGTCCTGTGCTTCTAATTGTTTGTTAGAAAATTAAATGCTTCCACTTCAAAGAACAATGAACTTTGAGAGTGTCTTGGTTGGAAAACCAAACCAAATTAAAAAATCCTTCACCCGGCACTGGCTGCTTGTGATTTGGAAATCCGGAAGCGGTTGTTCCTTATAATCAGTCAGTCATGCTCCCAGCCTGGAACTGCACTGCAGTACCGTGGTCAGTGGATCCAGGTTGCAGTATACTTATGGATTTGGAGACAGATCTAATGGGAGAACAGAGAGGATGTACTGTTAGCCTCTGGGTGTTGGGCATAAACATGGCAGGTCACCATGCCAGGAAACAAGACAGGTGCCGTGGAGTTGGATTCAGTGGTCAGTAATCATGCTGCGCTTTGATTTGAGAGTTTAATCATTGGATAGACTGATATTACTGTGTTTCCACTTTCTTCCAAAATTGTATTCACGACAGTAGAAACTCACTGGAGTGTTAAAGCTACCTTTTCTGGCAGAGTACAAACTGATTGAATTCAGTTTTTGACATCTGCACTATAAAAGTGCCCTGGGAAGAACTAAGAAGCCAGGACAGTCTGCCTCAAGTTTTCATTTATTAACCCCAGTGCTGTTCTCTGGTAATTCACCAGCCTGGTTTTATAGCCTGAATCACAAATGAGAAACTGGGAAAACTGCAGTGTGAACTTTTTCGCTACCTGTAGAAGAGGTGTGCTTATTTGGTCAGTAATGCAAATGTTGCCCCACTGGGTTTGCTGTGGGCCTGAGGGACTCTTGAGAAAGAGTTATCAGATGGTAGTGACTGAAAAAAACCTGTTTTCATTATTGCCAAATCCATTGGAGTCCTTTATTGGATCTCAAATCTCCTACCTGAAACTTTACCTGGAGGTGTCTTGATTTGACCCAGGCCTGTCTGTTCTGGTATCTATGGCTTTGTTTGCAACCATTTCCAGTCTTTGTTGCAGCCAAAGGCAGCCTGCTTCCCAGTGAACATGGGTTACAGGCCGTCTTATAACGACTATCAGGAGAGCGGCTATAGGCTGTCTTGGTATGTGCAACAGATACAAACAGTATTAGTCTGTGCTGCTGAGAACAGCCAGAAGGAAAACTAGTTTTTAAAAAACTGATGATCAGGTATTGGTTTAGAAAGGAGTAGAATCGAGAATGAGTGAGGACCACCTGGGAACAGATCTTGGGTCAGTTGATTGTCCTTGAGATGTACTCAAATTCTTCTCCAGACCTTGTGAACCGTATCTTCCTGTCATGACCCCTTTTCCACCTGTTTTGCTTTAAAGAGGCCTGGCCTTTCTTACCAGTTTTATTTCAGCTTTGGGATGAATGTCAATCCCAGGTCTGTTGTCTTCATTTCTTTTCCAGAGTTTTCAGAGCCCAGGCTCACTCCCTCTGTTGTTTGTCCAGCCTTGAACGGTGGCTGTCTCTCCTGCCTGCATTCCCTGCTTCATCCCGGCAGAGGGAAGAAAATGAAATCAGGGGAGCACTGGAACCAGGGAGAATCAAATTCTCCTTGGATTTTGCTGGTCACACCCAGGAAAGCTTCCTTCTCTTGCCATAAGTTCCAAGGAATGTTTTATGGCCTTAACTACATAATAGGCTTGTGCCAGATTGGGATATGTAGTGGAGGCGGGGAAGTGGGGGGCAGGGGGCAGCTTCTCCTGTTCGAGGTGCAGAGTGCTAGTTGCCATCAGGCCGAGTGAGCAGATAGCACTGATGGGGGGTCAGTTCACCCTTGTGATATATCCCTTATGCAGATTTCCTTTGAAGAGAGAGGAGTCAGGTTCATTAATTAAAGGAGCCTGGCTCGAGCGCCCTATAATTATAGGTGCTAGAAATCTGAATTTTAAGAGGTCTGTGCAGCTGCATTTTGAAAAACGTAGGGAGGCACCAAGAAGTACAGGCTGTGGGCAAGAATGTGACTGAACCAGATTTGGGAGGTTCAGGTTTTGGCAGAATTCCTCTTCAAATTCTTATTTATTCTATCTTTTTTTTGTTTTAAATGGGAAGCTGAAGCTCTGATTTTTTTTTTTTTTTTTTTTTGATGAAGGTTACACCGTGTAACGGAGAGGCTGGTATTGTCAGAGTATGGAGGGCAGAAAGGAGTTGTAACACTAGAAGATGCTTAGTTTTTAAGGAAGCAAGGGATATCTTTGGACCCTAAGGATACAGTGTTTGGAAAATTAAATATTTTTTTTTATTTTTTGAAATGAGTGAAGGGAACAGGGAGCAGAAAGTTAATTTGAACGCAGTCTAGGGAGATAAGATCCTGGGCATATGTGGGACTCTAGGATCCTTGTCCCTACTTCTCTTCCCCAGAACAGTGTTTCTCCTCTGTCCTGAATCACTTTTAGATGTGAACCCAGAGGTACAAACAGAAAATTTCAGACCTTTATGGGAAGTCCTGACCTGTCCCTTTTTTTTTCTCATTTCCTCAGTTATTTGTAGGTTGACCTTTTGCTTTAGGTGCTTTCTCTCTCTCCCTCTTCTTTTTTATTTTTCTATTTGATTTATAAGGTCTCTTTTTACTTCTTGTTAAAAACCTTTATTTCAGTTCCTATTTGCATCTCTGTTAATTAACCCTGGCTAATTTGGGATGTGGATAGGAGGGGGGAGAGTTAAGATGAGTAGGGGTCCCCTGCTCACCTCCCTCAAGAAGATAAAAAGAGACTAGTGGTGGATGGGGGCTCGCCAACGTCCTGTGTGACTGACACACTGCTGAACACATGGCTGAATGCATACCGCATGCTGCCATGAGCCTCCTTTCTACTTATTGGCTTTGTCTCCTTGAGGGTATTGCAGGCATTATCCCATTTCACAGCCTGGACCTCTGCCCCTCCTTTGGGGATTGCAAGGGGCTGAAAAAAATATATATAATATTATATATAAATATATATATTTAAAGGATAATCCTCTGTACTCTTTTCTTACATTCTTGTATGTATGTATATTGGGAAATCTACTAGTGAACCCATAAACTGTGGAGGAGAGCAAAAGTCTACCAAGTGGACTGTCATTTGGTGCATTTACAATATGCAGATTGCAATTCCAATTAGATTGAAACCTCTATTTAGCAGAGTGGTTTTGTGAAATAAATAACTTTTGGAGAGGGCCTACTATATATAATAAATACATATTTTTCCTTCAGTTGCCGGCATTGAGCTTTCTGCCTTCTAAACCCTTGCCCCGAAATGCTGATTTAGAAGCAGGCGGCATCTTTGGGCTCTTTACAGAAGAAATGCTTCTCCTTTGCTTTCCTGGCACAGGGATTTCATCCTTGATTTACAGTGCTCAGCTTGTTAGCACCCGCGAAGGGGAGATGGTGTGAAGGTCATTATGTCCGTTTTGTCCTCTCGGAGAGTGAGTGAGGGGGTGTGTGTTTCTCCCTGTGTGCTTGTAGTGGTAGTGGCTCCCCTCTTCTGTCCGAATGAGTGGGTCAAAACTCTTGCGTCTCTCTTGTCCACCCTCTGTACTACGTGTCATCCAACAGGGGGTGAATGATTTTGAAAGCCTAATTCAGAATTTCAGGAAGAGCAGCACACCACCTAAGAGAGAGCTCCCTCCCAACACCCCGTTTTCATAATCCTCCCCTTCTCAGCCCAGCCGTGACAAACTGACAGATAATTAACAGATCAGGTCCTCCTATTAGGTGAATCCCGATGCTGGAAGCTGCTCTTGCTTTATGCAGCTCCTTTCTCAGCTCTGTGCATGTGGGTGATGTTGCTCTAAGTGGTCCTAGCAGAGAGGGCAGTGAGTGCTTTGGGAAAAGCAAACAGAATGCTCTTTGGAAGAGAGTGCTTAAAAGGGAGAGAGGGGGCAGTAAGGTGCTCAGCTTGAAAGCACCTGGTGGAAATACTTGGGCTTGCAGGGTTGCGGTCCTGAACACCACTGCCTGTCTCAGGGAATGGTGATTTGGGTTATAATAGGATGCCTGATTACAAAGAACATTTTGAAGGCCACTTAGTCCCAGGTCGGGCTGTGCATTAGGCGCGCTAATCCTTTGCTGTAACGCTGGACTAGAATTGCAAAATTGGAAGTATGCAGTCTGTTGTGTTTCAGCTTTGGCATTAAATGTTTCTGTACAGATGCTGCCCCGTGTGGCTTTTTCTCAGCTACCCAACTTTTCTTTCTCCAGTGGAAAGAAAAATTCATTGTGAGAGTATTCTCTTCTACCTACCAGTGACTTTTAAAAACTACTTTTCTGCTTGTCTTGTGTGGTCACTTTTCTCATCTTCGTGATTTGAAATATTTACGTGTGGATAAATATAGCAACATGTAGGGGCTACACATAGGCTCAGGTCCTTGGGCCTGGCATGTTGGAGCAGAAACACCTAATTGCATCAAAACCACTCTAAGTTCATGTATGTGGAGCCCATCAAGCTGAAAGCATCCAGACAGCATCTGCTGTTATCAAATCACTCGTGAATCCAGCTAATTAAAATAGAGCTTCATTTTTCTGAACCATTGTTTGGCAGGAATTCGAAACGGGTCTAACCCAATTTCTGCGTGTTTATGAGCCTTTATTATATCAGAGGTACTTTTCTGTAAATGTACAGGGCAGCGTTAAATGAATTGATCCACGCAGTATCACTGTAGACGCACTGTGGACTTGCTAATGATTTCTCTTCCAGCTTTCTGGTTTCCAGACATACTCTTGAAAGCTTTATGCTCTCTTTTTCTATCTTCTGCTCTTTGTCCTCTTTTTTTTTTTTTTAATTTTTAACTTTTCTTTTACTTTTAACCTTCTTTTTTCTTTGAAAACAGGACATACTTTTTATTTGTTCCCTTAATGAAGTGTTCTGTTCCAGTTCTCTTTTTCTTCCTCTCTTCCTGTTTTTGCTGTGCTTCTAGGGGATAGGATTTGCCTTTTCTTTCTTTATTTCTTGCTGTTTTCTATTCCCTTCTTTCCCCTTATTTTTCTTTCTTACCTCTCCTCCCTTTTGCGTTTCCTTCAATGCCTTTCATCTAACCTTCTCTTTCTCCTGTCTCTCTTCTTTCCACCTCCTCCCATTTTTCCTAATAAAACGTTCTTACATACCTTTGTCTCCACATGCAAATAGAGATTAGGGCAGAAGGTGGGTGCCTGTGGAGGTAGGGGGATCTGACTGTTGGGAGATGATGTCAGCCTGTTTTGCTTCTCTGAATTTGCTTGCATGCTTTATTTTAAGTTTTTAAAAGTATTTTCAAACTACATCTCTGCTTTATAGTCCAATAATCCTACTTTGAAGATCAAAAGAATTATATAAATGCTAATGATTCCTTATAAGACTTTGGTGAGTCTCTAAGCAGTATTAGTTCCATTTTACAGATGAGGAGGCAGAAACAGGAAAGGTAAGTAACTCTCTGAAAGTTACTGAAGGTGTGGGTGACTGAGTTACAGTTAAAACCAGGTCATCTTGGGCTTTGATTCCTGATCACCACCTTCTGGGAGTTTACTTTTCTCCCCATAAGAATCATGTTTCTTTAAGATGAGGGTGAGAGAATGCTATCGTTTTCCCCCTTCTCTTCGTGTACTTCTACCCTTCTGAAGTTTCATTTGTAGTCTTGAGATGTTAAATGAATTTCTAGGTAATTCCTGGGCAAGAAGGATGCCAAACCACTTATGGATTGGTAAAAACCCTGTCCATTACAATCTCAAAGCAGAGCGCTCACTTTCTGTTTCCAGCAGCTTCCAGTAAGTGGGCGCACGTCACACGCGCCGGCCCAGTGATCATAGCCTTGTAGGAAGCGTTGCCATATTTGATTGAATTTAGCCATTCTGGAATGACGTGTATATGAAGTCGTCTCTTGCATTACTGTGGCCTTTATTATTGCTAATGCATTCTGACATTACAGGTGTAGCCTTGGCTCTCCCAGAAAGGGCAAGGCTGCTCTTACCAAGCTTAAGAGCAGAATTCATGAGACTGTTATACAGTGAAACCGGTGTTCACATTTAGTTAATAAGCAGAGTAGGGGAAATGCTTTTATAGAAAAGAGAGCCAAGTGACAGAAGCCTATCCTAATTCCTCACCCACATTGTTTCAAAAAGTGGATCAGTTAGTATTATTCTCCTACAGAGAATGAGGGCCAATGGATAGAAGGTTCAGGAAAGTAGATTTCAACTCAGTTTAAAGTAAGACTCCTGAAAATGACTTAACAATCTCTTAGGGAGTGAGTTCTCTGTTCATTATAAGCATTCAAGTGGAGGCTTACTGAATCATTTATCAAGGTTGTTGAAGAGGGGAGTCCTAGACCATGTTTGGGACTGGATAGCCAGGATCTCTTTTGGCTGCTTTGCTTGTCTGAGATTGTAACAGCAAAAGCAGCATCTTTGCTCATTCTGCTTGGTTTTTTAAGTGCCTGGTTTACTGTGTAGACTCAGTGAATGCTTAGTAACTATTCATTATTTAATCTTTGGCTTCCCGCTTCTTAATCTACTTGAATAAAAACTGTTCTTCAGTTCAGGAAAACCACCATCTCTGTCACCCTCCTGGAATGAGTCATTTTAGCCATATTTAGATGGCAATTGAGATCCATATGAAAACAAAACAGAATACTTTAAAACTTTTGGCTGTTAATTACGTAAAATAGGTTATATACTTTCTTGCTTTATTAGGCAGAGTATCTGGAATATAATTTAATCCTGAAGACTCAGTATCGTCATTTTAGATGTAAATGTTTATATTGTGTTGTAAGTGTAGCTCTGTTTTCAAAAACTTGAAATATAGATATGTTATATATTTGCCTCTACTCTAAATGACTCCACCTATGCTAAATGACCCCAAACTCATAAACTTTTTGAATTTTTGTTTGCTTTTCTTAGATGTTTCTCTGTTGACATTTGTTGCTAGGCCTTTTTTTCTATCTGGTCTTTATTCTGTAAGTATCTCTCTACTAGCTGGCTTGTTTTTCCTTTCTCATTTGCAGTTTTTAATCTTCTGTGATGTAGATACCAGATAACTAAGCTTGTATATAAAATAAATAGTAAATAGTGCGAGTAGAGCTTTGCTATGTGTAAAATATATGGAATTTGTCATTTCTTTTTTGGCAGCAGTGATTTCTTCTCCCTTTCCCTCTCTTCTTCCTTCTCTTTGTTGGTTTTCTCCTTTTTTTGAATTAGATGAGACTAGAGAGCTGAGCTCCGGAACAATTGGGTCTTGTCCTTGTCTTTCCTTGACCCAAGCCCATATCCCTTGCGTAGGTACCACAGACTGCCTCACAGAATCAACTTAGAAATTATAAAATGGCATGGCTGGAGAGTCCAGAAGGTCGTCTGTTTAAGCCCTTATTTGACAGAAATGAGGGAATCTGAGGCACAGAGCAGGGATGTGAGAGGTTGGGTTTCAGGACACATTAGTGGCAGGGTTGGACTCAGTGCGCAGGTTTCTTGAGACCCACCCCACTTTCTGCCCTGCCACTCGGGCAGGTTCTGTTCCCTACGAACTTTGAGCAAAACGTGTGTGAATGAGGAAATAGACGCTTCGTGTAAGGTAGAATAATGGAGAAAAATTCTCTGATGGCTATGGGCAGGTTCAGAATTAAAGTACATAAACCAAAAAAGGCTTCTGTTTGTTGCAGCGTTTGGCTGTGTTTGCACTCAAGGTTGATATCGATATTATAGGAGAAGCTTTAATCCTTTCATTCAAATTTACAAGAAATGCTGTTTCCTTTTAGTTAAAAAAAAAAAAAAAAGTCCAAGAGAGCATTTGATTGGAGGAACCAAAAGTCTAGAAAATGTATCCGGGAGTCCTCGTCAATTTGGGGCATAATGAAATATAAAAAATACTCAATAAAAGCTCCTTTATTACTTTAACTGTTTAAATGTGGAGTTTTTAGCCATCAGGTTAATGTTTTGGTATCATTTTTTTATTTGATTGTGAGCACTTTTCCAGGTAGCTCTGCCACTCGAGCGCTAATCAGATTCCCACAGATGAATGGTGCTAGCTGTAGCCTGACATCACCGCATTTTTGCTTCGACATTATTTTATTTGGTTTTCCTGTAAAAGTTAATAACTCTGTGTCCATGTGTTTAAACAGGCAAGAAGAGAGAGAGAAAGGACAATGAGCAGAAAACGATGATTGATGTCTCAGGAAGCTTTTGCCAAATTGAGGAAATGTAGGGATTTTTGTAATTTCAAAGTACTTTCAAAGTATTGCACCCTATGAGTAGGGTGTGGAGAATCAAGAAGGTTGCAAAGCAAGATGGTAATTCATAATTCTTCAGATAGCAAAAAGTGAACTTCTTCCTGTTTCCTAGGCAGAGCTGGAAGGAATTAGAGATGAGATACCATTGATTTAGAGGAGGGTGTTCAATGGAACTGATTTGCTTAATGGTGAAAATTGTTTAAATTTTGTGTTAATTGTAAGTAAATTATGTGCCCATTTTATTTTATTTTATTTTTTAAATTTTAATTATTTTTTTCCCCCAAAGCCCCAGTAGATAGTTGTATGTCATAGCTCTGGCTGGTACTCTGGGTACAGATCTGACAGTAGGTATGAGAATCAGTAGCCCTTATTTCAGTGCTTTTGAAAGATGTGTAAAAAAAAAAAAAAAGGAAAAAGATGACCCTTTCATGGTCTGTGTCAGAGGCATAGCTTGTCCTGCTCCTCTATGCCATATTCTTGGTGTGAATAAGTTACTTCTAAAGTCGACTCCAGAGGTGTGGCCTATGTTAGATACCCCTTTCTTAGAAAATGGAACCTGGCCACCAGCTTATTTCTGAGGTACATTTGACACCCCACTTATTGCCACAGTTGGTTCCACTGATCTTCCTGTCTTGTGGATAGCCTATTCCTGTCTACTCTCTGGGGCTTGTGTGCTCGCTGAGGAGAGTGATTTTTCTTGAGAGGAGCTGATTTCATTTGACCATTTGAATAGAAACAGTTTCTACTCCTTATCATCTTACTGTAAATTTGAAGATTTTTGAGTCTGCTAGCTTACTCTATTATGAATCATACTTTTAGAACTCATACATTTATTTTTTTCCCTTAGGCCACAGAAGAATCTAAAATAATGACAGGAACTAGGACTTGGTGGTCTTCTGTTAGTAGCAGATCTTAATTGTTTACTTTCTTGTGCTTTCCAGTGGATCTAAAGGTGATTTAAAGGCTACCCACGTTTGTCATTTTATTTATTTTTTTGTATGCAAAATATTTTATTTTATTTTATTTTATTTTTTTAATAATTTTTATTTATTTATTTTCCCCCAAAGCCCCAGTAGATAGTTGTATGTCATAGCTGCACATCCTTCTAGTTGCTGTATGTGGGACGCGGCCTCAGCATGGCCGGAGAAGTGGTGCGTCGGTGCGCGCCCGGGATCTGAACCCGGGCCGCCAGCAGCGGAGCGAGTGCACCCAACCGCTAAGCCACGGCGCTGGCCCCAAAATATTTTAAATAACGTACTATCCACTTAAGCAATATCTAGCCTAGAGGCCAAAGCAACTGCAGGTTAGCTGGAAAGGAGTCCAGGTAGGCCTAGCTGAAAATCCACCCCCTCCCCTTTTTTTCTTTCCTTTCCTGTTTTTTTTTGAAGGAATACAAATGAATTCAGTAAATTGAGGGAATACTGCATGCAGAGAGGGAAGATAAGTATAAAAGCAAAAAAGTATAGTAGAATGTGACTGTATGGAAAGAGCTAGACCTTGTTTCCTCTGTTGTCTTGGGCATGGCACAAGGGAAGGGCTTGAGGTATACTTATTTCTATCTTTTTAAAAAAATTTTATCTCTTCTTTTTTACTGTGATCTATTGTCTATTTGCTCAATCCCAGTATACATGTATAGTGGTATCAGAATTGTTAACCTATTACTCCCGTGGGAAACAACTTGATTAACTAGAGTGCAGTGCTTATGTATAGTTCCTTGAGTCCTTAGTCGTATAGTCTCTACTCATTTCCTAACTTACTTAGGTAAATTTTTCCCCAACTCCCTTCAGTGAAGTTATATCATGCATCTGTAACACAGATTCTTTTTTTTAAAATAAATTTATACCCCTCTCATCCATTTCTCCCACCCCTCACCCCCCTGCCTCTGGCAACTATCAATCTGTTCTCTCTATCTATGAGCTTTTTTTTTTTTTTACGATTCTACATATAAGAGAGATCATATGGTATTTGTCTTTGTCTGACTTACTTCACTTAGCATAAGGCCCTTGAGGTCCATCCATGTTGTCGCAAATGGCAAGATTTCCTTGTTTTATATGGCTGAATAATATTCCATTGTGTGTGTATATATATATATATATACACATACACACCCCACAGTTTATTATTCATTCACCCATCGATGGACACTTAGGTTGTTTCCATATCTTGGCTATTGTAAATAATGACACGTTTGTCGTTTTAAATTCTTTTCTTGCTATCTTTTGGATTTGAACTGTTTCTAGGCTGTGACTGCTTTTTTTTATATTCAAATCTATTTTTTAATGTTTAGTCTTTCTCCAGTTTTTTTGTAGGATGTTTGGTAGGAGTGTTAGTGACTTCTCAAAGATTTTAGTTTTTTTTTTTTATTAATTTTTATTTATTTTTTCCCCCAAAGCCCCAGTAGATAGTTGTATGTCATAGTTGCACAGCCTTCTAGTTGCTGTATGTGGAATGTGGCCTCAGCATGGCTGGAGAAGTGGTGCGTCGGTGCGCGCCCGGGATCCGAACCCGGGCCACCAGCATCGGAGTGCGATTACTTAACCGATAAGCCACAAAAATTTTAGTTTTGTGCTGTATGTTGGGTGATGGTAGACAGAATTTCTGGGTCCAGAGCTTATCTTCCTTGGAATCCAGGAGCCCATCTCATTGCCCTCAGAGCAGAAGGTGCTAAGCCATCCTGAAGGGACCTTGCCCTGCACCACCTGGTGGTCACCCCCAGTGATGACTTAATGCTTGAAAGTGTCACTATCCATGACATAACCTTTCTTCATCCCCTTCCTAATCATCTCACATCTCAATAGTGCACGAGTAGAGAGCGTTTTCCCGGTCTCCATCTGGCCCCAACTTCAAAAGAAGTGGGCACTGAAGCAGTGTTTCATCTGCTGAGCATCTGAACGTACCGGAGTTTAGGAGAAGTAACCTTCAGAAAGCATAAAATTCAACCTGTGATGGAGAGAAAGGGGCTAGGAAGTAGAGGCGATGGTAGCGTTAGGAAGGTCTTGGGGACTGTATGGTACATATTTTTAGTGTTGGAGTCACCAGCCACCGTCACTGAGTGAGCTCACAGTTCTCTTAGGGAGCATCTTGGACACTGAGTCATTACATTCCTTTGGAGTGATTCACCTCAACAGCTTGACACCTTCATTAATTTTACAACACGGAGCCTGGCTGCTCTCTGCTTCCTCCTTAACAGTGCAGGGAAATTAGAGGAATATAGAAAATATAAAAGCAAGGGAAACTAGAAGAAGGAACAGTCAAGGAGCTGTTGAAAGACATCATGTTAAGAAATTGAACTCCTTGCCTTTTCTTGGTATCTCCTGGGACTGAGCACCCAACTCTTGCCACATGTCTCTGGCACATAAACCTTTTATTTCTGTTCCTGGCACGCCAGCTGAACCTCCGACTTGCAGCCAGCTCGTTTGCCTTCTCTGCTGAGGTCACTGCTACCGTGATCCGTGTATAATGGCATTTTCCTCCTCTTTTCAGTATGGAGGCTATTACAGTTTCTTCTCTAAACAGGACTTCAAACAATTTGCTGCCAGTTGGATTTCAAAGCCAAGGAAAAGGCAAATGTCATCCTTTTTTTCTCCCCTCTTTGGGTAACTGCTTTGTTGGTTGCATCAAAAATTAGAGGGGCTGCCATCTAAATTCAGGTGGGGATGCATGGGGACAAGGCATTTAAATTTGCTTTTCTTTCTCCCTGAAGGAGAAAATTCTTTTCCTTCTCAACCTTTCCTAAAAAGGAACTTTGATCTTCTCAACCCAGAAGCAAGGGTTTTCATTTCCTCTTCAGCAAGTGTGTGCACTACAGCTCTTTCTATGGCGTAGTGACAGTTGATCTCCGTGTCAGCAGCTCTTCTGTTCAAGCTTTGCTCCTCAACTGCACCAGATCCCTTTGGGCTGGAGATTGGCACCTAGAGTACTCTTCCACAGTCACCCTTGCATCCCTAAAATCTCTGTCACTTGATATTAAATAGTGCATGTTGGCTTAAGATGCTTTTTATTTCCACATACATTTCTAGAAGAACTAGTTTAATAAAATAAAGCAATGACATTCTGACAAGCAGTTCATGCAATATTTTTAACTAGGGCCCAGAAGAAAAATTTAAATGCTGAGATATTTCACTTTGAATGGTAGTTTTTGTGGATATGACATTGCCGCTTTTCATAAAGGCTTTTACTACATATATCAATGTGGTTTAAGAGAGACTAGGGTCAATAATGCATGGTTTGGAATTCCCTAAATACAGATTTACACAAGAGACCTTAGAAATCTTATGTTCTATCATGTCAACTCTTGTGCACTTCTACCAGAGATATTTTATTTCTTTAATGTAAAAAACAAAAGGACAGAGGAAAGTAAAACAAAGGAAATTAGGGCCCGCAAGCTTAATTAGTATAGGGTTGTAACCCAAATCAACAATGGGAAGGACACAATGACAAAAACCAGGAAATTCCAAGTTGAAAGAGAGGCTCCTTCCTTTAACTCCTTGAGTGCCAGGCACTTGCTAGCACACTCCTTACCCAGGTGCAGGAGGCTGGCTCAAGTACAACTCACTGTCTTTATTTTTGAACTTCCTGGCTTTTGTTGACTTTCCCCTCTCCTTTTCCCCCTTGATGTAAATGAAACATACCTTTGTGTGTGTGTGTGTGTTAATTGTAGATAAACGGGCTAAAAGTACCTCTTGGTTTTGTAACCCTCAGAGAAGGAGAAAGATTAAAAAAAAAAAAAAAGAATTCCTGTCACTGTCATCTGTACGTTTTTAATGAGCAATTTTAAAAAATTGAAAATAAAAGAGGAAAATGAATAGGTGTTGAACCAGCCTGTGATATGTAAATGCCAACTAGTAATTACTTAAAACCTCAATTTTCATTCTGTTTCATCTTGCAAACATTTCATTTTCCCTGAGTGAAAACACTTCATTTGGGCTGTGCAAGTTAGTGGAGCGGCCGCCTCTGGCCTGCGCGTCTGCCAGCTCCGGCTAGGGGGCACTTTGGCTCTGCGCTTTGGCTGCCTGAACGCCGTGTCCACCTCAAGGTTATTCCCCCCTTGCCATTCCAGTGGTTTTGCTCCTAGCGTTCAGTGGCGCCCCTCCCCCCTACTCCCACTAGTCTGTTTTCGGGGAACCTTACTCGTCCCTGTCCTTGCAGAGGATCGTATTGAATTTTGGCTGACCGAGCCTTCCTCTGCATATTAACTTTCCCCTCTTACCCGCCTGCTAGACCCTCGGCTTTCCTGAGTTGATTTCACACTCGGAAAGCAGCTTTCTGCCAGTCTCCCTTTCCTTCTTTGAGATTTCAGACACGAATAGTCTCTATTTTTTGGTTACTGCTTCTTCTTTTTAGTCTGTCTCTTCATTTTGGCGGCTGGGGCAGCTCCCCTGGATGGAAGCTCACACACATTTGCTCTACTGCCACACTTAGAATGATGATTCCGACGTTTCTCTTCTTTTACATGCTCACAGAATTTCTTTTACTCTGGTTTAGGATATGACACCTTTTGGCTGTGTTCGTGCAACATCTTGGAATGTGGCTCATGGTTGCCCCTGCTTCCAGGGTGGTTACCCTCCTCAGCCTGTTCCCTAGCTAGAAAGAGAGCATGTAGAATTGAGAAAGAACGGAGAGCCTGGGATTGCGAACCGCAGATTAGAGAAGACTCTGGATGCAGAAAACCAGAATTATGTTGTCCTAGGACCCTGGATCTGAGAGTGCTTTGCCTGGAATCTCAAGGAACAGGGCCTCTTTAGTGAGATATATAGCTTCATAATTAGCCCATTGCATTTTTTCACGAGTGCTAGCATCAGCGTTCTACGATGTGTTTCTCTGATTAACAGCTGCTTTGCAACTATTTCCTTGTGCCACCGATGACCATATTTGTCAGGGAACTCCTGACAGAGTACTGATTTCTTACTAAAAGGCAGCATTTCTGTTTGAAGAGGGTTCTCATTCTTGGCAATGCCCGGCTTTTAAAGTCAGTCCTTGTTAAACCTCGAGTTGGCTTTGGTCTAACGCTTGTTAACAGGATTCTGGGTATCTATCTACTTGAGAGTACGAGCGTAGGAACCTTTCACAGGCAGTTGAATCTTCGGAGCAGCGCATCTGTAGCGGTGCAGCATTGGAATGGGGTTTCAGGCCTGCGTGTCGGTCATTTTCTTTTGCCCTCTAGTTGTGATCTCTCTGGGTTAAAAAGGACGTGGCTTTGGTTGTTAGTTTCATTAATTTTTGAATATTTTTAATATTTTAAAATGGCTAGTGACTAGTCACATTTTAGGAGATAGATGTGTATGTAGCACACAGGGCTGCTGGAATTGGTGGCATTTCAAATAAAATGTCACTGGAGACAATGCATCAGGTTTACATGTCAGTGCAAAGTGCTAAGGCTCCCTCAGACCCCAAGTTCGTTATTAGGCATGCTCTATTCTCCTGTCCCCCTCGTGCAGAAAGTAAAGTGTGTATTCTGAAGATGACAGCATGCAGGTCTTTTGTAGGAGGGTGGAAAACACATAGGAAGCATCTCTTCAGAGAGGACTGTCAGGAACCTCGATTCTTCTCACCAGGGATTACTTATCCTACACAATGCATTTAACAGCACATAGTTCATCGTAGATAGCCCCTGAGTATACTGTATTCCATTGATTTATACAGTTACAAATCCTGGTCTCTCAAATACAAATCTCTCTCAATTGGCCAATCATCTTGGGTCCAAAGGTGTTTTTAACCAGAAGTCCCCCCTTTTTCCTGGGTTGCTGGCAGTCACTCCAGCGTAACGGTTGCAAAGGCAAGAATTTACTCCTTTTCTTTGCACCTCAGTTTTACCTCTAGCTTTAAGTGATAAACAGTGAAAATTATCAGATTTCCCTAAAATTGTGGAGTTGATGGTGGCAGGGTTTTATTTTGCTTTTGGGGGGAGGGAGGCAGAAGATAGGGTCACAGGAGTAGGAGTGGTGAGAAACTTTGCTTCTGTTTTCTTCTGAGTTCGTCATCTTTATTTTTATGAAACCAACTACTAGTAATTCAAGGCACACTCATTAACAGTTCGCTCAGTGCAAGAGGAAGGGAAAGGAAAGCCAATTCCATATTTATCACGGACTCAACAGCAAGTGGCTTCAACAACGGCATCAGGTGCTTTGCACGAGAATTTTCCCTGGCTTGCTGCGCTCCCACAACATGTGCAATAAAGTTGCTGTCTCCGTTTTACATCTTTGACATTGAGGCGGAAGATTTGGCCTGAATTTATGTAATTTAGTTGGGCACAAATATAACCCATGAATAGTCACATTCATCTCCTAATTAGAAAATCAAACGATAATACAGGACAGGCTGCGGGCACCCCATCATTTCGTCCAACAAAAGCGTGTTTTGTGTGCGGGACCTCTGCAGAGGAAGAAGTTGAATTGCTTCATGAAGTTAATGAAAAGTGTTCAACAATAAGTGAATGAAAGATGCAAACCAAGTGCACTGTCAGTTATTTAGTGTGTTAAACTCTTTGCATTATGGGTAAAGGTTTTCGGGAAATCTTTTACCATCCGTGTATGAATCGTAGGGCTTATAAAATTTTGGATTGGACAGGCCCTTTTTCTTCCCATGGTAGTGCCAGTTCCTTTTGCAGAGGGTGGAGAAGGATAAAGAGTAGCTGAAGAAATAATTAGTGAAAGGAGAAGAGAGGTTTTCATGTGTTCACACTTGCATGTAGCTGCTTATCTTGGTATCTTTCTTATTCAGCATGTTACGTTGAGGCTATTAGTTTGGATGCTTTGTGTTTTTGCGTCTGGCGTAGTGATATCGATGCTGTTAAATATGTGATTGCCTGTCGCCTGCATTTTCAGACAAAGATCAAGAGGAACATAAACAAGGCCCAGATATACTTTATGTAGGTGTTTGGCAGTATTATTTTATATGGCTTGAAATTAGTGAATGGAAACTTTAAAAGAAATTGTTCATATTTTTCCAAGTTTGAAGTGTGCCGGGACTTTGTCAAATTCCCGTTAAAATAAATATGTCAATTTCATCTCCTTTCCAAATTCATTTATCTTGCTTTTTTAAAAGGTGTTTTCTACTTTACCTGATGTTTAAATTGGATTCGCTCGTTTATGCTGTTCTTTGCTATATCCCCCACGTTTTTCTTAAATGAATTACTAATGACAGAGCACTCCATCATTCCCTCTCTACAGCCACTTTAAGGAAAGCATGGTGATCTAAACCTTTTAACCTATTAAAGATGATTTTTCCCAATTGAATCAGACCCACCGCAGGTGTAATAACTAATCATTTAAACTACACCTGCTATTATGTATTTTTAAGCCATTATGCGTGTTGGATAGATGATAATTCATGTTTATTGCATTGTCCGATGGATCCGTTTTGCCTACACTAGGCTGATTAATGTATTTAAAGAAATAAGAGATGCAATTTTTAAAAAAAATTGATGGAATGCGCCAAGCACTGCATTGAGTGCACCATTAAACCCATCAGAACTTTGCTCTCTGACCAGAAATGCATATACCAAGGACTATATTAAAAAAGCAAGGTGAAACCTGTGTGTTTTAGTGGTGGGATTCTGTTTTCTTTCTCTGTCATGGAAAATTTTGGAAGGATGAAGGAAAGGTTTATGCTTCTATGGGTAAATGAAAGGAGCTGTGCTATTAGCATCTACTGCTTAAGACGTGCTCATCCGCATTTCCTCGGACCCCTAGTACACATACGGCAGCAGCATGACACGAAGGCCGCAGTTGTCTTGTGTGTGGAAGGTGTAGTTTTTCTCTAGGTGAAGAACAATTATCCCCGCGCCATCTGAGCTGTGCAGATTGGCATTGACCCTGTGGGGCCAGCAATTGCGGACCTGTCCATTCTCTTTCCAGGGCTGGGCCTCTCTTCCTTTGGTTTCTCCTTCCTTCTTTGCCACTTCCCCTTCCCACTTCTCCCTTTTTGTTTCCTTCCGCCTCCACTTCTGCTGCATCCTCCTCTTGTTCCTCCTCTTATCTGATTGCCTGCTTCTTTGCTGCCTTTCCATCCTTCTGATCCTTCCCTTTTCTTTTTTTTCTTCTTTCATTCCCCTCTCCCATCTCTTCATTAAAATGATCTGTTTTGTGGATGTTTGTCAGATTTTTCTTGATTTTGGTGCAACTTGAGGAGATCTGGTTGAGGGGCTAAGGAGATGGGTACATAGTTTTGGGGTTCTAGAATCTCCAGTATCGATTTTTCTCTAGTCCAGAACTGGTTGGTTATCACTGCAGTTCATGGTGGTGGTCAGTATGTTTGCAGTGTTAGACAGATTATAACCAGTCTCAAGAAACACTCGTGTGTCTTATCGCTGACAGGCCCAAATCTGAAAGTCTGGGATACCTGAGTTCATCCTTTAGGGAAAATGTCTTAGGCAAGCCTCCCATAGAGAGGTTATGGGGAAAGTAATTACGAGAATTGCTCTGGCTTTTTACTTTTCTTTCTGATTTATCCTCATATCTTTTGTTACCAGAGAAGTCTGTCTGGTCTTAAGATTGAATTCATATAAAACATGAAGAGAGTATTTGTAACTTGTATTTCATTTATAGTCACAGTACTTGCTGTTTGAATCTCTGTATCACTGTGACCCTTAGCTTGAAGGCTCTTAGGAAACTTTCTTATATTTGGCCCCTTAGAAATTTTTTCTTTCAACAACTTATGAGTGAACTGCAGGGCCTGTTGACTTTACTTATAACATAAGACTATATTATTCTTTTGGTTTTGATGAGATGAATAATGCCAGTCATTTAAAATGGCACCTTTCCTATCTGGGGCAGGTTGGCATTTCCCACCTGTTGGATAGAGAGGTATCTGGGATAGAGAGGAGACAAGTGGTGTGCAGACACACCTTCGTGTGTGCTGAGTTATGTGAAGGTTAATACCTTCAGTTTTCCTTCCTTCCCCTACTTGACTTATTCGTAGATATGAAGATTTCATTAGATAATATCATTATGAGAGGTGGGTAGATAATCTGTCAATCTGTCAGTTTTAGTCACAAAACCCCAAATTTTGTCCTTTGAAGGCTCTTCAGAATTCAGCTCCATTGCATAAGAGGGCCCAGTGTGAATGGCTGTGTGTTGTCTTTTATATAATCCTTCCCAGCTGGTGTATGCTCAGCACTTTGCCAGGCTCTGTAGAGGCAGCGTGGTCTCTTCCCTTCAGGTGCTTGCAGTGTAGTTGGAGAGGCAGCCTGAACATTAGAAGACAGTATAATTATGGCTTCAATTATATGGTACACACTACAAGCATTGAAGAATTTAAGAGAATAGGGAGATTGGAGATGGCTTGCTTATTTAGGGAAGGCTTCTAGGAGTTAAAACAGGCTATAAAAGGGCTGTGCTGATGTGTGCGTGCGTGTGCATAATGTTTAGACAGGTAGAGGCAGGGAAGGGAGGCCTTCTAGAAAAAGGGCATAGCATGGGCGCAAGTGTAGTGACATGGAATGAGGATGGCCAGGAGAGGGCTACCTGCTGAGGAGTATGAAGAATTGGCTTGCACAGAGAGAACAGGAAAGGATTATTGGAGGTCTTGAAAGCTAGGCTGAGGGGATTAATTTCATAGAATAAGATATAGGAAGCCAATGAAAGCAGGGAACTGACATAGTCTTTTATTTAGGTAGATTTTAAATGTGAGAAATAACTGGGCCGGCCCCGTGGCTTAGCGGTTAAGTGCACGCGCTCCGCTGCTGGCGGCCCGGGTTTGGATCCCGGGCGCGCACCAACGCACCGCTTCTCCGGCCATGCTGAGGCCGCGTCCCACATAGGGCAACTAGAAGGATGTGCAGCTATGACATACAACTATCTACTGGGGCTTAGGGGGAAAAAATAAATAAATAAAATTAAATGTGAGAAATAACTGGTTATAAATTTGACCACAATACTGTGCTTATTTCTATGGACCTGGGATAAACTTCTAGGATTTTTAATCTTGAAATTCAGACTATTGAAGTTTACTTTTCTTCTCTGTTTTATCTCCCCTCCCAGATTGCCACAGCAGTGAAGTTTCTACAGAATTCTCGAGTCCGCCAAAGCCCTCTTGCAACCAGGAGAGCATTCCTTAAGAAGAAAGGTACAAGTTCCCCAGGGTCATGCTGAGTGGCCTGCAGAAAGGGACTGGGGATGGGGCGAACAGAAGCCACAGTGCTAATAATAGGATCTTCTATAGCTGTTCCACTAGTGTAGGGGTGGGAGTGAGGGGAGCCCCCCCAGTGGAAATGCAGGCTTCTTTCCTTACAGTGGAGCAGAGAGATGATAGGATTTGGATAATTGAGCACCAGATGTAAGACCGACAGCTCAGCCCAGGACATCCTCGCTCAGGCAGTGTTCAGCAGCAGAAGAGGCCCACTGGATGAGACTGGAGGACTTATGCTTTCTGGTCCATTCTTCTGAGAATGACCCTGGCTGCAGAATGGCTGGCTTTAGGTTAGGAGGTCAGCTGCTTCAGTAAAGAATGAGGAAGAAAGAAATGAAGGACAAGGGAAATGAGATGACTAAACAAGGTCAGGTTAAGGTCAAGCTTGGGGTCAGTCTGATTTACAGATTGAAGTGGTAAATTACTGGTTTTATGGTATTTCTATAAGCAGGGATTAAATGAATCTTGACAAATTCAGTGTTGTCCATAGCAGATAGAATCTATTCTGGCTTTGTTGAAATTTAGGATATTTTTTCATTTTCGTAAAATAGAAAAAAATCCCAAAACAAACAGAAAAAGAAATCAGACTTTTTATTCTTTGAACATTTAATTTTCTAGAAAGCTAGGAAGTTGTTTAACGGCCGTTTTACACCATGAGGGAGGAAAGTGAGTTTTCTTTCCCCCCAAATAAAACTCTTTTTCCTTTAGGAATTAGAATGTCAACCTCAAAAATTTTGAGGGTTTTGAGCTTTTAAGTCATTTGTGGCTAGAATAGAAGATGGAGTGGTTTGGTGGTATTTCCTAGGTCTCCTCAATGCTATGCCACCGAAGTGATTCTGTAGGACCATGTCCCAGGTTTGCACTTGCAGGGTTTGAGCAGAATAAGCTCATGGATTTCATTCACGGGCAGCTGTTCAGAGGCAGCCTCAAGGCTGGTCCCTGTGACTGAGTTGATGAGGGGCACTGTGTGCTTGCTGGCGGCATCGTGCTTGCCCCCTCATCAGTAGGAGATTATTAAAATTTGGAGTGTGTTGGCCAGCCTCTCCACTTTGCAACCATCATGCCACAAAAGAGTTTTTCCTTGAAATATGTGTACCTATGGGGAGTAATTAATCATAAAAGCTTGGGGATTTCAGCTCTCGCATCAAAGGATTGAAGCCAGGGAAAGCTGAGCCTAAAAGCTGTGCTGATTACCCGGGGTAACCTGAGACAAAATCTATGGTTGCCGAGAGATCCTTCGCCCCAGTATATTGTGCAATATTATAACTGCCTGATCTTCTCTTCCACTGACAATGACCAGTTATTCCTCATTTTCTCTGAAACGCAGCTGGGTTAGAATTTCATTTGCAGAAGGTATTTAGAGCAATTTAGAGACAAATGTCTCTGGTGTTTGCTCGGCACTTCCCCACCGCAGGCTTTGCTGAGCAGTTTTAGTATCAGGAGCTCCATCTAATCTGTTTAATTTTAATAAATCCCTGACTGGGAGAGGGAGAGAAAAAAAGAGAGAGAGAAACTCTGGACCAAATAATACTTCTTTTGAGTTAGTTGGGTAATAATTATTGTAGAGAGGAAACTGTTTTGTGCAATTATTATTTGTTGCTCCTTTTAAAAAAAATATGATTAGGGCCGGCCCCGTGGCTTAGTGGTTAAGTGTGCGTGCTCCGCTGCTGGTGGCCCGGGTTCGGATCCCGGGCGCGCACCGACGCACCGCTTCTCCGGCCATGCTGAGGCCGCATCCCACATACAGCAACTAGAAGGACGTGCAGCTATGACATACAACTATCTACTGGGGCTTTGGGGGGAAAATAAATAAGTAAATAAAATTATTTTAAAAAATAATAATAAAAAAATAATAATAAAAATAAAAAATATATGATTAATTCATCTAAGAGTGTTTACCCTATGCCACGCCCTGTTCTAGGGACTGGAGATTTAGCAGAGAACAAAACAGACAAAATCCCTGCCCTCTCAAAGCTTAAATTCTAACGGAGGAAGGTTAAAATTTAGAGTTAACAAATGAAAAACGGTTAACAAATGAAACAATAAAATATGTAGTATGTCGAATGGCAAGTGCCATGGAGGAAAATAAAACCAGGCACGGGGGGTTGAGGAACGCCAGTGTTGGGGTGGGGATAAATTGCACTTTTAAACAAGGTGATTAAAGCATCTCTGTCTGAGAGGGTGACATGTGAGCTGCGACCTGAAGGAGATGAGTATGTGTTGGTATAGAGTGGGCATAATTCCTTCTAGACCCCTAATGTGGGTTACAGTTTTTAGAATTTGAGGCAGCAGGAACCTTGAGAGGCGTCCTACCTTTCCGCCTCTAAAGAGAACCACAGGAGTTTACCCCGTACTTAAACCCGGAATCACTGGACTTAATCACCCATCTCCATTATCCTCTAAAACGCTGCTTCAGTCAGTAATTATCTATTTCCGAGTTGAATCCCAATAGGGTAAGTTTTGGCAGGACCTTTTCTGGGCAGAGAATTCCAAGGTTTGATTGGCGTCTAGGGAAGAGCAACCCCTGTGTGGATTTAAACTTCGCTTTTTAAATTTCTGGCTGTTCCTTGGGTCAGGCATACACGATCAGTGTAGCTTGGCACCATCTCTGATGGGATGGGGGAGGAGGGGCTTTTGCAAAGGAACACGCATCTACCCTGTTCCTAACGGTAGTTGGGAAGGAAAGAGTGGCTTGCTGGTCTTTGGAGGTGGGGAGGGACCAAGGTTCTGGCATCCTTATGTTGGTGTCTCCCTGCAGGACTCATTGCAGTGGCGGGTTTGGAGCGCTGGCTTTGGGTGAGCTCACAGCTACTGTAGTCTTGGCTTTTCCTAGCAAATGTCACTTCAGGGAATTGCAGTGGAGCACTGCCTTGAATTATAATCTTGACTTTCTTTTTTTTTAATAAACATCTCTTTCCTGAAAAGGCAAATCCAATTTTGTTTTTCTTTTAATATTATTTAATATTTAATATAGAAATTGAGGTCCGTGTAGTGCATGTCAGTTCAGTGGAAAATGAGGGTTACTTTAGGCCCATCAGCTGAGTTTGTTTTATTGTGAAACCACAGCCCAGAGCAGGGGCTGCATCCTGTCTGTGTTACTGACAGGTTAAATGTTGTGCTTTCTGATTTTGGGGGGCTGGGGACACCAGGGGAGGGCGACTGGGGAGTGAATGGGATAGGGATGGAAGGGCATTGGTTTGCAAAGGTCTTTTGTGTTTGTGTTTCTTTGTTTTTGTTTTTTGAGATCTCTTTTGGATGCTTTAAAGTCTGAATATGGAGTCATTAATGAGAAACATGAAGTTATTAGAATCATTTATCATTTTCTTTGAAGTTTGTACTGCCAATTTGTGTAATTTACAACATTTCTTTCTTTTATTGAGATTTTTTTGGATGAAAGAAAAGCAGCTGTTCACCTTCGTAGTATTAATAATTTTATTTATTTATTTTACCTCAAAGCCCCAGTAGATAGTTGTATGTCATAGTTGCACATCCTTCTAGTTGCTGTACGTGGGACGCGGCCTCAGCATGGCGGGAGAAGCGGTGCGTTGGTGCGTGCCCGGGATCCGAACCCCGGCTGCCAGCAGCAGAGCGCACGCACTTAACCGCTAAGCCACGGGCCGGCCCATCTTCATAGTATTAGAATAAATGTTTTTGTTTTCCTTCCAACCTCTTGAATCTGCAGATGACACACCAACAGCAGATCAGCCACACATGAAGGTAATTGGACTGTGTGTGGGGTTTAAGGCCTCATGGAACTGGCCTACATATAGAAGCAGTTCTTGCTGGACAGGCATCATATCTGAGGCTTTAAGCAGGCTGCAGTCCAGGAGACTAGAGTAACTTAAAAACAGCGTAGAATCAGGCTAGAAAGTTAGAGGCTTGGACATTGTTGTCAATAGGCTTATGCTGATTTGACACCCTATTCAACCACAAAATGTAGGAGGCAGTCTGCTTCCAAACATGTTCGGCAGGTTGAGTATAAGGTGGGTAAAAGTGATGCCTGTTTGTAGGGGGTAAAAGGGGTAGATGAGGTGGGGGGAAGATAGAGTTGTCTCTTAGCTTACTCTAATATATTTGTTGCAAAGTAGGCTCTAGAAAAAAAGATGAGCGCCATATGCTTTTCTGTATAATCCTGCGTAATGGGGCCTGGGTGGTGTTGGCTGAGACTTTTGCTTATTGTGCCTTCCTCAGGTGTATAAGTAAAGGGCTGTATTCTCCCTCATCTAATAAATAGTCCAGAGGGGAAGGAAAACTAAACAGATAAAACACACCACCATACTTTCTCATTCTAAAAGGTGAAACAAGATCTTATCTTTCTTCTGTTCCTGGAAGCGGAACCTCCAGTAGCAAAACTGCCTCCTTGCTGCAAATGAACTTGAGGAAGAAACCTGATGGTCTCAACCTTGGTAGTGGGGTAGAGGTGAAGGGCTTCTCTCGCTGGAGTATTTTAAGGGGGAGGAAATTCCTACACAGATTTCAATTTGACTCTCTTTTATTACTTTTCTTTTTTATCATTTACGTCCATTTCATGAGGTAGTTTGCATGTCCTTGAATGGAATCTCGTTACCATGAAAGCTTTTTTAGCATTGATTTCATAACAGTCTTAATTTAATAGCTCCGTCATTACTGAGAAGCTCTGGGAGTGGGGCCCTGGCTTTCCAGGTCACTGACCTTTTAATTACAAACCTTGTTCTGATGGCCAGGTTATCGACTGGACAGCTCCCAGCTTGTGCCCCCAGGATGATAACGAAAATAACTGTGTTTCCTCCCCCATCTCCAGGAAAAAAAATTGTAACCTCATGTGTTTCTAAAATTAATTTTCTCCTTCAACTTTACTTTATAATTAATTCTTTAATGTGTCTTAGTGAAGCCAGAAGTCTTTTTATAACACTGTTTTTCCTAGAGCGTGGGTCCAGCAGGTAATGTGGGGGCAGAGCGGGGCAAGGGGGATGAAGATCTTGCCAGCTACCAGCCCATGCTTGATTGTGGCCCATTTCCTCATCCTCAGAAACTTCTGCGGCTGAGCTGGAAGCTTTAGTATTGGCTCTGTGAGGGGCTGTCTGGCCTGTCTGATTCTTTGTTAACGAGGCATGGATTGTGGCACCAGTTTAGATTCAGTCCTGTATCTGCTGGAGTAATTGAGCCCTGTATATCATGGACTTTTTTTTTTTTTTTTATTGATATTTTAATGGTTTCTAACATTGTGAAATTTTGGGTTGTACATTTTTGTTTGTCCATCACCCCATATATGACTCCCTTCACCCCTTGTGCCCACCCCCCACCCCCACTTCCCGGGTAACCACAGTCCAGTTTTCTCTGTCCTATCATGGACATTTTAAGACGACGTTCTCGGTCTGAGAAAAGACATGGGTTGGATGATTGTTCTTGGCTCTCTCTCGTCTTAGATGACGAGGAAACAAGTACCCTCCACGAGGAGTTCTACTCCATCATGAGCTTGAACTGAATAGGTTGGTCTAGGTTCTCTCTCACTGGCAGTTGAGAGGGAGAGGAAAAGGAGAGGACAGTGGCTGGTGAGTAAGGTAGCCATCGGTTCCGGTCTGCCCAGGACTGTCCCGGTTTTTAACGCTGAAGCTCCTATGTCCTGCGCAGCCCCTCAGGCCTGGGCGAACAGGTCACCCTAGCAGTACAAGCCTTACTCAGGAGTGAGAGCTATCAAGAGAGACAAAGTGGGTATGCTTTTGGAAACTAGAGGAAGAAGTCCACTAGCAATCAGCTTGCAGTCGAGTGGCATCTTCCTCAAACACTGCCTGCTCTTATTCCCCCTGGCTCTGCCCTGCTGTGGTGCAGTGCATAGAGCCCCTGGAGGAGGGAGGCCGTGCCCTGCAGGTGAGTGAGGAGCTGCTGGTGCCAGAGCACAGACAGGGCTGTGTGTGGCAGCCGTGTGCTTGTTCCTGAGGATGATTGAGCATCTCCATCCATCTGTTGTGAACGGACCATCTTCCTTCCCTGCCAGTCTTGCATCTGCATATCTATCACCTGCTGTTCTGGCCTAGCCTATTCATCACACTGACTGGTGCTCCCCCCATCAATTTTCCTGCTCCCCTTGTTATCCAAACTTGCCTTGAACTCCACAGATTTTTCTCAGCATCCAGCATGAGAGCTACAGCAGCTAGACTAGCTGAATGCCTTGGAAATAGGGACGCCATGGCTTCCCCATTCAGAGGGGGAGCTGATGATACTTGACTCAGCCTTCTTGTGGGAGCAAGTAGGTTCCTACGCTTCACCCTGCAATGCGGGGACAGTGGCACAGAGGAGCTGAGGGGGAAGAAAAGAAATTTCTTGTGGATTTACCCAGTTGCTTTGAGATTTTCCCTGAAAATGAAGAATGCTTCCTCTTTTCTTAAACTTGTGTGCCTGTAACAACACTACAAAGAAAAGTGAAGTGACCTTGTATTTGATGTGATAATATGATAGTATTATTTTTAAAGTTGTTTTTTATTTTTAGATTTTGAAAAGGTAAGATATATACACGACTTCAGATGTACATGACTTCAGAAATTAAACAATAAAGAAGGATGTACAGTGAAAAATGTCTTCGTCCCATCTCTGGTTCCTGTCCCCTCCACATGCAGCTATTCACAGTTTCTTATGTATCATTCCAAAGATAATCTATCCATATAAAAGCATATTAATATTTATTACTCCCCCCACAGGAACACAAGCACTTTTTAAATACAGTGGTAGCACATTTTGCACTTTACCTTTACGCTTGACATTACATCTTGGCAGTCATTCCACATCGGTACGTACAGATTTGCTTCATTCTTTTCAGTGGCTGCATAGTATTCCATTATATGCATATATCATAACTTTTTTTAACCAGTCCCAAATTTGTGGACATTTAGGTTGATTGCTGTCTTTTGCTGTTTCAGACAATGCCGCAGTGAAAATTCCTGTGTAAACGTTGGTAGACACGTGTCAGTTTGGCACTATGCTAAAGTGAAAGCATTGTGCATGTTAAATAGGATAGGGTATATTTTTCTTAAAGTTTCAGGAGATTGTGTCCCTCCAAAAAGAATATGAAGCTGTTTTCTAATAAAGGCATGACTGTAGGTAGAAAGAAATTAATAAGAGAAAAAAAGACAGTGTAACCAATTATTATTGACACAGCACAGATTTGGATTCTGAGGGGACATTCTGGGTCATTGGTTACATGAAAAATGCATTCTTTCTAAAAGAATCATTTTTTAGCCTGTTTTTCAATGGATCTGAGTTCATAAATTTAATTTTTGATTCAAAATAAACATTCAAATAAATGGAAAGCTTCAGAAACTTGAAGGTTATGATCTGTTTTCAAATGAAGTATATAGCTTAGTTTTCTTTTGTTGTTATTGGACGTTTTAGGGGTCCTAGGCCGTTGGTTAGGTGGTGAGCCTTTATTCAGTACCTATTGTGTGCAGGGTATTATTACATTAGGCACTTCATGAAAGAAAAATGAAGTAACTGTCTTTTACAATACAAGAGGCTCATTAGAAGGAAGTAGGAATAGATTCTGAGTGCTTATCGAGTGGATCCATGTATACCCATGAAATATAGCAATATCTCAGAAGGCAGCAAAATCGGAGTGGGGAGAGATTGGAGTACAATTGGCCCTCTGCAACTGTGGGCCCTGCACCCGCGGGTACGGAGGGTTGACTAAGGGACTTGAGCATCCGTGAATTTTGGTGCCCGAGGCGGGTTCTGGACCCAGTCCGCTGTGGATACCGAGGCGCGACATATAGAGCTCACTAGACTGTGAGCTCCTCAGGGCAGTGCCCATGCCTCATTCTTGCCAGCACCCTGAGCACCTGGCATAGCCATCCTCAGTCAGAGTCTGATGAGTGAGGGACTAAATGATGGATGGCTGGAATTAGAAGACACTTCCTGGGAAAAGTTTCAAAAGGAGCTCAGTTTTTCTTAAGTCTACAGTTGATGTATTTGTTCAACTCTAGTAGAAGTGTAAGGTGGTTTCAGAATTGCTAACCTATGCGCCTTTACCAACTCGAGCACAGTGTTTATGTGCAGGTCTTTTTGTCTTTAGCTTTATAGTATCCAGTGAAAACACTTTTCCAAAGTTACTTAGATCAATATTGAGGGAGGCACTGGGTATAGATGGTCAGAGAAGAGTGAGAAGGGCATTGTTAGTGAAGGCAGGCTCCTGCAGACGTGTGTGCAGTTAGCTGGATTGGTCTATGGGGCCTGCAAAAAAAAAAAGAGGATTGAGGTTGGTGAGATGGGCAGTGAGTGAGGGAGGAGCCAGTGACAGGACTAGAACCAAATCTTCTGACTAGAGTGCTTTAAACTATACCACATACTTTCTGGAAAGGAAGGTCAGAACCACAGACATTGTAGAAAAAAGAGTAAGCCATACTCAGTAGTAGATTTGATGTGTGAGGTGAAGGAGACAGGACTGAAGATGACTGTCAGGGTTATTTTGTTTCGTTATGCAGCTTGATTGAATTATTGACACACAGTAACCTATACGTATTTAATTTGTACAGTTTAAACATGTTTGATATACGTATGTGAAAGCTGTGAAACCATCACTGCAATCAAGATAATGAACACACTGATCACCCCCAAATGTTTCTTGTGCCCTTTGTAATTCCTTCCTCCAGCCTCCTCCACTACATACCCTGGTTCCTAGAAAAGCCCTGCTCTGCTTTCTCTCACTTTCGTTTGCATTTTCTAGAATTTTATACAAATGGAATCGTACTGGGTGTACCCTTTTTTTGGTCTGGGCTTTTTCACTCAGCATAATTATTTTGAGATTCATCCATGTTGTTACATGTACTAGTGGTTCATTCCTTTTCATTGCTGAATAGTATTCCATTGTTGGAATATAATGCAATTTGTTTATCCATTCACCTGTTGGTGGACATTTGAGTTGTCTCCAGTTTTTAGCTACTAAAAATAAAGCTACTATGAATATTTGTGTATAAATCTTTGTAGGAACATATAATTCCTTTTGGGTGGAATGTCTGGATCATATGGTAGGTGTATGTTTAGGTCTTTAAGAAACTTCAAACTGTTTTCGAAAGTGTTTGCACCATTTTATGTTCTCCCCAGTCATGTATGAGTATACCAGGGTTTTGAGCCTGGAAAATAGGAAGATACAGGTGTTATATTTGTAATTTGTTTCCGATAATAAAACCACACGGCTTTGGAAGTGTTCTTAAGAGTGACTACAGGGCCGGCCCCGTGGCTTAGCAGTTAAGTGCGCGCACTCCACTGCTGGCGGCCCGGGTTTGGATCCCGGGCACGCACTGACGCACCGCTTCTCCGGCCATGCTGAGGCCGCGTCCCACATACAGCAACTAGAAGCATGTGCAACTATGACATACAACTATCTACTGGGGCTTTGGGGGGAAAAAAAAAAAGGAGGAGGATTGGCAATAGATGTTAGCTCAGATCCAGTCTTCCTCAGCAAAAAAAAAAAAAAAAAAGAGGATTAGCACGGATGTTAGCTCAGGGCTGATCTTCCTCACAAAAAAAAAAAAAGAGTGACTACATAATAGGTCATGTTTGGAATACTTCAGCTTGGGAGGTAATAGTGCATAGACTGCCTGGGTTCAAATCCCAGCTTCACCACTTTCTAGCTGTGTGGCCCTGGATAAAATACTTAACCTCACTGTGCCATAGTTTCTTTATCTGTAAGATGGGATTAATGATAGTATGTAGTACAAAAGGTTCTTTTAAGAATTAAATGAAAATAATGTGAAAAGTGCTTAGCAGAGTGCCTGGCACTAAAATAAAGGCTTAATTGAGGAGGACAATGATCAACAGTATATATCCTGTTAGAAGGGATATTCTTTTTTTTGCTGAGGAAGATTAGCCCTGAGCTAACATCTGTTGCTAATCTTCCTCGTTTTTTTTTTTTGCTTGAGGAAGATTAGCCCTGAGCTAACAACCTCTTCTTTATATGTGGGTCGCCACCACAGCATGGCTGATGAGTAGTGTGGGTCCACACCCAGGATCCGAACCCATGAACCTGGGCCACCAAAGCGGAATGTGCCGAACTTAACCACTACGCCATGGGGCCAACCCCTTAGAAGGTATATTCTTAATGGCTGTAGTCAGTTTGCTGTAATGTTATGTTGATAAACTTGTTGATATTGTAAAAATTCATGAAACAGGAACCTCTAAGAATTTTGAGCAGAGAGATTTAATACAGGTAGTTGGAAACTGACTCACTTATTGAAAGGGCCAGAGGAGTGGACTCAAGGCCAGGCCTCCAGGAATGACTTCCAGAACATTGAAGGACTAACTTGCCAGGGGAGCTGCTCCCTCTGTTCCAGTCAGGAAAGTGGGGTCTCAGGAGGCTACCACTGGAACTTTTGAGTTCACGAGCACGCCTTTGTAGCTATGATCCAGAGATCAGGAAGTTGCTACTGCCACCACTTGCAGTATGTCCTGACATCCGTGAAAATAGTGACAGGACATTGGAGTATGAACTTGGCTTTTACCTTTGTCAGAATTGCCTCTTGACCCCCGTGAAGTATCTTGCTTGCCAATCTGCTGATGTTTGCAACAATCAAAAGCAGCGGCTACAGGTCTTGTGCCTCATTTCCACTTTCCAAATCAGCTGTGAGTGCATCTAATTCCCATCCAGAACTCTTGCTGCCAGGGAGTCTGGGAAGTGTATCTTTTGGCCTTCCAGCCTCTCTCATATGGGAAGGCACACTAGAAAGAGGTGGGAATAGATGCTAAGTGCTATCAGAGGAATCCATAGAAGAAAAAAGATTCACAAATACAACATATTTGTCCCAAAACAGGGCACAAGCGCATTTACATCACAAGCCTCTTTCTTATTGAAGGCTTAACTTGGGATTTTTGAAGCCATTTAGATAAACAGCCCACAAAATGAAGAGAGTGTTCCATTTTGCTCCAAAGCATGCTGATAAAAAAAAAAAAAGTCGACCAAAAGAGAGTTCATGTTTTCAGTCTGTAAGCAGGTGGCAGTGGTTTATTTATAAATCTGAAGAATTTCATTCAACACAGAACAAATTGTGTGTATATATAAGGGAAGGATATTTTTTTAGTCAAGTATTTTTGTTGTTTTTGAGAAGAGCTGGGCCTTTAATTGTTAACAAAAGCTGTAGTGATGTATCTCCAGTTTGTCCAAGAGATAAATATTGTTGTGTTCTGTATCACCACTGGCTTTCTGAGATGATTTTAAGAATACTTGTCACTACTGTCTGGCCTCACTTAGGGATAGGAGTTCTTCTAGTGAGATTTATCTGCTAAGGGTCGGCAAGGGAGTTTTTACCAAAGGGACTGCATGATATGTGGGTTTATTGGAACTGTGAGAAGATGTTAGAAGTAGGGACTTCTGAAACTTAATGTAAGGTACAACATAAGGCAATCTCTACTGAAAAATATTTTATGTTGATTGGATTATAATTAGAAAGATTTTAAAGTAACTTTGGATATTCATTCATTTACCGATCCATTGTTATATTAACATTTTTGAGCCTATGCCTCGTATAAATAAATTTATCAGCTCCTCTGTGTGTGTGTGTGTATGTGTGTGTGTGTGTGTGTGTGTGTATTAGAGTATCTGTATTTGTGAAGCATAAGTTAGTGTGCTTTTGTTTTAAATTCACTTTTCGTTGTAGGCTTGCTAGGTTAGTCAGCAGCTTTATTGTCTTTCCAGTTTTGAGGAAAGTAGAGGTAACTCACTAAAGGTGCTCAGTAAATAGAATGGTGGGCATGTAGGCTTATATTTAAATTGTGCTGAGAATTGCACAACTCTAATTTTTTCCTTCCAACTTTAAACAGACCTGCGTTTGGTTTCTAAAACATTCTGATAGGAGCTAGTCTTCTCAGATCTTACCCCTTTCATCAGACAGAAGACTTGGGAGTGCTGTAGTCTCTTACTGTTAATTATTCTTTTTGGTTTTAAAGCCCTTTAAAGTAGTCTTTCTGTAATTAGATTGTTGAGTAGATTGTCTTTAGTAATATGGTAGTCTTTAAATTTTGTGTAGATTTTCAGTTTGTTAAATGATTGCAAAGGCTTTCATTCATAAAGTTGAAGTATACCTTATGGCATTTCAGGGGCAAAAAATCATGACCCTCTGTGATAAATTAAATATCACAACCACATAAATGTCATCTTTTCAGCGAAACCTCAAGTGCATAGGAATGGGACTCTCTTCCACTGTTTTTGGCTTCAAGCTGGATCTGTACTCTTTAACCAACAAGAAAAATATTTCACCACTGACAGTGGTAAACCTGTGAAGCTAAAGAACAAAGCCATACCCTCTCCTGCTTTGTGAGTCACAAACAGAATTGTCAATTAAATTATTCTAATTGCAAAATTTGGGGTCTTTGCCGAAAGAACACAGGTTGAGTTTGAAGAAGAGGCAGTTAGAAAAATCGGTTTAACTTACAAACGGAGCTAATTTGTACAGGATGTAATTGAAAGAGAGTAAATATGGAGCTTCATGATGACCTCTTTGGAGTCCATTTCTGATATTTACTTAGCTTTTTTTCCAATCAAAGGCTCTCCTTTAAGCAGTCCTGAAAAGAGGAGACTACTAAAATAGAAATAACAGAAAATAGTGCTGTTGTTTGGAAGACCTTAATACCTGATTTTCAAAGATTTTTACTTGGGCCGGCCCCGTGGCTTAGTGGTTAAGTGCGTGCACTCTGCCACTGGCGGCCCGGGTTCAGATCCCGGGCGCGCACCGACGCACTGCTTCTCCGGCCATGCTGAGGCCGCGTCCCACATACAGCAACTAGAAGGATGTGCAGCTGTGACATACAACAATCTACTGGGGCTTTGGGGGGAAAAAATAAATTAAAAAAAAAAATTTTTACTGTTCATTCATTCATTCGTTCATCCAACAATTATTTATTGAGTGCATATTTTTTTTTACAAGGCATTGTGCTGGCCTTAGGACTGAGAATATAATGGTAAATAAAACAGCGTTCTGGGGTGGAGACAGATTCCCCTGGAAATGTGAAGTGTGCAAAATTGTCACAATTAAGAAAGGTGCTGTGATGGAGAACATTGGGAGGGCAGGGTGACAGGAGGGTGTTGCATTTGGAGGATTGCTGAAACCAGAATATGAAGAACAAGAGCACTGGCAGAGGGACAGCCAGCTCAAAGACACCGAGGCAGCAAAGGAGCTTGATTTGATCCAGGAACCCATGGTGGGAGTGTAGTCGTGAGTGGAAAAAAAACTGCATCTTACCAGCTTCCATCTAGAGATGCCAGTGAAAATAAAAGTTCTGTTGGAGTTTCATATCCCCTAATCTAGAGTTTTATTTATCATCAGTGACCAACTACAGCTCTATTCAAGCATGCCTAGTCTGCTGTCTGCTGAACACTATGCTAAGTGTGGTGGGGCACAAATAGTCCATGCCCTCAGAGAATTTGGTGGTGAGATGGTAGAAACTACTAGTAGTACAGTTACTCTGATTTATAAACAAACCTGAGATGATATGATGCAGACTATAATAACCACTGGCTCATGTATTTTGCTTTATAGTTTAAAAGCATTCTCACGTACATTTGCTCATTTAATCTTCATAGTAACCCAAGTTATTTCCTCAGAAAATGAGCATATGTGCATGGAGACTTATGGAAGCCCATTGAATTTGAGGAATAGGTCTCTGTCATCACTGAGTTGCTGAACTTCAATGCATTGTCTGCTCATGTGGACTAGGACTCCTTGAAGAATCACATCATTAGAAATGAAATCTAGAATGACCATAGAGGTTATTTATTTCATCCATGCCTTTTCATATATATTTCTATTATCAGGAATAGAAGATGAATTTAATTTCAGTTTTATTTAGTTCTGGAGATTTTCTTGCTGCCTACCACGAGGGCTGTAACCCAGAGAGTCCATTCTTATGTTTGAGAAGAGGGAGGCTTGGACTTGAAGAGGATGGCTCTGTTAGTAAATGCTGTTGACTTTGTTGTTCTGTACTGAGGCTTTTATCAGGACAATGAAGGGTAAATAAGGTGATCTCTGCTACGGTGGAGAGGTCGAATGGTTACATTACACAATCTTCTAGAGCATCTTGCAGCAAATACATGGGTTATATTAAAAATTGCAATCATATCATTTTTTATAGTAAATTGCTGACCTTATGCAGTAGAATCAGCTTTATTGAATTTCGCCAAAAATGCGTTTATAATTCTGCCATACACACATGATATTCATGTCCTTGCTGTCCATGAGGAAATGTCCCTTTTTATGATGTTAAACAAATTAAATCGACTTTCTCCTGAGCTGCTATGCCTCACCTTTAAGATCCACTCTCAGGAGTCGAACCTCCACGGAGCAGAGCTCACCTCCATCAGCTTGGATGTCATTACACAGAACACTGGAGTCGGGTGCATTAGGAAGCCTTGCTTCAGCGGCACTGATTTGGCTTTGAGATTATTTCGAGGTGGTTCTAGGGCAGTTGATGTATATCGTGTATCCTGCTGAACGCTAACAAGGCCTTCCCATAATTACTCTGTTTGTTTTGAGGAAATGGTAGGTATTTGTTTAAAAGGATTTCATGGTGAACCAAGAGTACACGGGTACAGTTAGTTCTCAGCTATTCGCTTGTGAATATTCATCACAAAAGTTTAATCTTAAACTAGTTTTTCTTTGGTTCTCTGTAGTTCTGCTCCCTTTCCAACCAGTGTGGGATCAGGGATGCAAACTAATTTGAATGTTAGTCTAACAAAAACACGATCAGGAAGTTATAATGTGTATTAAAATGAAACAAAGTTTTAAAATTATCTGCTTTTGAGAGTCATTTGCTCTGAGTTTGTCTCTCCTTTTCATATGTCTGTTATCTATATATCTATATATGTGTTTATATAAATTTCTAATTCCCAGACAATTGTATACACAGAAGCAGTATGATACAGTGGAAAAATCACCCATCCATCCATTCATTTGCTAATCATTTAATAAATATACAGGCATACCTCATTTTATTGAGCTTTGCTTTATTGTGCTTTGCAGATATTGCTTTTTTTTTTTTTACAAGATCCTCCACCAGCAAAAAGAGTATGACTTGTTGAAGGCTCAGATGATAGTTGGCATTTTTTAGCAGTAAAATATTTTTAATTAAGATATGTACATTTTTTAGACATAATGCTATAGCACACTTAATAGACTACAGCATAGTGTAAACATAACTTTTATATCCACTGGGAAACCAAAAAATTTGTGTGAATTGCTTTATTGCAGTGGTCTGGAACCAAACCTGCAATATCTCCAAGGTATGCCTGTACATTTCCTTCATGTCCCAACATTTGTGCTAAGCCCTGAAAATACAAAAAAGATTTAATATTAGTGATCTAGTGGGATTCCACAATATACAAACAAGTGTAATATGAGTGATAAAATATTATAGGTGCTCTGATGGGTATATGTATAGAGGCTCAGGGGAGAGAGTGATCAGTTTTGTGGTGGGTGAGGAGAACTAGCAGGGAAGGGTTAAAAAAGGTGTCTGCGGGCCGGCCCCGTGGCTTGGCGGTTGAGTGCGCGCACTCCGCTGCTGGCGGCCCGGGTTCGGATCCCGGGTGCGCGCCGATGCACCGCTTCTCCGGCCATGCTGAGGCTGCATCCCACATGCAGCGACTGGAAGGATGTGCAGCTATGACATATAACTATCTGTTGGGGCTTTGGGGAGAAAAAAAGGAGGAGGATTGGCAATAGATGTTAGCTCAGAGCCGGTCTTCCTCAGCAAAAAAAAAAAAAACAGGAGGATTAGCATGGATGTTAGCTCAGGGCTGATCTTCCTCACACACACACACAAAAAAGTGTCTTCGTAGAGGAGGTTACCCTTATAGGAGTCCCCCAAGAGGATTGGTTGTCTTTCCGGTTTGGGGAGCAGTGGTGACTTTAATCCGCGAAGGGATGGGATGGGAACATAGTCTCCAAGGCAAGAAGTAGTCCGGAGATTCAGGAAACAGGCTGGTAAGTTGGAGAGAGAGGCAGAGGTTAGACTTTATGTATGTTAACTCAAGGGTTTGGATTTTATTATGTGGACAATGGGGAAGCCATTGAAGAGTTGTATGTAGAATAGTAATGTATCATATTTGTGTTTCAGAAAACTCTGAAGGTATAGTGGGCAGTTAGGAGTTCACTGCAGTAATTCCGGTGAGAATTGAGGGATGACCAAGGGCAGTTGTGGGGTTGGAGAGGATGGATTAGGGAGAGTGAGGAAGTGGAATCTGCAGGAATTGGTGGCTGAATGGATGCAAGGAGTGAAGAAGAGGGAGGAGTCTGGGCTTACTGTCTGGGTTTTTGTCTTAGGGAGCTGGCATGGAGGAGAAGGCATAAAAGAGTGGAAAGAGTGCTGGACCAGGAGTCAGAGACAACATGAGGGAAAGAGAAGGCCTGGAAGGGAAGCTCTGTAGACCCCTGAACATGGCTAGTGGTTATGCAGTCGGACGTACCACAGTCAGGCTGTGTTGCTGTCAGACATCAGAATGTGCAGTGTAGGTCCTGGCTTTCCAAAGTTGCTTCCACAGGGTGACTGTTAGGCTTGCTCTCGTCACACAGACATTGTTAAGTGGTTTCACTGAAATTTGAGGCTCTCTGAAGAAAGAGAAGATGGCATTTGTGAAGCAAGTGTTATTTTATCTGGAAATGGCTTCTTAGTGAGAAGCCTGTGACTGCTTCCTGGTGAAGCCTGCCTCTCCTGCCAAGAAGAGGGGTCTACTGAGTCGGACCATGATCATAGTGGGCTGCTACTCCCACCTGCCACTGAAAACTCATCTTCCAGAAACCTCCTCTCTCCCTCTGTTATCTGTTCCTTATTTGCTCTTCCCTGAGAATGTCCCCATTTATGTCATGTTTGTATGTATTTCCACTGATCTTCTTGTGACAGTCAGTCGGCTTGACTGATGTGGCCTCCAGGGGTTTCAGGGCCTCTCTGCACATTGTATGACACGATGGTTACAGTGACCTCACCTCGCATGTGCCTTGGTTTTCTAGTAGCAAATGGCCTTCTCAGTACCTTAACTCTTACAAATTGATGGGTCAGAAGGGTAAAACAAATGTGTGGAGCTAAGGCAGAAAGCCTAATGTCAGAAGCTCCAACAAGAGTGATGGTGAAAAAGACCTGGTGAGTATATTGAATGACTTCCTGGGAGATCCCAGAGCACAGCGCAGTGGGTGACGGGTGACCTTCATGATGCTAATTTCCAGGTCACCTGTAAGAGGGATGGAGAGCATTGCAGTTCTTCAGGCTCCTCCTCTTGTGCTGGTCCAGGTCTACCTTAGGGCTCTTCGCATTGCTGCTGCAGTAGGTCTTCCCCTGATGCCGGCAGCCCACACTGCCCGTGCAGCTCCTTCCAGGTCCCGTACCTGGGACGGAAGTGTTTTGGCAGGGAATTACGATCTGCAATTTTGAAAAGCATATAGATTGTATGCTTTTTTTTTTTAAAAGTATATCTGAAAGCAGGTTTCTTCTCTGTAGGCATCTTGTTCAATTGGCTTTTGTTCAGCCTTTCCATGGAAAGCAGCTTGATTTGGGGCTGCTGTAAAGCATATGCTGGATATTTCTGGAACTCTCCTCTCCCCTCATGAAAACCACCTGCAGGACTGACCCTCCCCCACAACAACTCACACCACCCCCGCCTTGTCTCTCATTGGACCATTTCTGTCCAAGATGGTCACTGTAGTAGTCCACTTTGGCGGCTTTCTCCTCTTCCTTCTGGTTTTTTTTAAAATTAAAATTTTAAAATATTAAATTAAAAATAAATTTTTAATGCACGGTTTGGTAGTTTGGTATTGTTATCCATTCACATCTGGTAACTCTTTAAGACATTGACCTAAAGAGCCTTTCTCCTTCCTCCTTCCCTATGTACATAGTGAGGGGAAGGATGGGGAAAATTATGGAGAAAAACATGTTAAAAATGACTTTCAGTGTAAAACAAGAGAGGGAGAAATCAAGGTTTAAGGAAACCCCAAAAAAGCACCTCTCATTACAGTAATTAAATGGCAGCATTTAACCTATCAGAATGTTCTGCATGTGTGAGAGACAAGCCAAGGAGTTGTGTGTTTGAAATTAGAGCTCTAATCCTCAGGGAAGAGATAGTTAAATACTTTGTTTTTGAGGTGTAAGAGGAGAGCCAGGAAGGTGTGAGCGTGTGTGTGTGTGTGTGTGCGTGTGCGTGTGCGTGCTTGTGCTTGCATGTGTGCGCACCCGTGAGGGTGAGGGGCCATGGTGTCTGTGTTTTCCGAGAATACCCTGGAGGTCGATATTTATCAGCACCTGTGTGCTGTCGAGAAGCACACAAGCTGCTGTCGCCCGTTCATTAGGTTTTCACAAGAGTCCAGGCCTCACCTGTGGCCAGGCGTTGCATCATAACGGTAGAACTTGCTTCATTCTGGCCCTCGGGGACACACAGGAATAGATTTGAGAGACAGGATGAGAAAGACTGAGAAAGAGAGACATAGGAATTAGGGGAAGGAGGAAGGCAGAATAAATTTGAAGAATGTGCGTGGCACAGACTCTCCAGGACAAAGCATTCCAACTTATTGGGCTGGCACTCATGAACCAGGGTAGACATTCCACAGAGCACTGGGCAAAAGGGACAGCTTAGGGTCAACCTTCTCCATACAGGCATCCTCTGCCAGCGTTCACTGCTGTTGGCAGGGTTGCTTCTATGCCGTGATGCGGTGTTAGGATTTATGTGAATGACGGGGATTAGCACTGTGTCCTGTCTGTCCCTTTAGTGGCGTAACTTTTGTCTTTCTGTACCCCTGGCTGGAGTTTGTGATGTTGTTAGTGCTCTGCCCCTCTGGAAGCTGCTCCATTTCTCCCTGGATATTCCCAGAGCTTGGCAGCTGCAATCAGAATTCCACAGGATAGGCTGACACGTGGCAAAGGGGAGCCATGCACATCTGTCCCTGTACCCCTCATTAGGGCATGAGCTCTTTAGCGACTTGGGCTGGGGGTGCTGCTACACGTGTGTTCCTTTTAGGCTCATGGTCTCTGTTGGTCTCTATGAGAGCATGAAGGGTTTCTATTATACTAATAAGGCGCCCTGGGGACGCTGGTTACAGTTTGATAATCGTCCCCTTGGAGGGCCAGAGGTAGTCGGTGTGTGCTGACCTCATCCTGGGGATGTCGGGGAGTGCTGATGAAACCTGGGCTTCGCTCACCGCCTGATGTGGGGGTGAAGGGAGAAGGTTGCTGGGCACTTCTTCTCCTGCTTCTTCATTATCAGGCTTGCTTGTCTTTGGGGCATTTCATCAAAACTTCTTTAGTTTTGCCTAAGAAATTTAAAGAGCTGATGAGCCTGATGGAAAATTTTCGGTAATAACTCAGTACAGCAACACACTTCACAAATACCAGCTAATTAATCCTCAGAGCACCCTGGGGAGAGCGGAGGGGCTGACAGTGGCACTGGTGTTTTTAATCCCCATTTTGTAGACTGAGAGACTGAGGCACCTGGAAGAGTCTGTGACTTGGGCCAGAGTGGGGCACAAATCTGGAAGCTGAGGTTAGAGCTCTCTGCCTTTCGGCTTCTGTTGGAACTGTTGGGTCCTAGCTTAAAGTCATTTAGAAAATTGCCCTGAATTTTGCCTTTCCTCACATCTTTTTTTTTTTTTTCCCTACTTGATGCTGCATCTTGGACATAGGTTCATATCCATAAATACAGATCTCTATCATCAGTTTTAATTACTGCTTGGTATTCTGCTGAGAGTATATACTGTAATTTATTTTAACCAATCCTCTTGATGAACATCCAGATTATTTTCATTTTTCACCATTATAACAATTCTTCTTTAATATCCTTGAGAAATAGTTTTTTCTTACTTTTTATGATTACTTTTATAGGATAAAAACCTTAGAGTTGGAACCCTGGCTTAGGAAAATGGGCTTGTTTTCATTTTAATGTGCATTACTAACCTGACCTTTAAAAAGGCTATGCCAGCTTCCAGTCTCAACGCCAGTGGATCAGTGCTCTTGAGCACAAGTTTAAACTCCATGTTGTCAAGTCTGTCATCTCTCACAGTTTATTCTTTTGGTTAAGCATAGAAACCCCCTGACCTCAAGAGCATAGAAATATTTGCTTCCTTCTTTTCTTTTATGGTTTTAGTTTTCTTCTATGGAATTTGTTTTGTTGTTAGTAGAGCAACAGGGGATATAACTTTGTTTTTTCCTAGTGACCAATCTGATTGTTCCGCCATTTATCGGACACTTTATTTCTTCCCCCACCCATTTCCCCATTATCATATACGAAATTCTTAAATACACTGACGTGTGAGCAAGGACGTTCTGTTCTTGTTCTTTGATATACTTATTGGTTGTTCTAATACTGCAATGTCTTTGTTAGTATAGATTTGTGACACGTTTTGTCTGGTGCTGTAAGTTGTACACTTTCATTGTTGTTCTTTTTTAGAATATTCCAGGCTTTTCAGGCCCTTATATTACTTCTAAACTCATTTTAGAATTGCTTTATCACATCTCCTCTTCTTGATCCCACCGCACCCCTACCCATGGCCAATCAAAAGAAAATCTTTTTGGAATTTTGATTATAATTACATTCAACATAGAAATTACTTTGGAAAGAATTGGCATCTTTGCAATAGGCACCCTTTCCATCCATGAATGTGGTGTATCTTTCAAGTAAAATATGTTCCTCCTTGATGAAATTTTACACAGTTCTTGCATAGTTCATACACATTTCCTTTAATTCTAAGTATATTTTACTTATTGTTGTTGGTATAGGATCTTTATTTTCTAGTTGATCTTTGCTAGTGTTTAGGAAAGCTATTGATTTCTGTGTTTTAAAATTATCATATTGCATTCTTTTTAATAGTCCTAATTGTTCTTATTGGTTCTCTTAGGTTTTCTCAGTAGCATATCATGTGAAAATAATATTTTCCCTTTCCAGTATTATGTGACTTTATTATTGTTTTGGCTGGGCCTTCCAGAGCAGGATTAATTAAATACGAGTGCTCAAGGAGGTAAAATGGGTATGATCTCACTGCCTCCTTCTCTTCAAAGCATTAATATAGATGTGAAGAGCATAGGAGTATGAAAGAAATAATCATAATGACCCCTGGACTTGTCAAAGCTCTTGCTCTCCAAGGGACTCCGTTTTTCACTTACTTTGGCCAATATTGATTCTTTGGCCAAAATTGTTTGACTTGTTCATAACAGCCTTGTATTAGAGGAGAAGATCAACATTATTTCTGTTTTTTCAGGCAGAACAGCTGAAAGACAGTGGACGTGACTTCCACAGTCACTTGGCCAATAGGTCAGTGACTAGACCCCAGAATTGTGCCCTGTGAGAAACAAAACCACTGCCTCGGAGAGGGATGCGGAGGGACTAGTGGTTAATAATCAGAGCTGCTACAACTTGTCAGCACTACTACAGCCCTTCTTAGAGTGTAAAATCTGAGTAGAAAAGGGCAGGTTTTTGGCTGAAAGATTACATAAAACATGAACACTGTGGGACATCAAAAGTGGCTATTTGTTCTGCAGAAGTAGAGACCTCTCCTGCCTCACGGACAGGTGTGCTAACGGCCACTTCTGTGTCATCAGGCTGCGATTGCCCTCACCCAGAGGCAGGTTATGGTAATGGATGGAACATGGGGCCATTTTATTAACTCAAGGCTGAGTGCTGCAGGGTGGGGCACTCATGATTCCAGTCTCTCCGCATCTGGGCCCCTCTGTGCGTTGCCGTCAGGTGAAAAGATTCCAACTCTGCTTTTAGCTTTCTCTGCCCTGTGCAGAAACTTTGGGTGGCTTTTCACTTCTTATAGGGTCAAATCCTGTCTGCTTATACTCTTTTTAATCTGATTTTTTTCTCCATCTTTTTATTTTGAACAATTTCAAATTTACAGAAAAATTAAATGGTGCAGTGAACACTCAGATAGCTTTTATCCAATCCAGTTTCTCAGTTGTTAACATTTTGCCACATTTGCTTTATCTCATGCTCTTTCTACACACACACACTTTTTCTCTGACTGTTTAAAAGTAAGTTGCAGATGTCATGACACTTCAACCCTAATTACTTCAGCATATAGAACAATCTCCCGAGTAACCACACCGTGTTATCATACCTAAGAAAATTAACACTCATTCCATAAAAGCATCTAATATATATTCCCTATTTAAATTTTCCTGATTGTCACCAGATTTCTTGTGTAGCCTGTAATCAGGGCTCATGCAGGGCATTTTTTGCTGCTGTCTCTCTTTATCAAGAACTGTCCTCTTGCCTTTTCTTGTATTACTTGTCATTGACTTTTTTGAAGAGGTCAGGTCACTTTTATAGAAGATCACACATTCTGGATTTGTCTCATTGTTTCCTCTGGATAAGATTGAGATTAAACATTGTTGGCAAGAACACTTGATAAGCAATATTGTGTGCTTTTTATTCCATCACATCAGAAGGCGAGAAATGTCAGATTCTTCCTATTGGTGACGCTAAGTTGATCAGTTAGTTAATGAGGTGACTACCAGATCTCTCCATTGTAAAGGTACATTTTCCCTTGTAATTAATAAGTAATCTGAGAAGTACTTCTTTGAGATCATGTTATCTTGTAACTCAACAACCTCTCATTCAGTGATTTTAGTATCTGTTGGAGATCCTTGCTTGAATCAACTATTTCTTTTGGATTTTTAAGATTGTGATTTTTTTTTTTGGTGAGGAAGATCAGCCCTGAGCTAACATCCATGCTAATCCTCCTCTTTTTGCTGAGGAAGACCGGCTCTGAGCTAACATCTATTGCCAATCCTCCTCCTTTTTTTTCCCCCAAAGCCCCAGTAGATAGTTGTATGTCATAGTTGCACATCCTTCTAGTTGCTGTATGTGGGACGCGGCCTCAGCATGGCCGGAGAAGCGGTGCGTCGGTGCGCGCCCGGGATCCGAACCTGGGCCGCCAGCAGCAGAGCTCGTGCACTTAACTGCTAAGCCATGGGGCTGGCCCGTGATTTTCTAATTTTATTATTTCTTATACATTTATTATTTAGTATTTTTCTGTAAAGAAGAGCTTTCTCATCTTCCCTCTACTGTCTCTCTCTCTCGCTCTCACTTTCTTTTTAGTATCACTATCTACTCTTTAATTTAGAGTGTTATAATCCATTATTATCATATTTCTTTTTAATGCTCACATTGTTGCAAGTTTGGTGAGTGGGTGCCTATTCAGGTTGGCTCCTGGGTCCCTTGCTTTTTGTCACAAATGTCTCAGGTGCACCTTGTACTGCCTGTGCCCCAAGCCTGGGTCATACATTTTCTCAAGGTTTCTTTTAGTGGGAATGATACTTTGAAACCAGGATAGTGTCACTAGTTACGTGTATTGCTCCTGGGCTGTCATTGCTTCCTTGTTTTCTTTAGTGTATAGAACTACAAACACATATAATTTTGTTTACATGTATTCATATGATACGTGTGTATACATATATACACAATTCAAATTTAACATTACAGGATTTTCATTACATCTCTTATTTTACATTTATATCTCATTTCTTACAGTGAAAAACTGGGTTCTTAATAAGTTCGATAGTTTATCATTTATGTCCCATAATATAAATTAAATGGTTTTTAAATTACAAGTTAACGTTATTATCAACATTTCTCTTACTCAGTAAAGTTTAAGGTTTCTTTGCAATTCTTTTTGTCCTTAGATTAGATCAGCAGTTCTCAAAATGTGGTCTCTGGATCCTGGGGGGCTCACCAAAACCCTTTCAGGGAGTCTGTGAGATCAAAACAATTTTCACAGCTGGTAGTCGGACATTTTTTGCCTTTGTCACTGTGTTGACATTTGCAGTGATAGTGCACAGGCAATGGTAGCTAAAACTGCTGGCCTCTTGCTTTATATTTTACTGCTGTGCACTTGCAGTTTAAAAAAAAGCCCATTTCACTTAAGATTTTCCTTGATGAAAGAATAAAAATGATTAATTTTATTAAATCTCACCACGTGAGTATGCATCTTTGTAATATTCTGCGTGACAAAATAGGAGCTATGCGTGAAGTACTTCTGCTGCGTACTGAAGTTGCTGCGTACTGAAGTCCAGTGGTGTCCCGAGAAGTGCCTATGCGATTCTTTGAGTTAGGAGCTGAGTGAGCTGCTTTTTTCTTCGATATCATTTTTACTTGAATGAATGACAGAGAAACTGTGATAAGTTAGACTTTAGTATTTAGAAGACATTTTCTCAAAAACAAAGTGAGCCTTTCATTTCAAGGAAAACATAACTGACAGTATTTGTTGTCAGTAATAAAATTTGAGCTTTCAAATGAAATTAGAATTTTGGAAAATGTATATTCACCACCGTAAGCTAGGCAGTTTCCCGATACTTAAGGAATTCCAATGAGATCATGGTGATATTAACGAGCGTGCTTTTCTGATATTGTGTGAGAAGTATGTCAACATCTGGAAGCTCTGCATACCTTAGTGAAACGATATTTCCTAAATGATCAATGCATGATTTTTCAAAATTACACAGGAGTAAGATATCCATTCAAAGTATAAGATAGGCCAATGAATTTTAATGGAACAGGATATGAAAGTTTATTGATGTGGTTTCAGATAACATTGCAACTAGTCCTTAAGAAACTACCATTTGTCAAGTTTTGGAGTAGTATCACAGAAGAATATTCCACAATTATCTGAGAAAGCCATTAAATGACTCCTCTCTTTTTCCACTGTATATTTGTGCTAGGTTGTATTATCTTCATTCGCTTTAACCAAACCAACATATCACAACAGATTGAATGCAGAAGCAGATATGCGAATCTAATTGTCTTCTATTAAGCCAGACATTTTAGAGATTTGCAGAAAAGTTAAATTGTGCTATTCTTCTCACTAATTATTTTTTGTTTTGGAAATTAGTTATTTTTTATAAAAATGTTAATTCATATTAACATGTAATAAGTTTATTATTGTTATTTTAAATAGTATTTAAAATTTCTCAGTTTTGATTTCTAATATAAGTATCAATATAGATGATCCTCACTAACAAAAGTTGTTCAGGATTTTTAATGCTTTCTGACACTGTAAAGGGGTCTAGAATCCAAAATGTTTGAGAACTACTGCCCTAGAGATTACGCATCTTTGACTTACTGTAGTCTTATATAAATGAGGTTCTTTACCACTTCCCAACAACACTAGCACCTTAGAACACTTCAGTTCCATTTCTCTTCCTGCCTTTTGTGTTATGGGAGGATTTTTTGCAGTTTAATACTATTTAGACTTCAGGCCCTACAAGACATTATTATTGTCTTATGCAGTCAGTATTCATTTATATTTGTTCTTTCCTTTGCTCCTTATACCTCCTGCATCTCTCTGCTTCCGTCTAGGATCATTTTCCTTCTCTCTGAAGAACTTCTTTAGTATTTCATTTAGTCCAGGTCTGCTGGTGATGAATCCTCTGATTTTGTCTCTCTGAAAATGACTTCATTTCTCTTCACTTTTTAAAAAGCTTTTTAATTTTGAAATGATTCTTTCAACACTTAACATTTAAAATAAATTGCAAGAATAGTACAAAGAATTCCCATATACCTTTCCCTTAGATTCCTGGAATGTTAACATCTACTTCATCATATATTCTCTCTTTCTCCCCACTTCTGTCTCCCCTCCCTTCCTCTCTCTCTCTTCACACACACACACACACACACACACACCCCCCAAATCAGGAAAATAACTTCTATCAAAATCAGGAAAATAACTTGATAAAATCCAATTATTTAATCTGTAGACGTTGTTCAAATTTAGTCAGTTGTCCTAATAATGTCCTTTATAGCAAAAAAATATTTTTCTAGTCCACAATCCAATCCATGATCATGAGTTGCTTATGATTATCGTATCCCTTTAGACTCTTTTAACTTGGAACAGTGTTCCTCAATCTTTATCTTTTATGACCTTGACATTTTTGTAGGATATAGGCCAGTTTTGTACCCTGTTCCTCAATTTGGATTTCTTTGAAGTTTCCTCATGACTAGATTTAGTTCATGCACTTTTGGTAGGAGAACCACAGAAGTGGTATTGTGTCTTTCTCAGTGCATCGTATCAGGAAGCATATGACATTGATTTGTTCCGCTGTTGGCAATTTCACTTTGGTCTGTTGATTGAGGTGATATCTCTCAGGTTTCTCCACTATAAAGTTATATTTTTCCTTTGTAATTAATAAGTATCTTTTAAGGCGATACTTTGAGACTGTGTAAATATCCTATTTTTCATCAGCTTTTAATGATTTTTTTTTCCTGGTGAGGAAGATGAGCCCTGAGCTAACATCTGTTGCCAACTCTCCTCTTTTTGCTGAGGAAGATTGGCCCTGGGCTGACATCCGTGCCCATCTTCCTCTGCTTTATATGTGAGATGCCTCCTGCAGTATGGCTTGATAATCGGTGTGTAGGTCTGCACCCAGGATCCAAACCTGCGAACCCTGGGCCACCGAAGCGAGTGCTTGAACTTAATCCCTACGCCGCTGGGCTGGCCCCCTCAATTTTTTTTTTAAAGCAGTTTTACTAAGCTGATTTTCTTTATAGTTATCCTGCTTGAGTTTTATAGAGACTTTAAATATGTGGCTTGATTTGCCTTTTGTTAGTTTTATAAAATTATTGACTATTATATTTTTAAATATTGCTTCTGTCTTGCTCTTGTTCGCTTCTCTTTCCTGGACTCCAATTATAATTGTTAGAGCATTTTTCCGTGCTCCATCTATCTTTTATGTGCTATTCTGTGCTGTGTATCCTTTTTCTCTTCTTCCTCTGTACTGACCTATCTTCTGGTTTTCTAATCATCTCTTCTGCTACATCCAGTTTGCTGTTAAACTGTCTGTTGAGTTCTTAATTTCAGTTAGTGCATTTTATTATTATACAGTTTCCATTTGATTCCTTTGAATCTACTCTGTTTGGCCTGCCTCTTTGTGTACTAGTGTCACACTATCTTATAATATGTTTTATTCTCTGTTAGAGTTAATCTTTCCTCATCGTTTTTTCAGTTATTCAGAATTTTCTTGACTGTTCTTGTTTATTGCTTTCCATATAGTTTTCAAAATTAGCTTGCCCGGTTAGAAAAGGAAAATAAAGACTGTTGGTGTTTTAAAAATTAGAACCACATTAAGTTTATAGATTAATTTTGGACAGATGGCATCTTTGTAATAGTGGCATTTCCTATATGGGAATAAAGTAATCCTTTTCAGTTACTCATGTTTCTTTAGTATCGCTCAGTATCTTTATATAAATCTTCCTCATTTATATTTAAATTTATGTCTTGATATTTTGTCTTTTGTTGCTACTTTGAACGGTATCTGTTCTTTCATTATATTTTCCATCTAATTTTTAAATTTAAAGGTTATTTTTATATACTATTTTTGATATGTAGACACCTAGCTAAATGTTTATATTGCTTATAATAGGTTTGTATTTTTTTTTCCTTTTTTCAGTTAATTTGTATTAATTTTCCGGGTTTATCAGTTTTCCAGGTACTGTCAGGAAATAATATTTTTACCTGTTCTTTTTTTATAGTTTATAAATAAAGACAAAATCCAGTATGATACTTTTAATGTAATTTAATTTCTACATAATACCCTTTCATATTTCTTACTTCTTCTTTTCCAGTGTTTATATCTTTTACTTCTTTTCTTATACAAGGACCTCAGCTAATACCTCCAGAAAAGTGACAAATAAATGTGATCCTTGTCCTGTTCTTGGCTCTAAATAAAATGCTTTTATGTCTCCCTGTTAAACATTATGCTGGCTTTGGAGAGTGACAATAACCCACATATATACAAGTACCCCCCCATCTCTCTCTCTCTCTCTCTCTCTCTCTCTCTCTCTCTCTCTCTCTGTCTCTCTCCCTCCCTCTCCCCTTTCCCCTCTCCCTCTCCCTCTCCCTGTCTCTCGCTCTCTCTCGCGCGCGCACACACACACACACACACACGCACACGCACAATCATGTTAAGGAAATATTCATTAAAAGTTGTTACTATTTGAGGGGTGAGGCAGATTGCTTAGTGTTCTATGTACTTACCACTAATTATTCCTCAAACTCTCTACTAGAGCTGTTAAATTCCCCTCAATACCATCAAAAACATTAGGTTACTTTTTTTCTTGGTGCCATTTGCCCTCCTGCTGCCGTCTGAACTTTTTGCTCTCTAGACCTGCTGTATATCTGTCATTCTCTCACCATTATTCTGGGTAGTCCCTTTATCTCTTTCCTGTGATCAGTTTTCTGTTCTGGCTTCTGTGTGTTGTTCTTTCTTGGATTGCTTCTTTGGTTTGGTGGAGCAGATCCTTCAGAAGCTTCCTAAGAAGGTGTGCATGAGGGATAAACATTTTTAGATCCAGCATCTCTGACAATGTTCTTAATCTACCTTCACATTTCATTTTTAGGTTGGCTGGATTGAGAATTCTAGATTGGAAATAATGTTTATCAGAATTTTGAGGGCACAGTCTGTTGTCTTCTAACCTTCCAGTGTTGCTGCTGAGACGTCTAATGCCCTTCAGATTCCTGATCCTTTCTATGTGAACTGTTTATTTCCCTCTGAAAGCTTTACTTCTCATCTTTATTCTACATGTTTTGAAATTTCACAATAATGTGCATCAGGGAGTCTTTGTTTTCATTCGCTGAGTTGGGCACTTGGTGGGTCCCTTCATTAGAAAACTCATTCTTCCATTTTGTGTAATGTTCTTGTATTATTTCTTTAATAATGTCCTCTCTTTTGTGTTCTGTGTTCTGTTTTCTTAGAACTCCTGTTAGTTGGATGTTAGACATCCTAGATTGACCCTCACATATTTTAAAAAACTTTCTCTTTCTTTTTTTCCATCTTTTCCAAGGTCTTTTTCACCCTGCTTCATGAGCTGTTCGTTTCAATATTTTATCTTCTAATAATTTTTTTTTTCCTTTTTTTCCCCAAGGCCCCCGTACATAGTTGTGTAGCCTAGCTGTAGAGTTGTCTCTACAACTATGGTGGCTCTTCTGTATGGGACGCCACCTCAGCGTGGCTTGATGAGCGGTGTGTAGGTCCGCGCCCAAGATCTGAACCGGTGAACTCCAGGCTGCTGAAGCAGAGCGTGTGAACTTAACCGCTATGCCGCTGGGCTGGCCCCTATCTTCTAATAATTTTATCTTCCAATATTTCTCTTGAAAATTTTTTCTGCTCAGATCTTTAATTTACAATAAATAGTGGTTTCTTTTTCTCTGAGTGTTCCTTTTTTCTAACATTCTGTTCTTGTTTCTTGAACACAACATCTCTTCTGTCTCTGAGAATATTATTATTTTCTCTTGTTCCTTGGGTAACTTCTGTTTCCTTGGAGTTCTTTTTTATTATGTTTTCAGGGCTCTGATTTTCATTTTTGAGGTTGCCCTCAAATGTCTAGTGATCCTTGGTTGTCTATTATTTAAAAGAGAGGCCCCAAAAAACTGATTGGAAGGTCTCTGGACATGAATCCTTTTTAATATGTTAATGTAGGGTGAGTTTTAGCTGGCCCTGTGGCGTAGTAGTTAAGTGTGTGCACTCTGCTGCTGGCGGCCCGAGTTCGGATCCTGGGCGTGCACCAACGCACCGCTTGTCAAACCGTGCTGTGGCGGGGTCCCATATAAAATGGAGGAAGATGGGCACAGATGTTAGCCTAGGGCCAGTCTTCCTCAGCAAAAAGAGGAAGATTGGCATGGATGTTAGCTCAGGGCTGATCTTCCTTGCAAAAAAAAAAAATATATAGGGTGAGTTAAAATTACAATCAGAAGAGCTATGTGTTCAAGCTGCCATGTCTAGCTGGAAGTGTTCCTTAAAAGGGAATTTTAAGAGTAATTTTGACTCTACAAAATTTTCACTGTGTACATAATTTTAGAATCTCCAGCTAAGAAGTGATTCCATTTTATGTTCAAGATATTAGCACTGGGGCCAGCCTGGTGGCATAGTGCTTAAGTTCAAGAGCTCCACTTCGGCAGCCTGGGGTTCGCAGGTTCTGATCCCAGGCACGGACCTACACACTGCTCATCAAGCCATGCTCTGGTGGCGTCCCATATACAAAATAGTAGAAGACTGGCACAGATGTTAGCTCAGTGACAATCTTCCTTAAGCAAAAAGAGGAAGATAGGCAACAGATGTTAGCTCAGGGCCAATCTTCCTCCTCAAAAAAAAGAAAAAAATATATTAGCACTAATTGCTTCTGGAGGGTGGGCGTGTAGGTGATTTTTCTCATCTGGCTCCTTTCAGCTTTTCTCTATTAAAACAGTTGTTTTTAACAGTTTTAAATGTTGCTTTCATAATCAGAAAAATATCAAAAAGAGTGAGTTTTCTTCATGCTACTTCCCTCAACCACCATCAATCTATAGGATATTTGGAAAAATTGAAGCAGAACATGGAGTTTTCAATTTAGTGCAATTGGGTGGCTAGATACTGAACACAAGTTAAAGAGATTTTACGCAGCTGTTTCCTCAGATCAAGAATTTTCTGAAATTAAGGACTGAGAGACCCAGCTTCTTAAACTGCTCACTAGATTGCCTGAGGGCAAGAATGATATCTTTTTTGTTCACTGATTTGTCTCTGACTCTGGCACAATGTCTGACTGAGTAGGCTCTCTATAATTATATGTTGATAAATAAATAAATTAACGGAATGTGCCACTGCTCCAAAAAATGGTACTGGAGTAATCAGATACTCATGTGAAAAAAATCAACTTTGACCTTTACCTCACAACATACATAAACGAGAAAGGTAAATCTATAAAGCTTCTAGAAAAACACAACAGAATATCTTCACGGGGGCCGGCCCTGTGGCGTAGCGGTTAAGTGCGCACGCTCCACTGCTGGCGGCCCGGGTTCGGATCCCGGGTGCACACCGACGCACCATTTATCAGGCCATGCTGTGGCGGCGTCCCACAAAAAGTGGAGGAAGATCGGCACGGGTAGTAGCTTAGGGCCAGTCTTGCTCAGCAAAAAAAGAGGAAGATTGGTATGGATGTTAGCTCAGGGCTGATCTTCCTCACAAAAAAAAAAAAAAAGATGCCCTCATACCTAAAACAAAAAGGCAGAGGTTTAGAAAGCCTTGAGCAAGGAGATAAATAGACAAAATCAGAAAATTGCAGCTCTGCATCAGAAGAGGTTAGCAAACACTTAATTATAACATAAAAGACAAAGGGAAGGAAAGCGTCAAAAATAACTATAAACACTTCATTTTAATCACAAGCTCACAACACAAAACAGAATAATTTGTGACAACGATAACTTAGATGAGGAAGAGGAAAGGGATGGAACCTGCTTAGGCTAATGGAGATAAGAGGCTATCAGAAAATGGACTGTCTCATCTACAAGATCTTTTATACAAACCTGTTGGTAACCACTAAACAAAAAATCACAGGAGAGACACAAATCATAAAGAGAAAACTGAGGAAACCATCACAGATAACCACCAAGCTGAAATGGCAGTCAGAAATACAAGGGAAGAGAAACAAGGGAAATATAGAACAACTGGAAAACAAGAACAACTGGAAAACAATGGCAGTATTAAGCCCTTGTATATCAATAATCACTCTAAATGTAAAATGGATTGAATTCTCCAATCAAAAGACACAGCATGGCTGGAGGGATTAAAAAACAAGACCCAACAATATGCTACCTCCAGGCAACACATCTCAGCTCTAAAGACAAACACAGGCTCAGAGTGAAGGGATGGAAGACAATACTCCAAGCACATGGCAAGCAAAAGAAAGCAGGTGTTGCCATACTTACATCAGACAAAGCAGACTTCAAGGTAAAAAAGGCAGTGAGAGACAAAGAGGAGCAGTATATAATGATAAAAGGGACATTCCACCAAGAGGACATAACACTTATGAATATATATGCACCTAACACAGAAGCACCAAAGTATATAAAGCAACTATTAACAGACCTAAAGGGAGAAATTAACAGCAACACAATAATAGTAGGGGACCTCAACACCCTGCTTACATCAGTAGATAGGTCATCCAGACAGAAAGTCAACAAGGAAATAGTGGACTTAAGTGAAAAACTAGAACAAATGGACTTTTCTATTTAGAACATTCCGTATATATATAGACCATTCAAAAACCACAGAATACACATTCTTCTCAAGTGCACATGGAACATTCTCAAAGATAGACCATATGTTGGGAAACAAGGCAAGCCTAAATGAATTTAAGAAGATTGAAGTCATATCAAGCATCTTTTCCAACCACAGTGCTATGAAACTAGAAACAAACTACGAGAAAAAAGTGGAGAAAGTCACAAATATGTGGAGACTATACAACATGCTACTGAACAATCATTGGATCAATGAATAAATCAAAGGAGAAATCAAAAAATACCTGGAGACAAATGAAAATCAAAATACATCATACCAGCTCTTATGGGATGCAGCAAAAGTGATAGCAATACAGTCCCACCTCAACAAAGAACAATCTCATATAACTAATCTTAAACTACACCTAACAGAACTAGAAAAAGGAGAACAAACAAAGCCCAAAGTCAGCAGAAGGAGGGAAATAATAAAAATGAGAGCGGAAATAAATGAAATAGAGACCAAAAAAACAGTAGAAAGGATCAGTGAAACTAAGAGCTGGTTCTTTGAGAAGATAAAATTGACAAACCTTTAACCAGACCCACTAAGAAAAAAAGAGAGAAGCCTCAAATAAATGAAATTAGAAATGAAAGAGGAGAAATTACAGCAAATACCACAGAAATACAAAGGATTATAAGAGAATACTATGAAAAACTATATGCCAACAAATTGGATAACCTAGAAGAAATGGATAAATTGTTAGACTCATACAACCTCCCAAAACTGAATCAAGAAGAAATAGAGAATTTGAAAAGACCAATCACAAGTGAAGAGATTGAAACAGTAATCAAAAACTTCTCCAAAAACAAAAGTCCAGGACCAGATAGCTTCTCTGGATAATTCTACCAACATTCAAAGAAGATTTAATACCTATCCTTTGCAAACTATTCCAAAAAATTGAAGAAGACAGAACGCTTCCTGATTCATTCTGTGAGGGCACCATCACCCTGATGTGATCCCATAACCAGACGACAACACAAAGAAGGAAAATTATAGGCCAGTATCGCCGATGAACATAGATGCAAACTTCTTCAACAAAATATTGGCAAACCGAATACAGCAGTACATTAAAAGGATCATACACCATGATCAAGTGGGATTAATACCAGGGACGCAGGAATGGTTCAGCATCTGCAAATCAATCGGTGTGATACACCACATTAACGAAATGAGGAAAAAATCACATGATCATCTCAATAGATGTAGAGAAAGCATTTGAAAAGATCCAACATCCATTTATGATAAAAACCCTCAATAAAATGGGTATAGAAGAAAAGTACATCAACAGGATAAAGGCCATATGTGACAAACCCACAGCCAACATCATACTCAATGGTGAAAAACTGAAAGCCATCCCTCTGAGAACAGGAACAAGACAAGGGTGCCCACTCCTACCACTCCTATTCAATGTAGTACTGGTGGTTTTGGTCGGAGCAATTAGGCAAGAAGAAGAAAGAAAAGGTATCCAAATTGGGGATTTGGCCTGGTACCGTAGTGGTTAAGGTTAAGTTCGTGTGCTCTGCTTCAGCGACTCAGGGTTCGCAGGCTCAGATCCTGGGCGCGGACATATGCACTGCTCATCAAGCCATGCTGTGGCAGGCATGCCACATATAAAATGGAGGAAGATGGGCATGGATTAACACCCAGCGCCTATGTTCCTCAGCAAAAAGAGGAGAATTGGCAACAAATGTTATCTCAGGGCTAATCTTCCTCACCAAAAAAAAAAGGAAAAAGTATCCAAATTGGAAAGAAACTCTCCTGTTTGCTGCCGACATGATCTTATATATAGAAAACCCTAAAGAATCCACCAGAAAACTATTAGAAATAATCAACAACCACAGCAAAGTTGCAGGGTACAAAAGCAACTTACAAAAATCAGTTACATTTCTATACACTAATAAACTAGCAGAAAGAGAAGTCAAGAATAGAATCCCGTTTACAATCGCAACAAAGAGAATAAAATATCTAGGAATAAATTTAACTAAGTGGGTAAAAGACCTGTACACTGAAAACTATAAGACATTATTGAAAGAAATAGAAGATGACATAAAGAAATAGAAAGATATTCCACGCACAAGGATTGGAAGAATAAGCATAGTTTAAATGTCCATACTACCTAAAGCAGTTTGCAGATTCAGTACAATCCCAATCAAGTTCCCAATGACAGTTTTCACGGAAATGGAACAAAGAATCCTAAAATTTATATGGAACAACAAAAGACCCCGAATAGCCAAAGCAATCCTGAGGAAAAAGAACAAAGCTGGAGGCATCACAATCCCTGACTTCGAAGTATGCTACAAAGCTATAGTAATCTAATCAGCATGGTACTGGCACAAAAACAGACACACAGATCAATGGAACAGAATTGAAAGCTCCCAAATAAAACCACACATCTATGGATAGCTAATCTTCGACAGTGGAGCCAAGAACATATAATGGAGAAAGGAAAGTCTCTTCAATAAATGGTGTTGGGAAAACTGGACAGCCACATGCAAAAGAATGAAGGTAGACCATTATCTTACACCATACACAAAAATTAACTCAAAACGGATTAAAGACTTGAATGAATGTAAGACCTGAAACCATAAAACTCCTAGAAGAAAATATAGGCAGTACACTCTTTGACATTAGTCTTAGCAGCATCTTTTCAAATGCCACGTCCACTCAGGCATGGGAAACAAAAGAAAAACAAATGGGACTACATCAAACCAAAGAGCTTTTGCAAGGTGAAGGAACCATGAGCAAAACAAAAAGACAACGTACCAACTGGGAGAAAATATTTTCAAATCATATATCCAATAAGGGATTATTCTCTAAAATATATAAAGAACTCATACAACTCAACAACAGAGAAACAACCCAATCGAAAAATGGGCAGAGGATGTGAACGGACATTTTTCCAAACAAGATATACAGATGGCCAACAGGCACATGAAAAGATGTTCAGCATCACTAATCATTAGGGAAATGCAAATGAAAACTACAATGAGATATCACCTTACACCTGTTAGAATAGCTATAATTACAAAGACAAAAAATAACAAATGTTGGAGAGGATGTAGAGAAAAGGAATCCCTCATACACTGCTGGTGGGAATGCAAACTGGTGCAGCCACTCTGGAAAACAGTATGGAGATTTCTCAAAAAATTAAAAATAGAAATACCTTATGATCCAGCTATCCCACTACTGTATATTTGTCCAAAGAATATGAAATCAACAATTCAAAGAGACTTATGCACCCCTATGTTCATTGCAGCGTTATTCACAGTAGCCAAGATGTGGAAGCAACCCAAGTGCCCATCAAGTGGTGAATGGATAAAGAAGATATGGTATATATATAAAATAGAATACTATTCAGCCATTAAAAAAAACCCAAAATTGTCCCATTTTCAACAATATTGGTGGACCTTGAGGGTATTATGGTAAGCGAAATAAGCCAGACAGAGAAAGACAAACACTGCATGATTTCACTCATATGTGGAAGGTAAACAAACACATGGATAAAGAGAATGGATTAGTGGTTACCAGAGGGGAAGGGGATTGGGGAGTGGCTGAAAGGGGTAAAGGGGCACATATATGGTGACAGGTAAAAATTAGACTATTGGTGGTGAGCATGATGCAGTCTATACAGAAACCGATAAATAATAACGTATACCTGAAAAAATAAAAAAATTAAAAAGTAAAATGAACAAAAAAATATTCTGTCGAAGTATATAAGGCAAATACAAGAAGAATTTAAAACCACATAGTTGAAGATATTAACACACCTAAGAATTTAATAAATCAACAGGGGAAAAAATAAGAATATGGAATAATTGGATAATAGAATTTAATAAAATTGATATATAAATACATAGAATTTTCTACACATATAATAGGGGAATATTAAATTTTTCAGTACCCATGGTACATTTATAAAAAGTTATGTAGGGCCGGCCCCATGGCTTAGCGGTTAAGTGCGCGCGCTCCGCTGCTGGCGGCCTGGGTTCAGATCCTGGGCGTGCACCGACACACCGCTTGTCCCACCATGTGGAGGCAGCGTCCCACACAGCAGCTAGAGGGATGTGCAACTATGACGTACAACTATCTAGTGGGGCTTTGGGGAGAAAAGGGGAAAAAAAAATTAAAAAAAAAAAGAATAGTAGTTCTTTGTCATGTTTGCAAACATTTTCCCCATAGTTCCTTGCCTTTTATGTTTTTAATATATAAAAGTGATTATTTTCACGTAATCAAATCTATCAATCTTCTGATATTTCCTCTCTTATTTTTATGAGATTCCTTCCCCATAATTATTAAACAATAATTACAGTAACAATAACAGCAACAGCTAGCATTTATTGAAGGCTGATTATGTGTCAGGCAATGAGCTAAGTGCCCTTATTTTATTGAATCACAAAAACCCTATGAGGTAGGTATTTTTTATTATCTTCTTACATTTGAGAAAGGAACTAGAGAGGGAGGTTCAATAGTTTGTCCACAAACACGAAATCAGTAATAAGTTAAATATTCACCCACATTATGTTTTAGTTTTTGTGGTTTATGTTTTTATATTTAGCTGTTAATCCTGAAATTAATGAAGTGATATGAAGCTCCTTTCAAACATCACTTTCTCCAAAGCTGTCCTTCAAATAAATAAATAATTTTTCCCCATTTATTTGTTATGCTAAATTTAGTGTATATTATATATTAAATTATATATTAAATTTAGTATATAATAAGTTATCTTTCAGGGATATCTATTTTTTTCATTGATCTAGGCACTCTTACACAGGTGCCACAGTTGTTTTAATTGCTGTATCTTTATCATCAATTTTAATATGTAAAAGAACAGGGCTCACTTCATCATTCTTCTCTTTCAAAAACATTCTGAATTTGAGTTCTGGCTTTCAGTAATGACTGAGTAGCTTGTATCAGAATAACATTCCCACCAATAAAAAATTTAAATTCTGGATGAAGTATTTTGAAAACATTGAGGGCACAGGAGAGCTACCAGAAGCAAGCAGAAGTTGGAGTGGATTTGATTCTTGAGAGAAGAAACCATTGTGGGCTTTTTCCTTGAGGCATTCCCCAGTTCATCAGGTGCTAGCAAATAGAACGTATGCAGAAAGTTGCCATCAGAAGCTTGGAAGGGGTAATCCCAAACTCGGCATGTAAACACCCCTCAGATTCTAGGCTAACACCCTGACTTTGCATGCACAAGGCAGGTGCCACAGATTCCGGCAGAGATTTCAGCAGCTACCTATTGTAGGAAAGGCAGCATTCAGAGTTTGAGTCTTTATCAAGTTAGAAGGGTCTTGGCAAACACCTTGGGCTTTCCTTTGAAACCCCAGAGGGACCACCCCTTAGGAGCAAACACTACATCCTGGGACTATGATATTTTCCCTAATACTAAGCACAAAAAAGAAAGAAGTAGGGGCCAGCCCGGTGGCGCAAGTGGTTAAGTGCCATGCTCCGCTTCGGCGGCTCGGGGTTCGCAGGTTCGGATCCCGGGCGTGCACCGATGCACTGCTTATCAAGCCATGCTGTGGCGGTGTCCCATATAAAGTACAGGAAGCTGGGCACGGATGTTAGCTCAGGGCCAATCTTCCTCAGCAAAAAAAAAGGGAAGATTGGCATCGGATGTTAGCTCAGATCTTCCTCACAAAAAAATAAAATAAAATAAAAATTAAAAAACGAACTAAGTAAAGCATAAAATGGCCTGGCCCAGATCGAGGTGATCTGCCAATAATTTAACTGCCTACTAGAACAAAACTCAATTCTTCAGGAGAAAACAGAATTCAGGGCCTCTACAGCTAACCATCCACAATGTCCAGTATAAAATAAAAACTTACTAGACATGTGAAGAGGAAGAAATAGGAACCTGTGATGCTTACTGAAGTTAAAACTCAATCGATAGAAATACACTCACAGACAAAGAAGAACTTTAAAATAACTATGAAAAATTATGTTAAAAGAATGTATATGAAAAGTGTATATTAAGAAAAAGTGGATGAAAGAGTGAAGAGGTGGGGAGTTATTTGAGATATGGAAGTTGTAAAAAAGAACAAAGTGGAGGGCCGGCCCCGTGGCTTAGCGGTTAAGTGCACGTGCTCCGCTACTGGCGGCCTGGGTTCGGATCCAGGCATGCACCGACACACCGCTTCTCTGGCCATGCTGAGGCCGCGTCCCACATACAGCAACTAGAAGGATGTGCAACTATGATATACAACTATCTACTGGGGCTTTGGGGGAAAAAAGGAGGAGGATTGGCAGTAGATGTTAGCTCAGAGCCGGTCTTCCTCAGCAAAAAGAGGAGGATTAGCACGGATGTTAACTCAGGGCTGATCTTCCTCAAAAAAAAAAAAATCATCAAAACTAAAGTACACTGTTGGGAGAAAACAGGACCAGAGCCTCAATGACCTGTGACCCCAAATCAAGTAACATAGGGGTAATTGCAGTCCCAAAAGTTGAGAAGAATGAGACAGAAAAAAATATTCAAAGAAATGTTAGCTGAAACATTTCCAATTTTGTTTAAAACACACACATATAGCAACCCAGGAAGCATGACCAACCCTAAGCAGCATAAATGCAAAGAAAATTACATCTAGGTATATCATGGTGAAATTGCTGGATACTAAAGATAAAGAAAAAGGAACAGTGATCAGAATGACGGCTGACTTATAGTCAGAAGCCATGTAGCCCACTAGACAATGGAATGACATCTTCAAAATGCTGAAAGAAAAAACTGTCAACATAGGATTCTGTAAATCCTATGTTGTGATTTATCACAACAAAGTGAAATATCCATTGAACATGAAGAAGAAATAAAGATATTTTTAGATAAAAGCTGAGAGAAATTGTCTCCAGCAGACATACATTGTAATAAATAGCAATGGAAGACCTTCATACATACTGAAGAGAAAATAATATCGGATGGAAATTTGGATCCTCAGAAGGAATAAAGAGCATGGTGAATGTTAAGTATGGGTAAATATAAAATACTATTTTTATTCTTAAATTCTGTGAAAGTCAGTTGTCTAAAGCAATAATAACAAGATATCATTGTTGGTTTATAACACACACACACGTATGAATATATGATGGACATTAGGACAATAGCGCAAAGGACAGAAGGGAGTTTTAATGAAATTATCCATTCTAAATAAAAGGTATTAATACAGTATGGCACATGTAATAATATGTGTCATATTAAGATTCTTACTGTGTGAATGGTGTAATATTAATTCATAATAGACTGATAAGCTAAGGATACATATTGTAATCCCTAGAGGAACCAGTTAAAAAAAATACAAAGAAGTATATCTAAATAACTAGTAGAGGAGACAGAATGAACTATCAAATGTTCCTTATTATCCTTACTTGTGCATTCATATGTGCTTATGCAAGATAAGTTTTTGACACTTTTGAGAAAATTTAAAATAATTGGGATTTTTATTGGAATTGTGTCAAACCTTTCAAACTAATTTCAAAAGGCTTTTCCATTTGTTTCAATATCTTTTATTTCTCTTTGCAAGGTTTTCTTTATATAGATCTAATATACTTTAGTATTATTCATAGTAATTTTGTATTTCTTGTGGCTACTGTGAAAGGAATTTGTTTTCATTTTATTTTTTAAATACTTATGGCTGCTGCGTAGAGGTGCTACTGAATTTTTAAATATATATATCATATACCTAGCTATCTCATTAAACTTTCTTATAATAAATTGACTTTTCTAAGTATATAATCATATTGTCTACAATTGATTATTTTGTGACCTTCTTTCCAATTCTTAGACATTTTAAGTTTATATCTTGCCTTATTGCATGGGATGGAGCTTCAAAAAATAATGTTAAATGTTAATAGTGAGCGTGGTAGTGAGTTTTCTGATAAATAACTTTTTTTAAAGAAAGAAGAAAGGGATTGTCACCAGTGTTACAAATATGTCTTACAGTTATTAAAAACTGCAGTCCGTTAAACACCAGTGTGCTTTATTCACACTTATTCACACGTTGGACAAATGTTCAGTGAACGCCCACTACAAGTTGATCAGTGTTTTAGGCTTTGCGGATACAGCAGTGAATAAGACAGTAAAAGTTCAACAATATTAGAATCCTTAAAAAGACATGCAAGACGAAAGAAAGGGTACAAAGCAATCTATGTTTGACAACCAGAGGAATATTATATAGATAGTAGTCACTCTAGAAAAGTGCTCCTGGCTGGGGTGATCAGAGACAGTTCTGGTGTTGGAAGAAAGAACCCAGAACACTGACAAGCTCTGAGTAGGACTGGGAGAAAGTTCCCGTGGTGAGTGGAGCATCAGGTGCAGAAGACTGGAGGGTGTGAGGGATGTCAGGGGCTGAGGAGCAAGCTAGTTTGCTTTAGTCCAGGGTGAATATATGGGAATAGTTTGTACACTTGTTCCTGGGGCCCCTTAGAGGTTCTAAAGGGAAGTTTCAGGGGCAAAGAGAGGTCAAGAAGGGGGACTCTGGGTTTTCTCCATGCTCCAACTGACGCTCCCAAAACCTGAGCAGCATTACTTTTATCTGTTTTGCGTATTGGGTTTCTGTTTGTTTATTCTTTCTACGCAGTTTTGTTGAACACCTACCAAGTGCCAATAGAACCAACCTAAGCACTGTTCTAGGTACTGGGAATATTCATTCACTTCTAGGTACTGAATGAAATAACTCCAAATCCTTGCCTTCATGAAGCTTACATTCTAATGGTGGGGTTGAGGGGAGATAGCAGTAAGTAGAATAAAATAGAAACACAATGTAAGTAGAAAAAGAATGAGAGAGAGTTCTTGGAAGGTTGCAGTTTTAAGTGGAATGGTCTGGAAAGGCCCCACTAGGGTGACATTTGAGCAAAAACTTCAAGAAAATGAGGAACCAAGCCATGCAGATTTCTTGGAGAAAGAGTTCTGGGAAGAGGGAACCACCTATACAAAAGCCTGAAGAGGGAGCATGTCTGGCAAATTCTAGGAACAGAAAGGAGACCAGTGAGTAGGCAAGGTGGATTGTAGTGAGAGGTGAGGCCACAGCGTTGACAGGAAGTGAGGTTGTACAGAGCAGTATTGATCCATGTGAGGACTCTGGTTTCACTTGTAGTAAAATGGGAAACCATCAGAGAGTTTTAAGCAGAGGAGTGGTATAGTCTGACTTAATCTTTGACAGGATCACCCTGGCTGCTGTGGGAAAAATAGACAGATGGGGAGCAAGGGTGGGAGCTGGGAGACTAGTCCTCTCAGATCCCCGGGTATTATTTGAGAGTAAATCCAACAGAATATCCTGATTTGTTGGATCTGGAGTCTGAAAGAGAAGCAGAAATTAAGGATGACTCCAAGGTTTTTGGCTTTGTGACTAGAAGGATGGAGTTGGCGTTAACTAGGAATGGAACGGTTTGGTGGGGCGAGATTAGAGCTCAGTGTTAGACATAGTAAGTTTGAGATCTCTATTAGACGTCTAAGTAGAGGTATCAGGTAGGCAGATGGGTTAATGTGAATTGAATTCAGAGGAGAGGTCTGAGCTACAGATAAAAGTTTAACAATGTTAACTTCTTGATTTTGATAATTATACTGTGGTTATGTATGAACATGAACTCTCCCCCCCCCAAATCAGGAAATGAATCCTGAACTATTTAGGGAGAAAGGGGTATCATGTAATTGAGTCTCAAACAGTGCAGGGCAAACAATTATATAGATAATTTGATAGAGAATAATAAAGCAAGGGTGATAAATTTAACATTTGAAGAATCTGGGTGAAAGATACATGAGAATTCTTTCTACTATTCTTGCACCTTTTCTGTAAGTCTGAAATTATTTAACAATAGAACACTTTTTAAAAGCAAAAGAAAATACAGACATTTCCAGATAAACAAAACTGAAAGAATTCATTGCCAGCACACCTGCACTGAAAGAAACACTAATTGAGTTTTCAGGCAGAGGGAAAATGATCCTACATGAAAACACAGAAATGCAGGAAGGAATGAAGAGCAAAGGAAAGGGCATATAGAAATGAGTATTGGCTGTATGAAATAATAATGTCTTTCTTGTGGGATTTAAAATACATGTCTGATTGAAATGTATGACATTGCAAAAGGTGGAAGGATGTGTTCTAAGTGCTGGGATTGTTGGCAGAGTAGTAAAGTTTCTCATTTATATGAAACTGTAGTAAGTCAAGGATGGATTGTGATATCTAGGGCATTGGTTCTCAAACGTTTTAGTCCAAGGACCCCTTTCATTCTTGAAAATTGAGGATCCTCCCATTAGGCAAACACCACAGTAATTATTGTTGCAGACAGGTTCCACTGATGGGTGCTCCAATTAGAGGGTGGAAGTTTGAAGTGAAATAGCAAAGTACCTCCTCCAAGCTGTTTCATAATGCCAGAAGGGAAGCTAGTACCACCAAAACCACCTTGACTATAAGCTAATAGGGGGAAAAACTGAATCAAAAAGTTGGCAGGAAGAGAAAAAGCAGGCATTTTAACACATCAAAGGAAAACAAATTGTGAGATTAAAGATAGAAACCCCAAAATTTCAGAATTTACATTAAATATAAATAGGCTACTCCATTAAAAGCGAAGTTTGTCAAGATTAGATTAAAAAGAAAGACTAAACCCCATTCAGTGGTGCTTATATCAAACACACTTTTTTTGTTGCTGTTGTTGTTGGGGAAGATTCGCCCTGGGCTAACATCTGTTAACAATCCTCTTTCTGCTTGAGGAGGAAGATTCGCCCTGAGCTAACATCTTTGCCAGTCTTCCTCTATTTTATATGTAGGTTGCTGCCACAGCATGGCTGATGAGTGGTGTAGGTCCATGCCCAGGATCTGAGTGTGCTGAACTTAACCACTATGCCACGGGGCTGGCCCCTAAACACACTTTTAATGAAAAAATGCACAAGATTAAAAGTAAAATGATGGGAAAAGATACCACGCAACCATTAACCAAAAGAAACCTGGTACTAATATCAGACAAGATGGACTTAAAAGTGGAGTGAGAAATAAAGAAATTTCAGAATGGTCAATCACCAGGAAGATTTAACATTTCTAAGTATGTATACCTAATAACATAGCTTCAGTATACATAAAGCAAAAATGGACAGAAGTGAAAGGAGAACTAGACAAATTGCTATCATAATGGAAAGTTTTAAAACATCTTTCTCAGGCCGGCCCCATGGCTTAGCGGTTAAGTGCGTGCGCTCCGCTACTGGCGGCCCGGGTTCGGATCCCGGGCGCACACCGACACACCGCTTCTCCGGCCACGCTGAGGCCGTGTCCCACATACAGCAACTAGAAGGATGTGTAACTATGACATATAGCTATCTACTGGGGCTTTGGGGAAAAAAATAGGAGGAGGATTGGCAATAGGTGTTATCGCAGAGCCCGTCTTCCTCAGCAAAAAGAAGAGGATTAGCATGGATGTTAGCTCAGGGCTGATCTTCCTCACCAAAAAAAGATAAAATAAAACATCTTTCTCTGTAATTGGTAATACATGCAGACAAAACAATCAAGATTCTAACAACACAGTTAACAAACTTACCATATTTATATATATATATATATATATAAATATATGACACTGTACCCATAAAAATAGTACATATACGAAAAGATGTTCAACCTCATTAGTCATCAGAGAAATGCAAATTAAACTCAGAATGAGATGTCACTTCACACCCACCGGAATGGCTGAAGCTGGAAGAACCGAGAGCTTTGGTGTTAGATGTGGAACGAGAACTCTCCTACCCTACTGCTGTGAGTGTAGGCACTGCCGCCAATAACGTGGTGTAACCACTTTGGAAACTGTTGACAGTACCTGTTAAAGCTGGTAACATGCATACCCCATATGATGCAGCAGTTCTCCTCTAAAATATATGTGTAAGAATGTTGCTAGCAGCGCTATTCATAGTGTCCAAAACTGGCAACAAATAGATAAATTGTGGTTTGTTCTTATCCTATATAAGACTACTATACAGCAGTTAGAGTGAATGAACCATGGCTACGTGCAACAGTGTGGATGAATCGCACAAGCATAATCTTGAGGGAAAGAAGCCCTTTATAAAAGAATGCTTTCTGTATTATTCCATTTATATAGTTCAAAAATAAGCAAACTTAATCTGTGGTATGAAAAGTTAAGTGGTGACTGGGAGGAAACGTGAGGGGTGCTGGAGGCTGCATTCTATTTTTTGATCTGGGTGGTAGTTACATGGATGTTTTCACTGTGTGCAAGTTCATTAAGCTGTACACTTAAAATTTGTGTGCTTTTCGGTATGTATATTGAACACCAAGAAAAATTTGCTTAAAACTACAGTGAGACCGTTATTTTACCTTTCAGAATGACAGAGATAAAAAGCTTGATAGCATCATGTAGGCAAGGTTGTGGGAAACACACACGGACACTGGTAGGAATGTAAGTGGAAACAACCTCTAAGGAGGGCAGTTTCAGTATTTATCAAAACTAAAACTGCACATATCTGAGCCTACTTACAGGGACAAATGGCACACAAGGACTCGTATTGGGGCTTTGTTTGTAACAGTAAATATTCAATAGGGGACAAGTTAAATAAATCATGGTACATCATATAATGGGGTATCTTACAGCCATTAAATAGGATGAGAGAACTCTATAGATATGAATATGGAATGCTCTCTGAGATATATTAATTAAAAATAGCAAGGTGTTAAATAGTGTTTATACCATGCTATTATTTGTATAAAAAATATATATACATACATACACATAGATAATATATAAAATGTATATTATTATATGAATATATAAAAGCTCTTTGATATTGATAGACTATCTCTAGAAGGTATGTAAAAAACTAGTGGCAGTGCTTGCCTCTGGAAGATATAACTGGGTGGCCAGGTGGCAGGAGTGGAAAGGAAACTTAACTTTTTACTATATACTCTCTGGTATCTTTAGAATACAGACTGTATTATGGGAATATATCTATTAAATATTAATTTTTAAAATAATTGTTAAAAATCCCTTAGAGATTTTTATGCAGGAGACTTGTATTTTGTCTCTCAAGAAGTCCAGTTTAGCTACATTGTCCTTCACATTGAAACAGGTCTTTGGTTTAACACCAGGTGACAGAGTTGGCTTTGCATAAGGGTGCCAAGATGGATGGGGGAAAAAGTACCCTGTGGCAGGGTGCTCAGACTGCAAGGGTGTATGAGTATGATGAGCAGACAGCAAATTCAGGCCTCCTGTCTCATGCTCAGTGGAAGACGCAACACTCTTTGAGTGAAATGGTAGGCCCTTCCCCACTGTTTATAGTGTAATTGCCCTTCTTTCTTTCCTTCTGAACATGTATAAGTTGAATTCAGATTAAGTTAAAAGTGATGCAACTCTACTGCTTCCTTTAGTTCTTTTTTAAAATGTAATTGAGGGCCGGCCCCGTGGCTTAGCGGTTAGGTGCCCACGCTCCGCTGCTGGCGGCCTGGGTTCGGATCCCGGGCGCGCACTGACGCACCACTTCTCCGGCCATGCTGAGGCCACACCCCACATACAGCAACTAGAAGGATGTGCAGCTATGACATACAAGTATCTACTGGGGCTTTGGGGGGGAAAAATAAATAAATAAAATCTTTAAAAAAAATAAAATAAAATGTAATTGAGATCACGCTATGAATATAACATCTGATTTTTGTCTTAATGTATCAAAAGCATTTTCCCATGTCATCAGAAATTGTTCATATGAATGTGAACATTTGAATAATATTACATCATTGAAATATGTCATAATTTGCCTAATCATTTCTCTTTGTGCATTTATGTTGTTTAAATTTTTTGCTATTATTAAAAAACAGCAAATGTGATAAAGCATCTTTGTACATTAGTCTTATACTACATTATTTTATTATTTCTTAGAAATAAAATTGTTGAGTCAAAGAGTATGAGCATTTTTAAATACTCTTGAGATAGAGTGCCAAATTGTCTTCCAGAAGTTTCTCAGTTTGCACTTCCACAACATCCTTCCCCACTTTGGGTATTCTCATGCAAAAAAGTCATTTTAATTTGAAAAAATTTAGTCTTAATAACTTGACCAACACATCTGAATGATATGCCAGAAGTCGGGGAGGGATGTCAGTGTTCCCTTTCAACTTGAACAAGGATTTGGAATATTCCCCTCGTGTTGTGTGGAGTCGTGGGGAAACGCCTGGGCTCTGAAGCCTGACTGACTATTCGTGCCCTGCTCCCCACCCACAGGCGCGGGGCACCTTAGACAGGCTGCTTACTGTCCATGCGCCTCGGCTTCCTCGTTTGTAAATTGAGAGAATCAAGTACCAGCTTTGTGGAGCCCCGCTGCCACCTGTGGCTGCGTGGGTCATACACCGCACAGGCCCACGAGGTACCACAAGTGCAGTGACGTGGAGCCCCGGAGTCGTGCACCTCGGCAGCCCTGCACAGGGTTAGTGTTGGGGTTCAAAGAGTTAAAAATGTAAAAAGCTCCTAAAACGTTCTTTCACACTTGGGTTTAATAAACTTTAGCTGTTATTTCTGGGTGGAGAGTGGAAATATGAATGATTTTTTAATTTTCTCTATGCTTTTCTTTATTTTCCATGTTTTCTGCAGTTGACGTGCTATTTTTATGACCAGATAACATATCTATATATTATATTATAGATCATGTGTCTATATATTATATAATATTATGTGTATTATAGTTAGAAGATAGACAAAATACTCATCCAACATAAGAAATTTATGAGGGAGGCCGGCCCCGTGGCGTAGCGGTTAAGTGCGCACACTCTGCTGCTGGCGGCCTGGGTTCGGATCCTGGGCGCGCACTGACGCACCGCTCCTCCGGCCATGCTGAGGCCGCGTCCCACATACAGCAACTAGAAGGATGTGCGACTACGACATACAACTATCTACTGGGGCTTTGGGGGAAAAATAAATAAATAAATAAAATTATTTAAAAAAAAAAAGGAATTTATGAGGGAAGAGGTCTTAGGGATGCTACCATTTAGCAGGTAGGGAAGATGAGGTCTTGGCTTTCTCACATTGCCTAGCAGAATAAGCACTCAAATATTTATGGATTTAGTGAGCACTAAATATTTATCTCTACAGTAGTAATGTTGACTATAGCAAGCAATACCAGATTCATTTGAGCAACACAAATCAGCGGTGACAAAATAATTTATGTATTGATGTATTAGGATATAAGGTGTTTTAATGTGTGACTATCAGATTAAGATGAGGACTAAAAAAAATCTGATAGCTACGTGGTAATTTAAAACTTTAGGAAGTAAGTTGAATGCCAAATAATAAACCTTCTGGTTGTATGTTTAAGATCCAAGATGTAAAAGAAAACCCCAAACAAACATTGAACATTCAAAGCATTCAGCTGAGTGACTGAAGAGTGTGCCTTAGTGCACTACCTCGTGACAGGGTTTTCTTTAAGGAACAGAAATCTCCACCTTGATTTGTGTCTGACAGTAGAGTTGTTTCCAAAATCAGGCTGTTTCAAGTAACATATGAAGCAGCGTATGGCTGTCCCTACCATCCCGAAGCAAATGTTTGTTTTGTTGCAGTGATGGAAACATTTCCATTGGTGAAGCAAATATTTAGAGCTGAAAGAAACATTTGGGCAGCCAGGATGTGTCAAAATAGAACAGATGCCTGCCTTTTAAAAACATATTAAAAAAAAAAAAAGCCACCTTGAACTTGACTGCTGTGGTTACAGCCACAGTGGGTTAAGCAAGAAATTAGAAATTGTGGATGTCATGATGTCATCCTAATCCAGGCTCCTGGGCATGTCTCTACCTTTTTCTGTCTTAGTTTTTCTCTTCCAGAAAATGGGGATAACCATTCTAAGTGATTTTGTGTAGGTTTAAGGTTTTTTTTTCCCTCTCCAAATATTTTCTTTGTTCTTAAAAATAAATTTAATTTATCCTTTTGCATCAGAAATATATTCACATGGAACACAATTCATAAGGATATGCAGTGAAAAGTCTGCCTTCAGTCTCTGTCCCCAGCTACCAGTTCCCTTCTGTCTGTAACCACTGTTACCTATTTCTTGTCTATCTTTATGCATGTCTCACAAACAACTAGATGTGTTTGTATGTGTGTATACATGTATATATTTTTTAACATAGAAGAAACGTGTACCCTTCACCTCATTTTCCCCCATGCTCTATATATTCTTTTTTTTATTATTTTTTTAAGGCAAAATAAGAGTTTGCTTATTTAAAATGTGCCGACTGTGTCAGAGAGCAGAGGGGAGCAGGTATGTCAGACTGCTCATGCTCGACCCCCCAGTACAATAAAGAGAGCACCAGGTTGGGAATCTGGTTTGCCTCTGGCGCTCGCCATGGGCTGTAGGTAAGTCACTGCTCCCTCTATGTCCTTTTCTTTTGATCTGTAAAACAGAAGGAAAAGAAAAGAAAAAAAGAACAGGCAATAGACAAGATGAGCTCCAACTTTTCTTCCAGATCTGAATTTCTTTGTGTGGTTGTCAAAGGAGTTGTTGTGTTTTTTTTTGAACAAACTTCACTGCCTCTTTTAAAACAGGAGCAAGATTCACGTACAGTTAAAAGTGTTTATTGGCTTTTCCACATAGGCACAAACATGCCTTTGGCTTACCTGGCCTTTAGCACTCAAGTAGCAGTGATTCCTGAGTATCATATCCCATGGTCTTGAAGACACGGTTCCTTCCCTAGGACTTGTTCAGTGCGCTGTGGGAAGGCGCCTATTGCCAGGGACCTGCAGGGTTAGACAGTGCAGTCCGTGACAGCCGGCAACAGTATTTTTGTTGTGCTGTTAATCCTTTGGAATTGATGATCAAATATCAAAATCAGCTCTCTTTGTTTTTGTTTTTAGTTAAGCAGAGAGGGATTAAAAGAGAAAAAACCTTTAGACTATAGCTCTAAAAATAGACGTCGTGGATGCTGATTGGAAACCCTCCCAGCCTTTCTTATGAGAGATCTCAATTTGTGTTACACAGAGGGGCAGCTCACTTCTGTCTTGTTCACCAGTTATACTACTCCCCAGAGAAGCTCAATAAATTTTATAGGGAAGTTTCCTTCTTATGCGGAAGGAGCTAAGCTCAATGACTGGTGTGGCTGAAATAATTTAGGGCTCCAAGGGAGTATGTCTGCCTTGTGGAATAACGTATCAGAAGTAAATGCATGAGGGCCGGCCCCGTGGCTTAGTGGTTAAGTGCGCCAGCTCTGCTGCTGGCGGCCCGGGTTCAGATCCTGGGCGTGCACCGATGCACCACTTCTCCGGCCATGCTGAGGCCACATCCCACATGCAGCAACTAGAAGGATGTGCAGCTATGACATACAACTATCTACTTGGGCTTTGGGGGAAAAATCAATCAATCAATAAAAATTATTAAGAAGTAAATGCATGAAAACTTTTGATCTTGGTTGATTTGGCTGTGTCACCGATACTACTGGGCATTGGATCCCATGGCCCCAGCCTGTCTGATTTGAAATTGAACCACTCCCCAAACTTGCATTTAGTTCACTGCTAATATGGTCCTTCTGCCTGCTTCGTGGGTAGTAACTGCCGAGCTTGCCTCCTGGTGTTCTGCTGCTTTCACCACTAACCCTTTGAAACCTCCAAACTTGTACTTGGTTGAGTTTTTACATCTCTCTTCTGCCTCTCTGAGAGGCAGAGAGATCCTCTTCCACTGACATTAGGAAGCAGACCTGACCTGCCTTCTCTTTTAGACTTAGAGTGAAACAAGCCTGCTGGGTTCCTCAGTCTCTAAGCTAGCAGGGCAGTGCATTTTGCATTGGCTTTTTACTCAGTGATTTATACTTGGAGACGTGGCTGGGTGATACCCAGTGTCCTTTTGTCTTTGTGTTTATTTTTCTTGCACATTTAATGTATTTAAAGAATATATTGTCTTTATGGTTCACTGGGATAAGGAGGGGATTGGTGCAAGTTTTAATGAGAGGTCTCTGGCTCCCTGTGTTGAGATGAGAATTATATTCTTGGTTAGATATCTTGCTTTCTTTCCTTAGGTGGCAGGAGGCAGTGTTTTGCTTCTTTTTGAAATAGCATTTTTACCTAACGATTTTTAGAAGGATACTGAGAGGACATTCAATTTCAGGGCATCATCAGCAACTTTTTCTCCTGTTGTTCGAACTTTCCTCATTTAAGGAGAGGGGAAAGTCGCATGTCTTGTTCTTGAATTTACATATCAATATCAGGATGGTGGGAACCAGCCCCACCATCAGATCAATTTTTATGAAAACTCTTTTCATTCAGGCTAATGACATTTGGAACTAGTTTTCTCAAAAACTGTTTCTGCTGCTTGGGAATAGTTAATCAGTGAAGAAGAAAGCATTCATCTTATTTGCTTAATATTTTAACCAAGTGAATTAGACAGGTTGGGGGGCTGGGGGAGGGGATAAGAAAGTGGGTGGGGGAGGCCCCATAAACAAGGTGATATATAATATTTTTTTTGTTCTCCTTTTAAATAAATACCGATCAGCTTTATGTTCAGAGACAATAGGAGCCGTTGGCTTAAATTTGCAGTTTACTGTATTTATGGCTGTAATATCAAGGTGCTGCCGTCGTAATTTCATGCCCCAATGAGAAGAGCAAGGTCGAAGCAAATGCTTCCATCGGCATCTGCTAACACACTAACTCATAAACAAGGCCCGGCTGGATCAGGTGGCACGGAATAATACAGGCTAATGAAATACAGCACAGCTTTCCATTACTGTTAGTTTTTACAGTGTCGTCATTACGTGTAATTTATGTTTAAAAAATTCAATTTTATACAAGGCACTGGGAAATAGGGGTCTACAGGTCATCCAACGACTTTTAGAGGCTCTGAGAGTCCTTATTGTACTCTACTGTTCCAACAAAATGTTAATAAAATAAAATAAAAATACTTTTTTTCCTTTCCCCTCCCCTAACCTTTTCTGAGAGAGTTGATTTTTCTTTTAATTTGGGGAGTATTTTTAGCCAGCTGTCTTCTCTGCCTCATCTCCTCCCAGAGTGTGCATGGGTAGATAACTAGTTGTGTTCTGAAAGAGGTGACCCCCGCTCAGTCTCCGTGAGTCCAAGATGAATCACTTGAGTCCTGTGAATAGAGGGACTGTGATGGGGCAGGAAGGTGGCCCCAGTGGCCAGCCCATAACTGCCGCCCTCTGCCGCTGGCCCTCTGACCCGTGTTCCCTAATCCCAGTGGGACTCAACATTTTTATTATAAAACTTGGGCCAGGCTGGAAGGTGTTGTCGGGCATTCATTACCTTGCTTGTCTCCAAACTATTCCTCACCCTGCTGTCCTGGTTGTTCTTTGACCTGAAAGATGCAGAGAACACTGCTGTCTGCTGTCATCTGTCTTGCTGCTTCACTTACATAGGGCCAGGCTCCGTGGCAGTGCCCAGTGGTCACTGGGGACGGCGTTGAAGTTACTTGTTCTTTTTTTTGTGTGTGTGGAAGATCAGCCCTGAGCTAACATCCATGCCAGTCCTCTTTTTGCTGAGGAAGACCGACCCTGAGCTAACATCTATTGCCAATCCTCCTCCTTTTTTTCCCTTTTTCTCCCCAAAGCTCCAGTAGATAGTTGTATGTCATAGTTGCACATCCTTCTAGTTGCTGTATGTGGGACGCCGCCTCAGCATGGCCTGACAAGTGGTGTGTCGGAGCGCGCCCGGAATCCAAACCCGGGCCGCCAGTAGCAGAGCGCGTGCACTGAACTGCTAAGCCACGGGGCCGGCCCCAAGGTTACTTGTTCTGAGAAGTCCTTGCAGAGCCAGTCCCACAGAAAAAGTCAGCCCTTCCTGGTGCTGGTTCTGTCTGAGTCGTGGGAAAGGACCCTCCGGCATTGCACTCACAGCCAGCGGGCTGCAGCTCACAAAGTCAACCGGGTTTGGTTTTGTTTGCATTTTAACAGAAACCTTTAGAAAAAGAAAACAAATTTGTTTATCTTCTAAGGGATAAAATAAGCCCGTGTGGCAGCCCCGAGGCCATTCACTTCAGTTGCTACCCTAGGAACATGGGGCTTTTATGTTAATCAGTAGAATGTAGCTCACTTGTTCTGTTCTTTTAAAAGAATCCTACCCTGGAGAAAGTGTTGGAAAAGAAATCTTTGACCTGGCTTCTACACAGGGGCAGCAGATGTCTCTTTGTAGAGGGAACTGGTTTTGGGAGTTGATTCCAGAGAACTGAGAGAACAAGTCAGCCCTGGTTTGGGCGCTCGGTTCTTTTGCACAGTTCCGTTTGCATTGAAAGCTCAGTTTTGCAGGTCAGGCAGCTGTGGTCTTAGAGGTGAAACGACACCCTCTGCCTCTCAGAACAGGCATCCTGCTGCTCCAGCTTGCCTTGGACGGGTCCCCTCGTCCCTTTGTCCTCCTCTTGGCTAAAGCTAGCAAGTAGATGGAATAACTGAGCAGGACTTTCTTAGTTTTGCTCTCTATCAATATGTATTTTGATTGTCAGTGTCACAGACTTGGGGAGGGGCTGGTAGCTCTTGGAATCGGCAAGTGGCAGAGGTGAAGCTACTGAAAGAGCATCTTTCAGAAATGCAAAGGGCTAGTGACATCAGATAATGCAAATTGATACCTTGATGAAAAGAAAATTTTAGGCTTTATTAAAATTGGCTAATTCTTCCAAAGGCAGCAGCTAAAGGAAGACTTGACACAGACATAGGAGGTGAGGCGGTTTGCCTGTCACAGGACGGGGACACCCTTTGCTCCCATCTCTGCTCTACTCAGCCCTTGCTCAGTCCCTCTGCGGTTAGATTATTCCTTCCAGATAGCAATCAACTGGAAGGAAGTGTGTGTGTCTAATTTGCATGAGATTATTTAAAACAAACAAAAAAAAAACGTCTGCATTAGTCAGGGTGATGGTAAACAACGCAAAGAGATGCCTTTTATAATATAGCCTGTGCCTTAGCTTTCAGAGCCAAATATAATTCACTTACAATTGGCAGTTTCCTTTATTATTTCTTTTAACCTTTTGGATTCTGCAAGGTCTCAATCTCAGCTCTCCACTGTTTCTCTTGGTGCAGGTGAGTGGAAATCTGGATGTCTTATGTGTGGGTTCTGTGACAGAACCTCATTCCTAAAGGCAGTGTCATCCCACACCAGGAACCGATGGCTGGGGAGATAACTGTTGTGTTCTGAGAGGGTGATGCCCCCTTCCCCCGTCTCCGTGAGCCCCAGATGAGTCACCTGAGTCCAGTACAGTCCTGAACCAGGTTGGTCCTCCCTAAGCTGGGGACACTCCAGAGGAAGTGGACATAAAGTGAAGCATAAAGACCAGTCTATCAGAGGCCTTTGGAGTCGTTTAGGTTAGAATATTAGAGCGAGATGCGGTCACTCTACCCTTGTCACTCTAGTGTTGTTTAGAAGTTGTCCAGGTGTCATTGCAGATGAGATCCAGGTGTTAAGTTCCTGTGTTGTTTTGGTATAGCCCAAAACACCATTCATTGGCTCTTACCTATGGATGGCGTGCCAGGGTCGGGGTGGGGAAAGACAAGTTAGTCTTTATCTAAATGTCTTGAAGAAGATTGAAAACTTAAGACAGTTTTGGAATCTGCCATTTGATGTTTTGTAACTCTGTGCTTTAGTGGGAAGTCACCATGCTGGAGGTGGAGAGCCTTGGTAGTCATGCGGCAGTACCATGCCCTAACTAATATGATTTGAGGCATATTTTTCACCTTCCTTGGGCCTCAGTTTTTTTTTCTGTTAAATGAAGGCAATGGTTAGGATAATGGTCCAGCTCTGAAATTATATTATTCAGTAAGAGCATTAAAAATGCTTATTTTTTTAAAAGAAGAAAAATGATTAATTTTCTGTGACTAAATCAAAATCCTGACTCTGGAGAACTAGGGATATCAGAATTCCAGCCAATGGAAATTCAGAGCATCAGATGATAAGGTCTCTGAAAAACAAGAGCTTGGAAGGAAGTGCTGATGCCCTTTAAACCGCAGCCTCAGTAGTGGGCTTGGCTGCAATAATGCAAGGAACGTGTTTTATTAGGAAAAGCATCTTCGTAAAAGCTCAGGGCCAGAGGGCAGAACAATGGGCAGGGAGTCCTGTCCCTTTAACCAGCTCCAGCCCTGAAGGCCACAGCACAGCCTGTAACTTACTGTATATTTCCCCAGCGTTAAACATTATCGTACTTGTTTATATTTGAAAGAGCCAAAAGGGAAAATGAGAATGCAACTGAATGCTCCTTTTGGGAAAATCATCCTCATTTGCAGCCAGCGGCTGACAAGGCACACGAACCACCAGGTTTATAAAACTCCATAGGGTACCAGTGACCGTCAGCCTGTGCTGACGTCGCATGTGCCACTTTCTTCTCTAACGGCTGATTATGAACTGGTTAAAACAGTGTCTTTCTTATTAGAACTCTGAAAGGGGTTCCCCTTCCTATTTAGAAGGAGTGACTGGCAGTCACTAACAGGCTGGAGCCCGAGAGGCATGTGCTCAGGGGAAACATGTTCTCCGTTTTTGCCTGGCTTGTCTTTCTGTCCTGCTCCTGTTCTTGGGAGGTGAAATGATGGGTAAAGCAACCCCTCTGCAGCACGCTGGGGAATTTGGGAGGAGGAATGTCCCTGTATAGCCCCATATACTCAGATTTAGCTTTTGTATTTGAAGGTGCTCAGCACCTGTAAATGATCCTCTTTGCACCCTGGCAGTCTTTTCATCTGCCTTGTCAATCTATTGAGAGCATGGTGCACTCAGGGCCAACCCTGCAGCACCCAGGTTTCACGGAGCTGTGGCCTTGCCTCCCAGTGGCTAGCTCCACTGTGTGCAGAGGGGGACGAGAGGAAGAGTGCAATTTTAAATGGGGACAGACCTCAACTGCTCGGCGCAGAGAGGAGAAAAAGGCTTCAGGGCCATTTAGAATAGTTCAGGTATTCTCCGTTGATCGCTTGCGGCAGGGCATGAAAAGTTTGAGGGATGGCTGCAGCCAACTCACACGCCAATATGGTACAAGGCAGCGCTGTGCTTTAGAGCATTAATGTGCTCCATCTATTAGCCCCTTGGCGCAGAGCGTGAGGCACCATGCTTTGGAAGATGCTGATCCTCAGAACCTCCTTGTACTTCATCTACCCCCAGGGGCAAATATACCATGCTGTGGGCCTCTAATGGAGAGCTGCCTACCAGATGTGAAAAAGCTCTCGGCTCTAGTTTAAAAGCTCTGTGCTGCGGCCGGACTGGATATGGGGATTTCCGGAACAGCGTGGGCTGGCCGGAGTGGTCTTTTGCAGACTGGCAGTGACCTCCCACCTGTTTTTCCCATTCTCAGCAGCTAGAGCACTTCTGTATACAGAGTTACTTCTTCCTGCGCTGGCCCTATGGGAAGGTTTTTCTCACACCTGTGTGTTACACTTCGTTCCTATTCTTTGGGTTGGTTGGTGCCCTCGTCCTCTTCCCACAAAGCCAATGTACCCAGTCTGCCTCAGACCCGGTAAAAATATTCCAGCTGTGTGCTCACTGGAAATGTGGTCTTCATGGGTTTTTCACTTGCCTTTTACTCCTCCATGGGCAAATCCTCTCCACAGGGTATAGCCACTGCAGATGGCGCCCTGCTATTTTCTGATGTCCCAAGTGCAGCGTGGTTTAGAGTGTCGGGAGGATTAAAAAAAAGCGAAAAAGAAAAAGTAGCCAAAGGCGATATAGGCAGCCTATGATAGGCTCGAGTAATAATCATCTGAAAGTTTGGGCCTGGCCTTGTTTTGATCTGTTTTCTTGTTTTATTTTCTTCTTTACATTCTATATCCCATTCATACTAATCACAGTCAGTCCTGATTTTTCTTTTTATTTCTGCATTTGTCATAAAATAAAGCAAATTATTCCCGTCTTTGGAAACGATCTAGACTAATTAGTCGTCTCACCCAATAATTAGTTTTTTGTTTCCCTGTCTGTTTTCATGCATTATTGTTAGTTTTTTCCTCTCTTTTTTTAACACCATTACAGATTAAAATGAGCCACATTTGCAGTTGATGGTATCTGTTTTCGGGGGAAGAATGGAGAATTGCAGTACAGAGCGACTTCAAAAGCAGCAATAAACTCAAGGATAAATTAAGGAAATTGAATGAGCCACATTTGGAAGCAGTGTTGAGGCTAATATTCTGTCGCTTAAGGTTAAATTGCAACTGAGAGAGGTTCCAGAGAATCCGAAATCGGAGAGGCAACTTACCAGGGCGCTAGGCATTCTGTGGCTCTCAGGATCTTTTCTCAATGAAGATTGTGTTGCAGCCATGGACAGTGGCAAAGGTACTCACCTGCACTTATGTCCTCTTCTCCCCTAGGGCTGACGGATGAAGAGATTGATTTGGCTTTCCAGCAGTCAGGCACGGCTGCCGATGAGCCTTCGTCCTTGGGCCCAGCCACACAGGTGGTTCCTGTCCAGCCCCCTCACCTCATTTCTCAGTCATACAGTAAGTTACCCGCTCAAACTCCTGCTTTAACCTTGATTGGGATTCAGGACTCTGGCCAAGGAACAGTGCTTCACCTCTCCCAGACTCAGCAAGCCGGGAGAAACTGGGAATAGTAGACGGCTCTTAGGTTTTTCCAAAAGAATGTGACACACCCAAATCCTCTTCTAGACAAACTTTTGAGTATGTGACAAAGGTTTAAGAGATAGGAGACCAGAATAAATGAGTTTATTGTGTTGTTTCATGTATTTTGGTTACAAACAAGAATCTGTTATTGATCGATTCTGTTTCCATTTTCTTTCTTTCTTTTTTTTTTTTTTGCTGAGGAAGACTGGCCCTGGGCTAACATCCGTACCCATCTTCCTCCACTTTATATGGGATGCTGCCACAGCATGGCTTGCCAAGCTTGTTCGGTGCGTGCCCGGGATCCAAACCAGAGAACCCCGGGCCGCTGCAGCGGAGTGCGCACACTTAATCGCTTGTGCCACCTGGCCGGCCCGTTTCCATTTTCTTTTATCAGTTTTGCACGTTACTGTTTCACTAATAAGAACATGAGCATCTGATTCATGAGTGCATTCTCATTTGCTCACTGAAATAACTTGTCTCCTAATTTTATTTTTTAAAGTTAATATTAGTAGATTTTCTCCCCCTTTTCTTCCTTCCTTGTCCTAGCTGTACCATGTGTATTTATGTAGTGGCAGTCTGTTAGAGAATTTCAGATTAAATGTAAAGGTCCTTTTTGAATATAGCTTTTAATTATTACCTGAGAACATGAGCCATCAGAGGTTTTTGTTGTTTTTAAATGAAAGCTATTTTGGGAATAAAGGTTCTTCAGACTAGTAATAAATGTACACCTCCAAAATACAGCCAAAACCCCTTCTTTAAGTCACTTATAAAAAGTCTAAAAAGGTTAAAATTGACTCCAAAGCAGTGGAAAAATAGTTCAGTTTTGTGTCTTTACGTAACTCAGCCTTGGATCTATTTGTCTTTCAAAATGCCTTTTCTATAATTGTCTTCATGTTATTTGTCTATCTCAGGAGTTTTATTTTTTCAAAACATGATTGAAAACAGTGTTAGATACCAGATTTTAAAACGCATAATTTAAAATGCCAGACTTGTTCTGACCTCCACCACGTGGTCTGGAGCTACCTCTGTCCCTCGCTTCGCCGTCCTCACTGGCTCAGCCCCAGCTGGGGAAGTGTGATCATCATCGTATAGACAGCACAGGGGCTGGGCAGTGGGTTAGAATGCGCTTCGTGTGTCACAGATCACATTTAGACGTCTCCTATCTTTTGCTTTCTGGGTAAGGCTGAATGGATTAGGCCAGGTAGCACGCACTCAAGTTCATCTCCTCCATGGTCGCCTTGTCTAACAAACCACTGGCATTGTGTGACCTCTGAGACAGAGGAACAGCGCTCAGTGGTGAGCCTTCTGTTGGGGCTACTGAGTCAGTAGCAGCTACTTGTTAGCCTGGGACTCATTTCTCCTTCCAGGCCGGCATTCTTTCTGATCCATTGTGTTTGCTTTGGGTCACTAAACAGAATCTCTGTGTTTCTTTTTAACCAATGGCTAAGTCTCCACACTTTTTCTTTAGTTGTGTCCCTGGGCCCAACTGTTTAATGGGATTTGGTGAGAACGGGCAGTGGCAGCTGGGGTGCAGAATTTTCTAAGATGCACATCTGTTCTATTCCAGCTGTTTTCTCCATGGCTTAATACCAAACAGGTCTCTCAGCTACTTGGAAACTTCTTGCTCAGAACAAAAAATTGTTCTGGTTAGTCATAGAGTTGGTCTAAAACGTCATGCGTTTGCCTACTTTCAGTATGCACAAAGGGTTAAAACTGTTAGTCTTTCTGAAAGAGGCAAAAGAATGGGATGGGGAGGGGGGCAGTTCAGTCATTTAAATCATTCTCCTGTCCAGATTGCTCTGAGAAAAAGCATTACATGGTTAGGTATTTAGGTAGGAGTATTTTTAAGACTCTCCCAGCCCTAAAAATAAAATATGTCTTCTTAGAGACAGACTCCTTCCGGCTTTGACGCTAATATAAAAAACAACAGTAATGGTAATTTTAAATACCTGAAGTTTTTAGTTGTCACCCTTGAGCTTCATTCTTGTACCATTACACTGCTCCTTTCAGCCCGGGGGTGACTCTGCCTCTTTACTTCTGTACTTTTGCTAAGAGGTGTCAAAACTGCTCCAAAAAAAAAAAAAAGCTTGATTTTGATTAATATAGAGAAACAAGACTTTGCCTGACTGATAATAAAACTGATAAATGACATTTGAATTACTTGTAGCGGTAATTTATTACATAAAATATCTTTTATTTGACATGCGATTAGTTGCTGGAAGCATCACTCAATCTGACTAGTTTAAACATGCTCTAAAATGAACCCCAGTAAAAACCAGGGCTGTCTGCTGCTGGCGTTATGAAATATACTAATCCTGGAGTGAGGGAAAAATCTGACTTTAAATATTTAAATGATTAATTGGGTTTATATATTTTTTTACCTTTCTAACCCCCTTAATTACAAGCAAACTCAGGGGAGTTGCTGAACTAGGTGTGCAATCTGCATGCTTATCACCGAGGCATTGTCTGTGTCCTGGGAGGGATTTATGGCCTCCATTCATGTGTGTTCCTGCCGATTTTACATCTGGAGCTTGGGCAGCCCTTCTCTTCCATAGCTTGGCTTTTTAAGGACATTCCATCTCTGAGCCAAAGCCTAGAAAATGGGATTCTCTGAGCTCAGCCCCAGATACTCACATCTTAGGGAAAGGTAGCTTCTCCGAGATGACCCCAGGGAGCCCAGTGCTCCTGGCTCATCACCTCTGGACTTGCCATCCCTCCTGCTTGGTGGCAGATGTCCTGCTTGGTGCCTCTTTGGATGCCTCTGCTCTTTGGTGAACATGGTTGACCTTGAGATGTTAGTAAATGCCAGTGTCAGCAAAAAGAACATGGAGAACATGGTACCATTCTGGTACCAGTTCAGTTCATCAGTGTTTATTAAGCACCTACTGTATGCTCAGTACAGTATTGTGAGGGATTCAAAACATGATCTTTAAGAATCTTACAAGTTCTCTGAGAGAGATAAGATAAACTCTTAGGAAAAGAATAATAATATAAGACACTGTGATTTAATGCCAAAATTAATTATACAGACAAGAAATTCCTCAAGAATACAGAAAAGAGAAAAAATTAATGTGGGCTGGAGAAGTCAGGAAGGCTTTGTGAAAGTGGTAGAAGGTTGACACCAGGGGAATCTTGGTGTCACCTGATGTGGGAATAAACCAGTGTTGTCAGGGCTTAAACGAAAGTCGGGTAGAACTCAGAAAAGTCAGGCTGGAGTTCGAGAGGAAATTTGACATCCTCTGTTTCTCGTTTTGGCTTCTTTTTGTTCTACTTTGAATCAGGAACCAGTATATATGTATGTGCAGTGCGTAGCACAGTCCTGAACATAAAGACCTGGGAAATGCTTGATTGATCGATTCGTTCCAAGCTGATTTTTCTTCTCTCCTCCCAGGGAGACAAGAAGCAAGGTAGTTTTGAGATATAGGCAGGGCCAGTGTGAATTTTGTAGGATAATAATTTTTTCTTAGGCTTAAATATTTTTCCCCCACTGTCTTTGATAAATAATTTAGGCCTTTAAAGGCTGACCTATAGCTTCAGTTGCCTCTTCTTAAAATAGAATGCAAATGTCTGAGGTTGGTGCAAGGCTTTGACGTTTGATTAGAAATCCTGAGAGCATGTTCTTTCTCAGCTTGTTCCTTTTATAGCCCTGGTTAGTAACATAGACTTACCCTTGATTGTCTTCATTCACTAATTAAGCAAGCACTTATTACTGAATGCCTGCTGTGTGCCAGGCACTGTGCTGGACCCCTGGGATGAAAAGATTCATAAGGCCTTGTCGCTGTCCCCAGTTTTTCCTTTCTAGTAGGAAACGCAGTTAAGCCAACACAGCAGTGCCTGTGAGGTGGGCCCAGGTGAGGACGGTGGCACCAATGAGGCAAAAGGAGTTGTTGAACTGGACCTGGGGAATGATTGGTTCAGTGACCAGACAGGTGGTCTGGTCATCCAGGCTAAGGCAAAGGCACGTGGACGTGAAACCATGTGATGTTCAAAACGGCTGGAGCGTGGGATGGGAGTGTCAGAAGAGACGACCTGAGAGGGAGGCAGCCGCCAGGTCATCACCCTGATGGAGGACAGTCAAAAGCACATGGGTTTTTTACTTTGAATTGCATTGTCTAATTATTTTGGGGGTTGTATTACCTATTTGACCATATTATTCTTAGACTAATATTAAAATTATTCATTCATTTGAACAGATCCTGCTCGGGGAATCAGGGAAGACAGCCCAGGAGGGTGTGGGTGAGGTAGTGGTCCAGATGCTCTGCCCATAAGGCCCTCCTGCTCTTCTCTGGCTGGCCAGCTTGTTGCTGGTCTTCCGGGTTGGAGTCAGCTGTCGGCTCCTCCAGGGACTCTTCCCAGGGCCTGCGTTGTGACTAGGATGGAGGTTCCCTGGGGCTCGCTCAGTCCCCTGCTCCTCACCACAGTACCCTTAAATGTTTATTTGTGTCTTCCCTATTAGACCAGGAGTTCCTTGAGCTAAAGGCTTTTTTTTTTTTTTTAAATCTGTGAGCCAAGGCTCTGACTTAGCTGGTGTTCCAGAAATGCTTGTTGAATGAATAAGTGGTGGTGGAAATGTGCTTGAGAATTGAAAGGCTGTCGTGTGATACCGTCAATGTGGGGGAGCTGCCCGGGGAGCCAATCAGTAAGGGCTTCCGTGTGCTCAGCTGTGCAGGCTGCGGAAGTCGAGGACAGGCCTGCTTCAGGAGGCCACCGTTTAACATAGAGGGAAGCCTGGTGCTTGGGGAAGTACAACAAAGACTAACCATGCCACCTTGTCCGGTGTGAATGGTGAGAGCTTTCAGAATTTATGAACAAGGAAACTCCCAGGGTGCTAGTCTTTGTGAGGCCTTGTGGAGGAGGCAGGACTTGAGCTGGGCTTTGAGGGGCAGGAAGCTGTGGCCGGACCTGAGGCAGAAAGGAGAGCACCACTGTGGAGAGGGACAGCAAAGGCCTTGGCCGGGGATGCTGTGAGTGCGTATAGCAGTGACTGTAAATGACAGGCACGTGGGGACAACCTCTGCCTTCCCACCAGGAAGTGAAATGGAAAGTCTCTCTTCCGTTTCTCTCTGCCAGTTTAGCACACAAATGTCACTTTTTGCTACATACAAGTTACTGGTTTGTATATGAAGAAAACGTTTCTCTAATTTGAGGAAATTGTGTTTTTTCTTCTTTTGTCCGTTTGGTTTAGAATAGCAGCTTTTCAAGGGCCAGTACCCTGTCCGTTTTGTTTGCTTTGTGTTACATCTGGCATGGTGCCGTGTGCGGGCAAATAAATACCATTAGTGGATATTGAGAGGGCTTGTGTTACAGGAAAGCACTGAATAAAGAAATCCTTTCCTTAAGTTTCTTAGGCCATTGAAAGAGCCTTTGGTGTTGGTGGTGGCTAGAATTATGGCTGGGCTGACAGTGCAGGTTGTGTTAGTTTTATAAGATTCTGCAACAAATAACGGAAAACTCAAAATAAGAGTAGCTTAAACAAATAGAAGAATCTCTCTCTGTTGTGTAAACGTAGGCAGTTCAGGCTGCCGTGGTGGCTCTGTGGTCTTCAGGGACCCAGCTCCTCTCCTTGCTCTGCATCCCTGACATCATCTTGTGCTCCAGTGTGGCTGCTCCAGCTCCTACTGTCCCATCTGCTGTCCATCTGGTAAGAATGGGGAAAAGGAAGGAAAAGGACAAGCCACCTTCCAAGGACACTTCCTGGAAACTGCCCTCATCACTTCCACTTTCTCCCCATTGGCTGGAGCTCAACCACACGACCATACCTCTCTGCAAGGGGCACTGAGAAATACAGTTCCTGTTCTGTCTGGTGGGGCGTGTTCCTAGCTTTTCATATCCCATAGAAAGTTTGAGTTAGAATAAACACAAAATTGAGGATAATGGTTACCTCTGAGTGGTGAGGAATAAGTGGCTAGCTTGAGAGGTGTTTGGAAAGTTTTAGCTGGTCAAGTAGGTGGGTTTCGGATTGCTAATTTTATTGTTATGCTTCATAACTTATATAAATGTTATATTCTTTGTATGTATCAAATATTACAGGGTACATTTTTAAAAAGTTGAATTAGAATTCTCAGGTCTTGCTTCTTCCCTTGGTCTTAGCTGCTAACAGAGCAGAGAGAGAACTTAGAGCCCACCCTGCTGAGTGTTGTTCTCAATCACTGCTGACTTCCTTTAGCTCTCTTTTTTTTCTTTTTTTAAATTCTGAGTAGACTTTTAAAAAACAGCTTTATTGAAGTATAATTTACATAAAATAAAATGCACCCACTTTAGTTGTACGATTTGAGTTTTGACAAGTGTACACACTCCTATGTAGCCATCACCACATTGTAGAACATTTCCAATACCCCAAAAGGTTCCCTATGCCCCATTCCCAGCCAGTCCCACCCCACCCTATCTCTGGGGCAACCACTGGTCTGCTTTCTGTTGCTTCCAGTTAGACTTATCTTTCCTAGAGTTTTATAAAAATGGAATCATACAGTATGTACTCTCTCCTGTCTGGTTTCTTTTGCTCAGCATAATGTTTTTGAGATTCATCCAAGTTTTGCATATCAGAAGTTCCTTCCTTTTTATGACTGAGTGGTATTCCATGGTATGGACGCACCACGGTTTGTTTATCCATTCACCAATTGATGGGCTTTGGGCTGTTTCCAGTTCTGAGCTGTTACTAAAAAAGCTCTTGTGAACACATTCGTATACAAGACTTTGTTTTATTTCTCTTGTCTTTATTCTCTTAAATGCTGAGGAGTGGAATTGCTGGGTTATATGTTAAGTATGTGTTTAACTTGATAAGAAACTACCAAACTGTTTCCAGAGTGGTTGTATCATTTTACATTCCCAGTAGGAATGTATGAGAGTTCTAGTTGCTACATATCCTCACTAACAGTGTTCTCAGTCTTTTTAATTTTAGCAATTTTAATGTGTGTCTAGTGGTATCTCATAGTGGTTTGAGTTTACATTTCTGTGATGACTAATAACGTTGAGCATCTTTTTACGTGCTTATTGTCCATTTGCATATCTTCTTTTTTGAAGTGTCCCAATCTTTTGCCCATTTTTAATTGTCGTCTTCTTATTGAGTTGGAAGAGTTCTTTATGTATTCTAGATTCGAGTTCTTTGTCAGATATATTTATTGTTAGTATTTCCTCCCAGTCTGTGGCTAGCTTTTTCCTTCTACTTACATTGCCTTTTGAAAAGCAAAAGATTTTGAATTTGATGACATCCATTTACCTTTTTTTTTTCTTTTACAATTCATGGTTTTTGTGTCCTATGAAGCCTTTGCTTACCCCAGAGTTGGAAAGATTTTCTCCCATGTTTTCTTCTAGAAGTTTTATAGTGTTAGCTTTTATGTTGAGATCTGTGGTTTATTCTCAGTTAACTTTTATGTATGGTGCATGTGAAGGTCAAGGTTCATTTTCCCTATATGGATATCCAGTCATGCCAGCACCATATATTTGAAAGATTATTGTATCGCCACTGAGTTACTTGCCCTTTTATCAAAAACCAATTGTTTATATATGCATGGATCTGTTTCTAGACTCTTTTTTTAAAAAAATTATTTTTTAAACAAGGATATTGAACTATATTTTACATATTGTAAAACTCACCCATTTCAAGTGTACAATTCAACGATTTTTTAGTAACTTTACTGAGTGATGCACTCATAAATCAGTTTTAGAGCACTTTTGTCCCCCAAATAAGATCCTTTGTGCCTGTTTACTCTTAATATCACCTTTAGCCCCACGCAACCAATAATCTACTTTCCATCACTATAAATTTACCTTTTCTGGACATTTCAGTTAAATAGAATCATACAATATGTGATCCCTGTGTCTGCCGTCTTTCACTTAGCGTAATATTTTTGAGGTTCTTCCATGTTGTAGTATGTAGCAGTACTTCCTTCCTTGTTATTGCTCAATAGTATTCCATTGTGTGGCTGTACCACATTTTGTCTGTCACTTCACCAGTTGATGGACGTTTGGGGTCGTCTCTAGTTTGGCTAACATGAATCATGCTGCTGAGAACATTTGTGTGCAAGTCTTGCGTGGATGTACATTTTCATTCCTGTTGGGTAGATATCTAGGAGTGGAATTGCTAGGTCCTGTGGCAGTGAAGTTGAATTTATACACAAGATGAATCAATTTTAAGTGTACAATTTGATGAGTTGTACAAATTGTAACTCATTTAACTCATGTAACCAAGACTATAATCACAATATAGAAAATTTCCATCACCCCAAAAAGTTTCTTTGTGCCCCTTACATCAGTTCTCTACTCCACTTCTGGTTCCTGCCAACCAGCAATTGACTCTCTGTTTGCTCTGTCTACTCTAAAGTTCTGCCTTTTAGAAAGTTTCATGTAAATGGAATCATACAGCATGTAGTCTTTTGTGTCTGGTTTCTTTACCTTAACATAATGCTTTTGAGATTGATCCATGTTGAAATAAATATATTTTTTAAAATATATTTTATAGGGGGCCGGCCCTGTGGCTTAGCAGTTAAGTGCGTGCGCTCCGCTGCTGGCGGCCCAGGTTCGGATCCCGGGGGCACCCTGACGCACCGCTTCTCCGGCCATGCTGAGGCCGCGTCCCGCATACAGCAACTAGAAGGATGTGCAGCTATGACATACAACTATCTACTGGGGCTTTGGGGGGAAATAAAATAAATAAATTAAATTAAAAAAAAAAAAAGTATGTTTAAAAAAAAAATATATATATATATATATTTTATATATATTACTTTTGTGAATAGAGATGTGAATAAAACCAGGTCGTAAATATTTTAGACTTGGTGAGCTACATATATTTCTGTCACATCTTCCCCCCAACCCTCCACTCCCATTCTCCTCACAGTCTTTTAAAAATATAGAAACTATTCTGAGCTCACAGCTGAGTAAAGGAACCTGAGATGGGACTTGGCCAAACGGACTGTGTAACTCCTCTTACTCCCTTGTATGGATGTACCACAATTTGTTTATCCATTGACCATTGATAGTTGTTTGGGTTGTTTCCAGTTTGGGACTATTATGAATAATGCTGCTGTGAACGTTCATGTATGAGTCTTTGTGTGCACATATGCTTTCCTTTCCTTTCCTTTCTCCAATACCTAGGAGTGGAATGCCTTAGTCACACATTAGGTGCATGTTTAACTTTATAAGAAATTGTAAAACTATTTTCCAAAATGGTTGCACATTTTACATTCCCATCAGCAATGTCTGAGAATTTCAGTTATTCCACATCCTTGTTAACACTTGGTATTCTCAGTTTTTAAGTTTAGCCATTATAATGTGTATGTAATAGAATCTCATTGTACTTTTAATTTGTGGTTATATTTTCATGTGCTTATTGGCCATTCATATATCTTTTGTGAAGTACCTTTTCCAATCTTTTTTTAAAATCACCTTGTTTGTCTTTTTATTGTTGGGTTATAAAAACTCTTTATATATTCTGGTTACAAGTCCTTAATCAGATGTATGTTTTGCAGATATTTTCTCCCAGCCTCTGACTTGCCTTTTCGTTTCCTTGACAATGCCTTTTCAAAAGCAGAAGCTTAAAATTTTGATGATGTCCATTTTATCAATTTTTTTTCCTTTTACGGTTCATGCTTTTTGCATCTTAAGATATCTTTGCCTACCCCTTTGTAAAGATTTTCTTTTATGTTTTCCGTTTTCTTATGGAAGCTTTATAGTTTTTACTTTTTTATTTAGGTGTGTGATCCATTTTGGGTTACTTTTTGTGTATGGTGTAAGGTGAGGGTCAAAGTTCATTTTTTTCCCCTGTGGCTATCCCATTGTCCCAGCACAATTGTTGCAAATAGTATCCTTTCCCCATAGAATTGCCTTGGCCTGTTTGTTAAAAATCGGTTGACCATATAAGCATAGGTCTATTTCTGGACTCTTCTGAATTCTTTCAGTTTAATTAGAGCTCGTATTTTTTGATCTATGAGTGAGGACATGGATATGCCTCTCAGTGTCCTTCCTCCCTAAAGATGACACTGCTGATAGCATTGCAGCTCATGAGACGTGGAAAAGATCGTCTTTCACAGGATGTTCATGTGAAGACAGGCCTTGGATTTTCAGATGTGGCTGCCCCTGGGCTGCTGTGGGGCCTTTGCCTTACATGCTGCTCAGGTGCTTCTGTTCAGAGCAGAGCCGTTCTGTTTCTAGCTGCTGCGCTCCAGGTCGGTTTATCTTTCTGACCATGGCCGGCGGTCCACAGCCGTGTGCTTCAGCGTGCCCCCCGTGCTGTGGCCAGCCTCCACAGCTCAACCTGTAGTACTCTTCGCTGGTCGCCAGTCTCTCCGTGCACTTAGCCCAGCAACTCTGTGCTGTAACAAGCACTGGTCTGGTGGACTGGCTTGACTCCAGGACCTCACTGTGCATGAACCTGTCTTCCCGTTTAATTTTCAGGGTCACTTGCAAGCAAAGCCGATGGGGTGATTTGAGAAGCTAGATATACTGCTGTGTGAAGTCGCAGCTCCAGCCTTGGTGAATGTGGAGGGGACTACAGCTAGGCTTGCCCGGTTTCTGCCACTGCCTTGCCCTGTGCTCAGGCTGTCAGCCTCCCCAAGGACTGGATAGTTTCTCCCTTTTGTCAGCTAGCGCATCAGTGGATGCAAATTGTCTCAGCAACATGATTTCGTGACAGCTTTCAGCTCTTTATTATTGATGAATCTTTACTGGATTGTGGGATTTCTGTGATGTCAGAGAGTCCCTGACTTGGTGGTTTCAAGCTCAACATTGCTGTGTTGTATGCATGATTCCCAGCTCCATGCATGTATTCCTACTTGTTGATGCTTCTTCTCGCCTGCTAGGTGAGAAGTTCTTGGTTGATGGAGATGTAGCTAAAGGAATTGAGTACTGTTGGTTTAGTTGGTGTTCAGTGAATGGTTAAGGAGCCGTGGCGGTGCAGCTCTCCTGCCCTGGCATAGCCTCCTACACGGTAGTCTCACCTGAAACATGAGCCTTTGGGCAGACACGCCTCTTTGGAGACTGTCGGAGCTCAAGCTAGTTGATGGAGTCCTTGGAAGGTTAAGAAAGGCATTGAGTTTCCAAGAGCTCTACACTCTTCTCCCTACAACAATTTATCCTCTGACCTTGTTGCAGCCTGAGGCATAAAGGGAGTCCCACAAATGCTCAGTTGTACAGAATGAGAATTGCTACCACAGTTGACTGTCTCCTCATCCTTCATGAGACGCGAGTGATGTGGTATGTTGTTAAAGTACTGTGCCATTCAGCTAGTTAGCTAGCCATGCCTGTTGGGAAAGTGCTGTGGAGGATTTGAATGAGTGACAGTAAAAGTATATGTGTTCCTGGGTTCTTTCAATCTAGCAAAGCTCCACCACCTTCAGTCAAGCGGTCTGTGCCTGACAAGAAGAGAAGAATGTCTTTGGGAGCCATCTGGCTGGTGATGTGGAACCAAGATCTCAGATCTCAGGCTTCCTGCGTGCTTGCCTCTTGTCTGCCTCGTCTGCAGGCAGGCATCCGCTTCCAGACTGGAGGCTCTGAAGCTTTTAAAAAGTGTGTTCATTCTGTTTCCCTTTCTTTCAAGCTAGAGCAGGAGAGTGACTGGCCCCAGTTTCTGCCCTTGACTGTATAATTCTGGACATTCGGGGAGCATGGTGACAAGAGAGGCCGTAGCTCCCAGGTGCTCTTCTCTCAGTCCCCTCGTGGGGGTCTGCGTTGGGCTTGGGAAAAATTGGCCCCAGGGTGGACAGAGGAAGGACTCCAGGTGGTTGTGGCTGGGGGTTTGAGCCAATTTGGAATCATGCCAAGTGCTTTCTCCGTAGCCCTGGTCTGTTACCCTTTCAAAGCCGTGCAGTGGATGAGAGTTATCTCTATCTTCGTTTTTCTCTTTTTTCATTTTGCCACAAGACAGAATTGTATCACACATCTCCAAAACGCGTAAAGTGGCATTTCAGCTTCTTGTCTTTATAGACTCTCTGAACTTTAGGAAAGATCATTCTGGTCCCTTTTCATTAATAATGAAAACCAGGGGGCGATAAAATGTTCTTAATGCAAGCATGCAGGAACGAGGAGCAGTGGGGGTGAAGGGTGAGGCCGGCAGGGAGCCACAGGTGTTTCTTGGTGCTTGAGGAGGTCAGAGCTCTGGGATGGTGGGAACATCTGTAGGAGGGGTCCTGGTTCTTGGACCCCTGAACTGCCGGCATCTGTTTAGCCTTGGCAGCTCCAGTCCCCAGAACAAAAGGCTGCGCTTCTCAAGGCACAGTATGTTTGCAGAAAAGAAGGATGCAGCAAGTTTGGGTTCTGGTCCAGTATTTAGCTGGTTGTGACTGTTTTCTTGTAAGATATTTAGTGGGTTTTTGAGAAATTAGTGGTGAATATAATATTCTGGACGTGTGTCCATTTTGAAGATGCTCTCAGGATTTTGGCAGAACAGATGGATGTTCTGGGTGTGGATTAAAGCCCTCCTTAACAGTGACTGTCTAGAAGAGTGGCAAGGTTACTCTAGCTTCACTTCTTCCTCCTGAAAATGAACTTGCACTAAATGTTGGATTTTGCATCACGGCACTCAGAGCAGAGGAGGCTAGGAATGAGAGAGAAGAGAGGCATGCCTGGGCCTCGGGCCCTCCCGGCTCCATTTGGTGAGTTGTGATTGCTTATCTGTGTAGAGTTGTATTGGATGGGGTCAAAGCAGCAGAGCTCCGTGACAGAGACGGAGACGGTTTCTTAGACATGAACCCTGGGTGTCACAGCACAACCTTGGGAGGGAGTGAGGAAGTCCTGGCTTGCTGTAACCCAGAGCCCGTAAAAGAAGAGATTGATAAATTTATATAAACATAAAAAAAACCCATATGCCACAAAACACCATAAGCAGAGTCAAAAGAAAAATAAACTGAGAAAGATTTTTGCAACTTCTATCATAGACAAAGGGCTAATTAATTTCCCTGCTATATAAAAGTTTCTATAAATTGATAAGAAAATCGATAAGGAGAAACGTAGGAAACACACACAGCACACTGAAAAGGAAATACAGATGAGAAGACTCTCAGTCCTCACTTGTAATAAGATAAACGCAAATTAGCACTAGAGTGAAGTACTATTTTTCCGCTGTAGTATTGGCAGAAATATACGCATGTGATTAACCCATTATGTTGGAGTGGCTGTGAGCAAACAGGTGGTCGTGGACATGGCTGGTGGGAATGAACTGGGTCAACCCCCAGGGAGGGCATTTGGCAGTATCTCTGAAAATGGCAAATGTATGTACCTCTGACCCAGCTTCCCAGGAATTCACGTTTACGGTTGTACATGTATGTGAAATGATATCTGTACACGGTCACTGATGGGAATATTGTGTGAAATAGTAAAAGATTGGAAATACTCTAAATGTCCATCAGTAGGGAATTGGTTAAATGGAATATTATGCAGCTATAGGAAAAAGAAGACTGAGAAATAGAGGGAAAAGAGAAGAAAAAGAATACATATCTGTGTTGCCTTATATGTGCATGAAAATTCTCTGGCAAGATACACAGGAAACTATTAGCAGTGGCTGTTGGTGGTGGAGGGAGCCTGTTTGCAGTAGACTGCTGTACACTATGTGATGTTTCGACCACATGTGTGTATTACTTAGTCAAAAACTGTAATCCAGAAAAGGGACTTGGGGGCCGTGGGAGAGGCCACCTGTTAATTATAGTTTGTACAGGAGACTCTGGGGCTGGGCTGTGTTGGGAAACTTGTGGCATCCACAGGCGGGGCTGGCCTGGAGAGAGGTGAAGGCTGACAGTACTTCAGCTTTGCTCAGCTGCGTTGGGGTGCTCCCTGCAAGAGTTTCGGGAATGCTGTTGCTCTTCTGTCTTCACCTTGTCTCCCAGATTCACTTCCAGATCCCTGTTCCTTGTCACGGCAGCGTGCCTCAGGATCACTTTCCACGGGCACTATAGTCTGATTCCACAGACCGACCGGTGTCCCACACCGCCAACAGTTCTGGAAACAGTGGCCCATGCCTCCCCAGTGGCAGATCCCTTGAGAGGCGGCAGAGTGCCACGCTGGGTGGCCTGACATGGCCGCTCCAGATGGACATTCAAAATGGAGATGATGGTTTCCTGTGTGCCTCAGAGTCGCTGGGGCGTCAGATAAGGTTATGGACATGAAGGCGCTCTGTAAACAGTACATGGGAAAGATTATGAAGTAGAAAACTCGCCGCTCCTCTTGTGGAAGTAGAATTTCATTCAGGAGTTGGGGGGACTTTCGTACATGCTGTTCTACAGAGCACCGGGCCAGGAGGCTGCTCCTACGTGAAGACTGGCTGCCCGTTTCCGGTTCCCCCGCAACAGCGGCACGTCGTTCTCCAGAGACGTTTCCATCCTGGTCCCAGTCCCCCTTACCTTTTGTGGCCCTGTGCAATCCCTCCTCCCCACTTTCTTGCCTGTGCAACCTCCCACCTGTAGTGTGCCCTCGAGGCTACCTGATATTTTTCTCCCAAAATATAGAGCTGACTGTGCCGCTCCCTTATGCGGAGCCTTCAGTGACCCACTCCTTGTGAAATGATGGTCAGGTCCCTTGGGCACGCTCTCCACCTGGCCCTGCCTTTCCCTCTCTGTTTCCTGGTCTCCCCTCTTGGTAAGGCCGGGTGCTCTCCTGGCCACACGGGCCGCCTTCTCTCCTTTGAGCACAGGTCAACCCTGGCCTTTGCACTGCTCGTCCTCTGCCTGGAGTGTTCTGTCCCTGGGACCCCACAGGTCTCGGCATCTGCCTCCTCCAAGGCCCTGCCAACCCCTGGCTGCCCTCCCCTGCCCTCCCCCACTCTCACATCCCCCTGTTTGGCATTCTTGGTCAATCTCTGGAGTTAACCCTGTTAAGTCATTCGTAGGCTGTCTCCTCTCCACCAGCCTCAATGTCAGAGCAGAATAGGGCAGGAGGATCCCGTCACCACTGCGCCCCCCACCCCCACCCCGGGCCTACAACACAGTCGGTGCTTTGTGAAGTTTTGAATAGACAGATGATGCAGTGTCGTGTCATCCCTGCCACCTGTCTCCCGGTTCTGAAGTGGCTCTTAGCTTATCCCTATCTTTAATAGGGCCTGTGTATGTGTATTTATGCACGTGTAAGTGTGTTTAGGTCAGCCTCACTGGATCGTTGTTGCCTGAGGGTGGAGACCATGCCCTGGGTCTTCAGATCGCCTCTGCCACCTGAGTCCCCACTCCAGGACTCAGCTCACACCAGACACCGCCACACAGCCGGCCACAGTCGAGGCAGACAGCTTCAAGAGCTGGAGAGAGGAGGGGGTCGCAGCCAAGCCAGTGTTCCTGACAGTTATACACTGTCTCCTGTGGGTCTGTTTCACAGTTGCTGATCCTTTGAGATGAGGAGACTGAGTACGTGTCCTCTTCTCCTGATGTTTCTTTTTTCCCAACCACAGGCCCTGTGGGCTCCCGATGGAGAGATTACGGTGCCTTGGCTATCATCATGGCAGGAATTGCATTCGGCTTTCACCAACTCTACAAGGTAAGTCTGGTCTTCCCCGAGGCTGCCCCTTGCCTTTTAGCCCCGTTCTCCCCCATCCTGAGGTTTATCTGGGTAGAGGCACTCAGCCCAGAGTGTGATGGCAGGGTGGGGCTGTGTGTGGGGGGCAGGGTGTACTGAGGAATGCACTCTCTAGAGGGGAACATCTGGCTCAGATCCAGGTCCTGCCCCCACCCAGATGGGTGCACTTGGCAGGTTCCGACCCTGCCTCATCTACTGGACTTGGCATCTCTCTTCAAAGTCCCTGCTGCACAGGGTGACTGTGGACCCATCAATGGACAAGCCATGTCAGTACTTAGAACAGTGCCCGGCACATACTAAGCAGACCGTAAATTTTTTTTTTTTTGGGTGATGAAGGTCCACCCTGAGCTAACATCTGTTGCCAGTCTTCCTCTTTTTTTTTTTTTTTTTGCTTGAGGAAAATTAGCCCTGAGCTAACATCCATGCCATGTCAGTCTTCCTCTATTTTATATATGGGATGCCTCCACAGCATGGCTGATGAGTGGAGTAGGTCTGCGCCTGGGATCCGAACCCACAAACCCAGCCTGCTGAAGCGGAGCGTGCAGAGCTTTAACCACTCGGCCACGGGGCCGGCCCCAGACCGTAAATTTTTGAGAGACAGAATGACATGGTGGTTGAGCATGAGTGCTGGAGTCCAGCTGCCTGGAGTCCATCCTGGCTCTGCCACTTAGTATCTGTGTGATCACAGGCTGAGTGGTCTCATCTGTAAAATGGAGACTGTAGTACCTACCTCACGAGGCTGTCGTGAAGCTGAAAGGAGGCACTGCTCCTTTGGAAAGTGCTCTGTGCCTGGCACACAGGAAACACTGTCTATGCTATTGTTCTCCCTCAGTATTTAAAATTAGCTTTGAGAATCCAGGATAATCATGTTTATGGGATCTACTTTTTGTCTCCTGTATATTTTGCTGGCATCCATATAAATCTAGGATTTTTCCCAGAATTTATAGTCAGCTGTCAGGATCCCAGAGTTCATTGCTTACAACAGAACTGCAACCACAAGGTGAACATTTACTTCCTTGATTCGAGATAACTAACCACCAGACACTATCTTTGATCTAAAGCAAATGAGTCTTTTCTAGAAGATGCATAGCCCGGGTAGGTCCCCAGAGGCAAGATGAAACAGTGGCCAGAGGGCTTACTCTCTGGTCCTGGAGAGAAGTCTCCTTCTTTCTGCTGCCGCCTGTAGCTCCGCCCCTTATTTGGAGGTTTTTTTAAAAGAAGCTGAATGAATACCCAGACTCACTGTTGTAACTTTTAGTACGTGAAACATGTTTAAACATTGCACTCTGGGATTCTTAGTTTTTGACTTAGTGCAAAAGCTAATGACAGAGTTGTAGCAGAATATTTTTTCAGTTTAACATCTATTCTTAGAGCTGGAAATTTCCATGTTAGAAATCTAGAAGCAACATGTTCTGGGTCCTGGGACTTCTCCCTCTGACCTGATGCATTCCCTTACCTTGTGTGCTGAAAGCTTATTTCTAGTCACTTAACTGCATACAATCACCAAGAAGAATAAAATGCTGAGTCAAAATTCTCAAATTAATGTCCCAGCTCTCCTAAGCAGTACCTAATCGTCACACGGCCAGCCTCCAATGGGCTGTGATCTGATAGAAACGGAGAGCGAGCCGGCCCCGTGGCTTAGCGGTTAAGTGCGTGTGCTCCGCTACTGGAGGCCCAGGTTCAGATCCCGGGCGCGCACTGACGCACCGCTTATCTAGCCATGCTGAGGTGGCGTCCCACATACAGCCACTAGAAGGATGTGCAACTATGACATACAACTACCTACTGGGGCTTTGGGGGGAAAAAAAAAGGAGGAGTAGTGGCAATAGATGTTAGCTCAGAACCCGTCTTCCTCAGCAAAAAGAGGAAGATTAGCATGGATGTTAGCTCAGGGCTGATCTTCCTCACAAAAAAAAAAGAAAAAGAAATGGAGAGCGTAGCTGCCCTTGGAGCAAAGCAGAGATATCATCATTTGTTTCCACGAACCTCTGATCGTCACTCTCTGCTTTAAAAAAGAAGAGAGACATTGGAAGATCAGTCACAATGGTGACAAGAGAATCTCTAAACTATCTGCTAATAGTTTCTTTAAATTAAAAAAAAAGAGGTAAGAAGCTGTCCTCTTGTTTTATAAATAGGTAAAGATTTAGGCTGGGGTAGTGTGTGTGCTTCTTCTCTTGGCATTTCTGATCTCAAATGGAATTTTTATTTCGTTACTTCGTTATTTTGTTACTATTTTTATTTCGACTTTTATACTTAGGAAATTTTCAACCTGGAAGTACGGCTACATTTGATGAGTTTCGGCTCAGCTGTGGGTAATAACTCACATGGTGGTTGGAAAGCACTTTGCAAAATAGAGAATGCTCCTATACGTATGCTAAGTAATGATCCTCACTTAGAGTCGCTCTTGAAATGAGCTCTCCCACAAACCCCTGTGAGAGACCTCCTCTTCCTTCCCCAATAAGAAAGCTTAATGGAGAAGTTGCTGTCTTTTTTCCTCTCTGGGCCCCAAATGGAGTAGGAACCAAAGTTCTCCTTTGGTCACACCTGCCGGTTATCACCGCTGCCAGGCCTGTGCTGCCTCCAGTGCCATCCCACTGAGGTTGGCAACTGGTCTCATGCTCCTGAAATGGGAGAGTGCAAAGTCCTGAGCTTTTGGAGTTCAGAGCATGCATTCTTTCATCCCGCTCTCCCCGTGGACACCCTGCTGCCCACCTTCCACCCCTTTATACCGTAAAGCAGGCAACCAGTTACCAGCCATGCCCCGCCTGCCTTCTTCCTGAATGTTCCAAGACCCTCAGATTCCCCTAGTCTGGGTTCCTCGCATTCTGGGCCCCCTTGTTCGGTTGCCCTGCAGCATCAGCTTCCTTTTTCCCTATGCTCAGTTTCTTCTAGTTCTGCCCCTTCCTCTCCCTTCTGCCCCTGTGCCTGAGTTCTGGGGGAATTTGATTGTATTTGGCTGTTATCCAAAGGAAGCTTGTTCTGAGGATTCAAGGCTTACTTTAGAAAAAGACTGAAGTGACTTCTTTCGACAGCCTCAGAATGTCCATATGTTATCCCCTAGTAAAAGAACCAAAGGTCCCAGAAATCTGTTGTGGATTTTCATCTAATTTCTCGAATAATTTTTTTTATTTAATTTTATTCATTTACTTCTGAATGGATAATTCATTCACATGGTTCAAAATGTTAAAGGTTCAAAAAAGTGTACAGTACAAAGCTTTCCTCCCATTCCTCCTTGGAGACCACCAGTGGTATCACTTTCTTATATAAGCTTCTACATTTTTATCTTACAACTTTTAAAATAGAATTTTAAATATTTTTTGTTACAGAAATATTATATATAGCACCATTAAGAAAACTAAAAAAACAGAACCAAAGAGTTCTGCACCACAATAGATCATATTGACTTTTTGCGTCCCCACTCCCTGGTCCTTGTCCCCTTATTCAGACAGAATTTTCAAGTGGTTGTAATCGAAGTCCCATAACTTTTGAATATCTTGCTCATTTAGGCTGTTTGCGTAGGGTTTCCAAAACCCAGGGGTGACAGAAAGTTGGTCGGCAGAGTTTGAGAGATTGTTGGAGAATAACCCCAAGTACCTACCCATTCCTCACACCCACCCTGCTTCTTGTAGAAATACCTGCTACCCCTCATCATGGGCGGCCGAGAGGACAGGAAGCAACTGGAGAGGATGGAGGCGAGTCTCTCGGAGCTGAGTGGCAGCGTGGCACAGACAGGTAAAGATTAATGACTCCATCAAGTCACCCCTCAAAGCCTTCTCCGAGCAGCCCCTTCTCTGCCCCCTCCCCTCTCCACCCCGTCTCCACTTTATGTGGTGACTTCATTTATCTGCTCTGAGAATCTGTTCACATTTGCAAATGAAGCCGCCGTCATTTCGGTTTAATTTGAAATTGCTTGTTTACTGTCGGCGCGGCCTCAATTAATTATGTTTTTACGGAAAGGCTCCCAACCTCAGAATATTAATAAGGGGAATAAAATGACAGCCTTTCTAAGGGCTGTAAAGTTCATTTTTAATTTCTGCTTCTATGAGGTTTTCAGGGGGGTTTTCAGCGATTTCCCCCCTTCTCTCTAAGAATGCAACACAGGGTCAAGAGAGGCTGTAATTACTGTGGCTCCCGGGACCCCGGCCACCTCCTCTGTCATCGACTCCATGGGGCTTGCGTTCATTACCCAGCGCCCCAACGATGGCCCAGATTAGCTGAGACCTGTCGCACTAGAGGTGGCTTTTCTCCTTTATAAACTTGTTTACTAGATGGAGGCTCTGAATCTAAAAACTCAGGCAAGCAAGAGAGCTGGCTGTCCCAGGCAGGAGTCTGTCCCTCTGGGGCGCATTTGCGAAGCCCTCAGAAACCCTCCGGTAGTGGTGGCCCCAAGGCCCGGGCAAGGTCACATGACACTGGGGAGCTCCAGCCACCTTGGGTTGGGTGGGGAGGGCAGGAAGGAGCAGTGGGGAAACAAGATTTGCAGTTTTTAACCGCTCCTGGGTATTGTGGAGACCCGAGATGTGTCTCTCCCAGGATGGGAGACTTTCTACGAGTCCCACAAAGACACAGTGAGGCCCGTGAGATGAGGGATGTAGACGTTACAGAAGTTGGAAGAGCCAAGCAAATCATAAGCAGATATAATTAGAGGGGAGAGGTTTTGGACGGATATACTGTTGACCACGGACAACGACACAATAGGAAGATAAAGTAGAAATACTAGAGGTTAGATGCAGTGCAGGTGGATTACCCAGAGTGCAGATCAATTACATGGATTGTGGGGGTGGGGGTTGTCTACAGATTAATTAGATGCAGCAGCTTAAGGTGTGTGGACAGAGAGAAGGAAGCATCTGTGTGTATCATTTAACCGAGATGTGACTACTCTTTCTTCCCAGTGACTCAGTTACAGATGACTTTAGCCTCGGTCCAGGAGCTGCTGATTCAGCAGCAGCAGAAGGTCCAGGAGCTCGCCCATGAACTGGCCACAGCCAAGGTACTTGTCCTCGACCCTCTGGTCCCTCCAGGTCCGGGTCTGCCCTGCACGGCTCTCTGCTTTCGTCCTTTGTGTCCAGTTTGCTGCATTCTGTGGGGTCTGACTTTGCCTTTTCTCACACTGATTGCACAGTCGGGGCCCACACTTTCCTTGTAGAGAAAGGAGGCAGTCACCGTGCGAGTGGCGTGGCATTCAGTGATAGAGGCTGTCCTTTTTGTCTCTGTGTCACCTCCCAGCAGGAGGGAGGAAAAGCAGCTCTCTGCCTGTGGCCCTCCTGTGACAGCACACACCCCAGCTCTGGAGGCATTCAGTGTAGACACAGAATGGTCTCCACCTGCACATTAGGTGACAGGTCACAGCATTGCCAAGAACCATCCCAGGGAACAGGGTGGGAGGTGTGCCAAGGCACTGGGCTGGGCTCTGCTGCAATGGTAGGTTCTCTAAACCTGGGACTCAGGGATCATGTAACCCCTAAAGGAGTGTAGAACTGACTGGGATTGACTGGGGCAATTTCCATGCGTCACTTCCCATGTCTGAAGCATTCTTGGCAACATCAGACCCTGGGATCAGACTGCCTGGGTCAAAATCCTCCTCTGCCACACACTAGCTGTGTCACCACAGGCATGTTACTTAATCTCTCTAAGTGTTAGTTTCCTCGTCTGTAAAATGGAGCTATAATGGTTCCTCCTTCAGTGTCTGTTTACGTGCTTAGAACAGTGGCTGGCTCTGGTCGCTCCCAGGATTTCGGGCTGTGGTCTGGGTTCTGTGGGTGTGTGACAGGGTCATTCCTGAGGCACTGTCTTGGATGGTGGTCCAAGGAGACAGTGGTCCCGTGGCTCCAGGACGTCCACTGTCTTCTCCGCTCCATCCCCTTCTCTCGCTCTGTTTTGTGGCAGCTTCCATGTAGCCCGTGCTGTGAAGGATCTCACTCTGAGTGGCTCTCCCAGGGGAAGCCCTACCCCAGGGCACAATGAGATGTGAGCCAGCCCTCAAATCTTTTGCATTTGCAGAACCCAGCAAAATCGGAATCTTTCCATTTTCATGGAATCTGGGGTGCCTCCTGTGAAGAAAGTCCTTGAGAATCCCCTCCTCGGATACCCCACACACAGAGGTGCTGCCTGCACTTCCTCAGTTGGCTGTGGTTGTCAGTGGCCACCTCCAGCCACAGCCTTGCACACTCCCCGCCGCCCGGCGGCCATAAAACAGCCGGGAAGGCCGGGTTACAGCCCTGCCAACTCCCCTCTATTATCTTTTGGAGTGGTGGCCTGCCAATGGCCAGAAGCCATTCCGGAAATTAGAAAACTGTTTTCAGACCTTAAGCATTAAGATTAAGACCACATGTTGCGTTTTGAGGAGAGGGGTCTCAGAATCGCGCTTGGCGGTTGAGAGCCACCTCTGAGTTTCTTGTGCTTTTTTTCTGATGCCTCCCCACCAGTCCCCACCTCTCTCATTCTGTCCTACACTGAAGTGGGGCTCGCTGGTTTGGTATCTAAACTCACGTGTGTGAAGACTTCAGTTACCCCATAAACCAAAGACTCAGAGCTGTGTTTTCTCAGCTGTAATGTAAGTTTTTGTATCTGGCTTCCAAACTCCTACTGCAGCACTGTAAAAAATTAAAAAGAAGAGCGTTAAGTAATTAAAAAACCTACATAAAACTGAAGGCTGGGAGTTTTCTACAACTGTTTTTTAAAGAGACTGGCTAAAAAGCCCCAGACGTCAGATTTTATTTCTAAATCCTGGCATCTGGCACCATATGCGTTTGGAAATTTGAGTCCTTTGTAGGCCGGTGAGTGGAAATTGCTCCCTTGTTTAATGGGCTGCTATAGCTTTCAAGGTCTCAGAGAAGCCAGAACAGTGGCTCCTGGATCTGCTCTGTCTGGTGGTCTGGAGTGGGGACCCCGAGGGGATGTGTGTGAGGGCGCCGGGTGTTTGTGGGCACTTGCTCCAAGACTGCCTAGGTTTTCCTTCCTGAGACCTGCAGCCCCCTCTGAGGACCTTCTCCCTGCAAAGATGTGCCCGGCTGAGGTCTCGCCTGGGTGGGGCCCCAAGCAGCCCCCATCCCATGTCAGAGGCCGGCAGCAGGGCCCCTCCCCTGTGCCAGCCTGGGGCTCCCCACATTCTCCTGAACTTACGGATCGGGTTTACTTACGGCTCGGGTTTTCTGTGTCAGGCTGGGGTAGTGGTGTCGGGGAAGTGGGGGCCTTGCATGATTAATCTGCACTTGAAGCCACCTCGAGGTGGCCTCCAGCCTGAATGATGCAGGCCCACACACCTGAGGCCATCACACCTGAAATTGGCCCATAAACACTTCACAGGCCACTCGACCACTGGCACCTACACTCTGGGGGACTTCGGCTCCATCTGTCTCAACAAGAGTTGCCAAAGAAAGATGTGATTCTCTGAAGTTTATTTGGAAAACTGTCAAATTCAAAGGGGAAAGGTGTGCATGGAAGGATGGTGTTTGGGGGTACTGTGGCCGTGTCCTCCGTGGGCCCTCCTCAGGGAAGGAATTGAAGTCCTAGGACAGCTTCCATCTCTGTGCTAAGCCTTCAAAGTCATCCCAGGAGAATGGCTGTGGACGGGTGGCGGGGCCTGTAGGTCGTGGCGTTGCAGACAGTGGGGCATGGCCGGGACCTGACCTTCCAGAGCTGGGAGCCACAGGTCTCCGAGCAGAGCTGCATGGGAAAGTACACACTGGGTGAAGCCTGTCTTGTGGGCCTGCTTGAGATTCAAGCTGGGAAATGGGCTAGGCGGGTGCTCAGATGTCTGCCCGATCCTCCAAGGCAGCTCCCAGGCTCCGGTACCTGTGGGTTGAGTTGGCTACCTGTCTCAGCCCCAGGGTTCACTTCTGTGTGTGGCGTGATTGTCTCTGCAGGGAGAGGGCCTTAGTTGGAGGGAGGAGTTGATGAAGAGATGGAATTTACTTATTTGTTTTTTGTTTTTTTGTGAGGGAGATCAGCCCTGAGCTAACATCCATGCTAATCCTCCTCTTTTTGCTGAGGAAGACCGGCTCTGAGCTATCATCTATTGCCAATCCTCCTCCTCCTTTTTTTTCTTCCCCAAAGCCCCAGTAGATAGTTGCATGTCATAGTTGCACATCCTTCTAGTTGCTGTATGTGGGACGTGGCTTCAGCATGGCCGGAGAAGCGGTGCGTCGGTGCGCGCCCGGGATCTGAACCCGGACTGCCATTAGCGGAGTGCGCGCACTTAACCGCTAAGCCACTGGGCCGGCCCTTACTTGTTTTGTTTTAATGGAACATTTCAAACCACACGGAAGTGGAGGGGGTGCACAGTGGGCCACATGCTCCCATCACACAGCTGCAGCGCACCAGGACCACTGCCTCCTGTCTGCCCGCACCCCTACCCCCAGGTTATTTTGAAGCACATCCCAGGCAGCATATCGTTTCATACTGCAGACACTTCAGTTTGTATCTCTAAAGGATAAGGGCTCTTTTATTATTGTTGTTGTTTTATTTTACGTCACCAGAATACCATTATTACACCTCATGACTCCTTAATATTGTCAGATATCCGAACAGTCAGCGTTGTGAGAATGTTTGTTTTTAGGGTATCATCATTTAAGCAGAGAGACCCAGGCAGGCAGACCCCTGAATGGGCAGTGGCAGAACTGTCCCAAGGGGTCGCCAGGCTGCACACAGGACGCAGAATGCCCCCAGGTGCTGCCGCTTGTACCCAGCGTCCTGACCGCAGCCCCTCCTGCCGCCCTGGCTGTCTGAGCCCGCGGGGCGGAAGCAGGCACCACTTGAATGCTTGTTCCCCTGTGTTTTGACTTTCAGGCCACCACATCTACCAACTGGATGCTGGAGTCCCAGAATATCAATGAACTCAAGTCGGAAATCAACTCCTTGAAAGGGCTTCTCTTGAATCGGTAGGAGGAGAGAAGGCTCAGGCTTCTGTTCTGCTCCCAGCCGGGAACTGGAGCCTGGGAGCCCTGAGGCCCGTCTGCGTTGTGGGAGGGGGTGCGTCTCTCTGAGGGGCCCCTGTCTGTCCAGTCCTGATTGAGCTGGTGATTTCAGGTATTGATTTGGAGTCTTTTGAGCTTCTACTTTCTCTCCCCAGTAGGCCCCCTCCCTCTCTCCCTGCTCCAGGAGGACAGTCTGCAGTGCCCACAAGAATTTTGAAGTACAGATAGTTCCTTGGCCCTGTCAAGCCTTGGTCAAGGACAGCTGGAGCCAAATCATAGGACCTTGAGCCGAGGAGAATGTCCCCATCCTCAAACAGAGCTCCCGACAGGGCCATCTCCTCCGTCCTGAGCCCCGCTGGACCTCTCAGTCCCAGCTTGTTCCCAGAGAAGGTCCCCACAGAGGGACTTGTTGGAAGGGTTCTACAATTCAAGGTGGAGGCAGAAGCAGTGCCTGTCCCCCAACCCCCAGCTTCTTTGGTCTCCCACTGCTGTCCCTCTGCCATGACAGCACCTTCTGTGAGCCCGGCAGAGGAGGCTGCTGGCAGCAGTGCAGCCCTGATGAATGGAGGGTGACCAGCTTGTCCTGGTTTGCCCGGGATCCTCCTGATTTTAAAACTGAAAGTCCTGTGTCCCAGGAAGAGCTCAGTCCTGGGACACCAGGGCGGTGGGTCACCTCACCTGCAGGGCGCCCCACGACACCTTGCTCGGGCTCTGGTTTCTCTGCAGGTGGGGTTTTAGTGGGGCCTGGGTGAGGCGGTACGAAGGCACAGAGTGGCCCTTCACTTGGGGTCGAGGATAGGGGGCTGAAGGGGTCTTGTGGCCCCAACTAGAGGACCCAGTTCTCCAGGCCACCTACTTCCAGGTCCTCTCTGAAGAAAAGAATGTGGTCTTAAGAGAAGTGTGACAGAGCTGGGGGACAGCCAGAGAGTTGTCATTAGGAGAAATCCTTTGTGTTTCTGAACCTAGGAGACAAGGGCCTTTGAGGCCGGAGTGACAGAGTTGGAGTCAAGAAAACTGCAAACTGAATTTCTTGTTGGCATCCGTGACGCTTTTGCTGTGTGCATTCCATGCAGTGGGATCTGAGGGGGAAGAGCTGTCCCAGGACCAGTGCTGGTGGGACGGTGCGGGGACAGCCCGGGAGGGAGCAGGCCTTTGTCCTCGTGGCTCAGGCAAAGGTGGACCTGCCTTCCCTAGAGCTTGATTTCCAAGCTATTGCCAAGTAGACCTGACCTCCCAGGTCCCTCCTGGAACGACTTTGGTCTGGGCTGGCTGCTGGCCCAGGGCCCATGGCAGAAACAGGAGTGGAGAGCTAGCTCCTCAAGTGTTCGGCTCAGAGGTTTTCCAGCAACGTGTACCAGTGTTACCCTTCTGGTTGTGATGTTTCTGACCCCAAGGCCAGTGCCTGGCCCCCCTCACCTTTGACCCAGGCCATAGACAAGTGAGAGTTGAGGCTCAGGTGTCTTGGGTCCCCAGCCCTCCGGCTCAGTCCCAGTTCCCCTTCTGGGTCCCTGCCCTCACCCATTCCCTCTCCAGGGACTCGAGGCTGGGCCGGTGCTAAGGACCAGGAGGGAGTGGGCTCTAGGGCATGGCAGGCCCTCTCAGGGCTGGCTGTCCAGCACCTGCCAAGGAGGGAGGGCCTGGCCTAGGGCAGGGAGGGCCTGGGAGGCCCTCTGAGTGGGGCGGGGCACTCTGGGCAGCACAGCGCACCTCTGGCTTCTGTCTCAGCGGCTCCAACCTCCTGCCAGCTAAGAGGCCTAGCTCCTGAGAGGCAGGGGAGGGAGGGGAGTAGGAATGGGTGGCAAAGCTCAGTTTTGTCCCCTCCTCCGTGGCCCCGGGGGAGCTGCTCACGGTTGCTGAGTGCTTGGAATCAGGGGAGGGTGTGGCTCTGCCAAGGATGGGAGCCCCAGGAATGCTGTCACCAACTCTGCCATCTTCTTCCGTGTCTGCCAGGAGACAGTTCCCGCCGTCCCCATCGGCCCCGAAGATTCCTTCCTGGCAGATCCCAGTCAAGTCACCATCACCCTCTAGCCCGGCTGCTGTGAACCACCACAGCAGCAGTGACATCTCACCCGTCAGCAATGAGTCCACGTCATCCTCACCCGTGAAGGAGGGCCACAGCCCCGAGGGCTCCACAGCCACGTACCACCTGCTGGGCCCCCAGGAGGAGGGCGAGGGGGTGGTGGACGTCAAGGGCCAGGTGAGGATGGAGGTGCAGGGCGAGGAGGAGAAGAGGGAGGACGAGGAGGACGAGGAGGATGAGGACGTGAGCCACGTGGACGAAGAGGACTGCCTGGGGGTGCAGAGGGAGGACCGCCGGGGTGGGGACGGGCAGATCAACGAGCAGGTGGAGAAGCTGCGGCGGCCTGAGGGCGCCAGCAATGAGAGCGAGCGGGACTAGGCCCTGTGGGGAGTGTCCAGCCTCTGGGACGTGGCCTTGCCCTGGCTCCTCCTCTGGCTCTGGGAGGGAGGCCTTGAGCTGGGTAAGGAGCAGAGCTGTCATAGCTTCTCTGGGGCCTGGGCCGTGTGCGTGGGGTCGCATTTCTGTCCACTTGCCTCCTCTTGCCTGAACACCAGCCCGGCCTGCCACTTCCTCAGCTCAGCCCCAGACAGATGGGTCTTGACTTTGTTCTCACGTCAGGCTGAGGGCGCTGACTTCTCTGGGCTCAAGCCCCCCTCAGCCCTGTCCCCTGGACAGATGTCTTGTCCAGGGTGTTTCTGCTGAGCGTCTTAGCTAACCTAACACCATGCATGACAAGAGGTGGTTTTATTACCTGACTCCTGACCCTCAGTGGAGGAAGAGCTGCGTTGATCTGGTGTCTGCTGTCCCACCTCCCTCCCCTGCCCCACGGCTCCTTCACTCACTCTCACCAGGGGCCAAGGGGGCCGTCTTGTGTTTCCAAAAGCCACCGCCCTGTGCTCCTCTCTCAGCGAGGGCCTCCCAAGGCCCCAGAGCCAGGTCCTGCCCGACTGATGGCGCCCTTGTGTGCCTGTCCCAGCCCCGCCCCACAGTGCCCTGTCGTCCTCCCACATGAAATCACACTGCACTTGCGACCGTCCTCGCTGCGTCATGGCTTGGCTACCCCTGTGGCGAGACATGGTTCTCGCTCCCACGTAGGAGCCAGGCATCGGGGCCTTCCCTTCTGTCCTTCCTACCCAGAAACACATGTTCATTTGTGTGATCAGGTATACGTTTCAGAACATAAGATATGACTGTATATAATTGTAATAAATACAAGTTGCCACTATTTAATTCCTGCCTGTGGCCCCCTGTTTGCTCACGGCACCCCATGCCCGGGAGGTGGGTCTTGGCTAAGGCTGTGCCATGTGAGCCCTGGGGAGGGCCGGGAGGGGACGTTGGGGGGACGCCTGGGCAGCCCTGCAGGTGGGCCTGGTGGGTGGCAGCTCCTGGCTCCCTGGTTCAGTCCCTTCCCTGAGGCAGGTTTCGTGAGCTGCTCACCCAGAGCTGGAGGGTTTTATCCTCAGTGCCGAAGGGGCGACATTCTGATCCCGGAGGCGAAGGGACCTCACGTTACTGTATATAGACCTGGTGTGGAGTGTGATGAGCTCTCCTTCCTTAAATGGATGAGTGTGCTCCCAGGAGAGTGTGTCTCGCTCTCGCTTCCTCCCCCGTCTCCTCTCCCGCTCACCCTCCCTGTCTCCCTTTAACCTTCACACAGCATTTAGCTAAACCCAGAAAAACAGCGCGACACTCCTGCCAAGGAGCACTCGGCTCCATCAAGCCCCCAGTGCTGTGGCCTGGGGTGGGGACAGATGGCATGGTCACGTCTGTCCGGGCGCCTTGTGTAGACACAAGGCTTTGGAAACGAAGCGCAGGGACCAGCGGCCGGCCGCCGTGGAGGTGCAGCTCTGCAGCCAGTAGGTAGGTACCCCTCAGGCTGGCTTCCTGCCCCGCGCCTCCGCCCGCCTCCCGCCGGCTGGCCCTGGGGAAGGAGGAAGCCGAAGGCCGAGAGGCTTGGCACTGGGGCTGTTTTGTCTCAGAAGACATTTCACCTCCTGCTTGGGCCCCTTTTGAGAGCTCTGGGCCCAGCGCTCCGCCCCCCAACGTCAAACCCGTCCCTGACTGTTGGGCCGGGGCACTCGGTGGGTGTCAGGTCACGGTGACGTGGCCCTCTTCCTGACCCTCCTGAGTGTCCAGCCCCCCAGCCTGGATTCTCAGGTTTTGTCTTTGATACTCATAACATCTTGTGACATCGGTGCAGTCCATTTTCCTGCCACATGTTCCCTAGGGACAAGCAGAGCCCACATTGAGAGTCACCTCTGCCTCCTTGCTGTCCCCAAAGAAGCCAGGGTTCTTAGTCCCCAGGAGCCACCAGCCTGGCCTGGATGAGGACTCCCAGTGTCTGCGGAGCCAGGCGGGCAGACCTAAGACCACCAAGCAGACGGCTGAGGCTTGGTCTGAAGACCTCCTCCGCCTCCACAGGACAGGCCTCTGGGGGCTGGAGACAGGGCTTTCTGCCCTCTGACCTCCTCAGTGAATAGAAACACCGGGTCCTTTGTGAGCAGTCACAGGGCTCTCCCCCTTTAGCTTGGTGACCATTCGTCATCGTCTCTAACTTTCCAGAGGTTTCCTCTTGCAATGGGAGCAGACAGGGAGACCAGAGGGCAGATAGCCTGGGGTGGAGGTGCAGCTAGAGCTGTTGGGGTGGGTGCAGCCGAAGGAGAGCTCAGCAATGGCCAGAGGCCTCCTGGCCCCCAAGGGAGGATTCCCTGGGGCGTCCCTGTGCCTGGGGCGTCCCCGTCCGTGGGGCAGGGGCTGCAGGGCATCACAGGACATGTTTTCTCCGGCCTGGGCTGTTGGTCTGCTCGCGGGTCCCCGGGGCTCACGTGCGGGGAGAAGCCTGGGCCCGAAGGCCTTTTGCCCTGCGGGTCCTGCACACCAACTTCGGCTTTTGAGGACAGAGAGTCTGGCGTGATTTCAGGGAGAAAAAAACCCCTCCCCAAAACGGCGTGAGTGCTGCCTAATAAAGGCAGCTGCTGGACGGAGGGAAAACAGCCCTTTGAAAAAAAAAGCCTTTCATTAGAAAAATAATGCATTTCATCCAAATAAGGTAAAAATATTTGGAATGGGGCAGAAGTGAGCAGCAGGCAGCGCCTGTCAGGCCCTTTCTGGAAGGGAGAAGATTATTAAACTCAATTACAATGTATTTTTGTAAAGTGTCTTTTAGGGAAGAACTCACCCCAGTGCTGAGAGGCTGCAGGATGGTCTCCTGGCCCCAGGGTCTCCCAGCCACCCTGCTGTGACTCGGTGGCCCTGCCTCGGCAGCCCCAGCACCTTCCGGGTGTCAGCGATGCCCCGGGAGCAGGGGAGGCGGCGACAGAGCATCCCCAGGGCTACGCCCCCATCTGCCTGTCCCGGGCCAGCCTCCTTCTGCAGCGGGGCCCTGCAGTCGGGGTCCTGGGACCCCTGGATGGGAAGGGGAGCGTTCTGGGTGAGCGAGAGGGGATGCTGAGTTTGTAAATGTGCGTTTTTTTCATATTGTGGGAGTACATCTCAGATGTTTAAGTAATTCAATCAGGATAGAAGGGAATAGAGTGAAAAATCCCCCTTCCGTCTCCTTTCGCTTTCGTAGTTGTGCCTGGTCTCTGTCTCTCTTTTTTAATAAAAACGGGAAGCTCCTCTTCACAGTGTTGTGTGACTTGCTTGTGTCACTGAAGAGTGAATCGTGTCCTTGGGGGCTCACACCAGGGGGAAGTGAGGGTTCTTTAGAAGGCCCGTCTCCTGGCCCCTCTTTGCCCAGCCGGGAGCACTGAGGTGCTGCTTCTCAGCGTGGACCCTGACCTCTGTCTCCTCTCGTGACCACCTAGCCCTACCCTAACCCTGCCCAGCCCCTGCCCCGCCCCAGCCCCTGCCCAGCCCCACCCAGCCCCAGCCTTGCCCCAGCCCCACTTCAGCCCCAGCCCTGCCGCTGCCCAGCCCTTTCCCCCCAGCCTTGCCCCCCTTCCCAGCCCCAGCCCTGCCCCTGCCCAGCCCCACCGCTGTCCAGCTCCACCCCACTCCAGCCCCTGCCCTGTCCAGCCCCACCCCACTCCACCCCAGCCCCTGCCCTGCCCTGTCTACCTCCAGCCCAGCCCCTGCCCTGCCCCCCCCCCCCGGCCCTGCCCCTGTCCTGCCCCAGAGCCCAAGGAAGAGAAAGGGCAGGAAGGAGACGTTTTCTGAGCCTGACAGCCCCATCCTGAGGAGTTTACTTAATCCTTACTGTTTCTTCATCTGTTTGTTTAAAATTGTTTCTGCCAAGGCGCTCAGAGAAAAGGGTCAGAGGCTCCAGACAGAGCAGGCACGAAGGCGCCAGTGAGACCTTACAGGTGGGGGTGGCTGAGCCTCGGGTGACGTGCTGACCTGAGGGTAGACCCCAGTCCTGGCTGACCCCTCTCTGGCCCCTGCTCCTTCGCCCTGCACAGGTGTTTCCCAGCCCAGGATTGGCTACCCCCTGCCAGGGGCAGCACCTGGGCCGATGTCTCCGGGGCGTGGTGTGATGTGTGACCGCCACCTTGTCTACTGGAGAGCTGGCACAGCCCACATGCAGGGCCCCACTGGGGGCCCCGGCCTTTGCGGCCCTCAGCCCCTAGCTCGGCGCTTGGGTGCTCTCTGTAATGCAGAACCAGTTTGAAATCTCCAGCATTGTTGGGTGCATTTCGCTTGAATCATGAACAACTCTTAATAGTTTGCTTTCATCGAGCATTTTAAAGTTCATTCTTTTCTAGAAAAAATGAGATTTCGTTACTTCATGAGGAGAATTCCTGAAGACTCGCCCTGCTCCCTGCCAAGTCCTGAAAGGACCTTCTTTCAGGTGGCGGGTCCGCAGTTTAAATACACCTTGGAAACGCAGGTGCCCCGCCCTCCGCAGCCCCGGGGAGTTGTCTCCAGGGCGTTAGCAGTTCAGGGGTGCCGTCCAGATCCAGGGTGCGGCAGCTGGTCCTCGGGAGGCTCTGGGCAGGGTCTTGGGGTTTTTTGGTGGGGAAAAGGCCTTGGACTCCCTGAGTGGCGTGGAGTGTGGGGCTCACAGGCGCAGAAGTAGCTGGGTCTGGCTGCTCAGGCTGCTCCCGCCGCCACGGGCCTCCGGGGAGGCACTTCCTGTCTGGCCTGTCCCGGAGGGGGGGGGGGGGGGACTCCTCCCAGTAAGGGTGGCACAAGCCTGGCCCCTATTCATTTCCCAAAAGGCCCCCAGGACTCTAGCCTGTCGAGGGGCCCTGCTGCCCGCCCTGCTTCCTGGAGGCCTGACCTGGGCCTCGGGGCAGCAGCACTTCGTCTACCACCTCCTGTGCCCTGGCCCTGGGCCAAGGTGACCTTTGGGGCCAGGGCCACTTCTCATGAAGGTGGATGGATGAGCTGCCTTTGCCCACGTTCCCTTGGCATGCTGGGTACACTGCCTGGGGAGAGGGCTGCCCTGTGGCTGTGGGTCCAGGTGGGCTAGGGCAAGGCTGCTTGCGAATGCTGAGGCCCAGCTCCCGTGGGTGACTCAGCTGCTGGTAGCACCCAAGTTGGGCCAGGTCGTGGGAGGTGGGCAGGCCACTGAGCTCAGCGTGAGCCTGTGCAGCTGGTTCTGGCTCTTTCCAAGAGGTTACAAAACTCTTGAATTTGCCCCAGTTTGGGTGTAGGAGCATCACACCACCACAGCTAATTAAATCCGAGAATGAAAACATGTTTTACTGCAATTCCTACTGATTCCAACAAGCCACAGGGAGTGTTGTGGGGCCTGGGCCCACTCCACACCCCTGGGGTGGGGCACCATGGCAGCTGCAGGCCCCTCCCTCTTGGGGGTGGGGGACACGGTCTCAGTGGGTGCGAGCTCCTGATGGGTGTGGTGGGCACTTCTCTCGTCTAGGGCAGTGCCTGGGACTCAGGGCAGTGGCTTGGCCTGGGTGCAGCGTCCTGATGGGTCACAGGCCCTTGTCTGCCCAAGGCTCTTCTGAGGAGTTCTGAGACCAGTGGCCGCTTCCCTGCGCTGGGCATGGGGCACTCAAATCCCTCGCCCTGGGCCCTGGTACCTGCCCCGTCCTGAGTGTGTCTTGGAAGCTGGCCCTGCCCTCAGCTAAGCCGGGCCTCTCATCCACTGTGTGTGGGTCTGCTGAGGTCCATCCAGGCCCAGAAGACCTGGGGGCAGTTTTAGGAAGTCTGCCCTGAGTGTCTGGCCTCCCTCCCCGGGGCCCCAGGAGTCCCTGAGGCAGCTGAAGTTGGAACCCCCAAGAGCTGCCCCCCAAAGCCTCTGTGGGCCCTGCCCCACTGCCCCCGATGCAGTGCCCAGAGGGAGCCCTGTGGTCGCACCACCCACCACCCGGCGGAGGTCCAGTTTGGCTCCCTGCCTCCTCTCAGGCCCCACGGGAGGCTGCTCAGCCCACCAGGGCCTGTGAAGCTCCAATAATGGTTTTAATTTGTTGAACTTGTGTTTTATCCCATAAATTAGTCACTGTTTTATTTAACAGAATCGAGATATCCACAAACAATAGGCGAGTTCCAACTTGAACATATTAATAAGACAGAAAAAAGTATATATTTTAGAGTCTGTTACAAACATATTTATGTAAATAGCCTGTGGGCTGCGTTCCAGGAGGAAAGAAGGAAGGGAAGGGCCCTCGGAGCTGGGGCTGCGTTAGGAACGAGCCTTTGTGGTGGAAATGACATTGAGTAGGGCGCTGGGAGAGGTGCAGACCCTCGGGGCTCTGAGGGAGAGGCAGCCCGCCAGGCTGCTCCCCGGGCCGTTCCTGGCACTGGTGCTCCCACGAGGCGCTGCCTGGTGTCGCCTTCCCAGCCCCTAGTTCCCTCCTCAGGAACGTGGGCGTGCTCGCTGCAGGGCCGTGCCAACCAGTGAGATGCTCCTCAAAGTAGAAGAACCGGTGGACCCCACTCGTGTCCCTTCCCCGAGGCCCTGGGAGGCCTGGCCACCTGGAAGGAGGTCAGCTCAGGGCAAGGCTGGCAAGCTGGTGCAGGTGCTGAGGCTTAATGAGGAGCGGTCGCCGTTTAGAAGTGTCAGGGCAAACGAGGCGTGAGGCCTACACGCTGGGCGAGGCCTGGTGGGAGTGCTGGCGCCACCACGCTTTTGAGGGAGCCCCCAGCGTGGTGCCCCCAGGCTTGGGGCTGGTGGCTACAGACCCAGGAATCAGCCCCCTCTGGCTCTGCCCCCGCGTGCTCCAGGCAGGAGCTGAGCCAGCATCCGGATCGGATCCGGGTACGCGCCGTTCCCAGCCCGGGCAGGTCCTTGCAGGAAGGAGGAAGGAGCCGAGGGAGGAGGCAGAGGGATGACCCTGCCAAGCGCCTGCCCAGTAGCCCTGGCTGTGAGAGGAGGGGGCTGGCCAGGGTAGGGGGCCCGGAGAGCCCATGGGGCCTCTGCCCACGGCGGCTCCCAAGCCTCATGCAGGGGCTTTAGGCAGGGTGGGGGGCGGAGGCCACCCTTTGGCCAGGCAGGGCCGGAGCCCCCCACCTTCTGTCCCCAGCAACCCAGGAGAACTTGGCCCCATCCCCGGGGCGAAACTGGTCTGCCCCCTTCCCTGCCAGGGTTGAAGGGTGACTGACTCGCTCCTCCCTCCCCCCTCCTCCCTCCCTGGCACTTGGAGCGCGGCTGTGGTTGTGCCACCTCGCATAGCTGGGTCCCCGCCAGCCGCTTGGGGCTGATATTAAAAATAAAAGATAACTTGATAGATTTTTTTCCAGTTTTTATTGAGTGAAAATGTCAAACCTTGCATCAGTCATGCAAAAAAAAAAAAATCAAATAAATAAAACACATATATTAAATTTCTAATAGCACTAAATTCAAGTGGAAAAATATTCAGTTCTTAATAACCAGGTGCCGAGGAGACCAGATTCAAGTAATCAGAGCGCACGCTGTTCAGTCCGGTTCTCACGTTCTGCATTTTTTGTCTCAAAACCTCTCTATATATCTCTATATATCTATATATGTATATACATATAGATATATACACACACATATGTGCATACATATTATTTTATATTTATATATATACACATACATAGTTATAAAACATTAAAAAGAGCATTGGTGGATCAAGCATTGTTTTCCCCACAGAAAGAAAATAAAACAAAAATTACACGTTAAAATTCAAAATGAGCTAGCAATGGCTTATAGTCCTAGTGTGCAATATGAGGGTTACAAAAGGCTAGACTTCGCACTGTCGGCGTCTTCTTTTTTTCTTTTTTTCTTTGATTTTGCTACATTGAAAAATGTTTTTTTTTTTTTTTCTTTACAAAACTCCTTCCACAGACTCACCGGTTCCGTGGAGGGCACAGTCTGGGCGAATGCTCAGCAGCAGCACATGGTGCCCACAGAATTCAGGAGGCTCTGGTAGGGGCTGTTCTAGAAATCGATTGGTTTCCTGTTGAATCAGGTACACTCCGTCTGACCACCCCCCTCTCCCTGCTCCCTCTCCAGTTCAGATGGTCCTGGCTTTCTGGCTGTGGGCAGCCAAGAGGACAAAAAAAAAGAAAGAAAGAAAAAAGAAAAAGTAAACCACTGCCCCCTAGGCGGGTTGGGCTCCCCGGAGACCTGTGGGGAGGACGTGTCGGCCCCTCCCCCGGGCTGAGCCTGCTCCCTCCTGCGGCCACACCTCAGGGTCCAACCTGACACCAGCTCGTGGCGTGGAGTAGAGAGAAGGTCAACAGGAGAGGCCTAGGGCAGCCTGCCCTTAGTCCCTGTCACCCTCAGAGCCACTGGCTGCCAGGTCCGTCCCCCCCTCACCTCCCCAGGGCTTCGGTGACCTCATCGTCTCCGGGACGGGGGGGGGGGGGGGGGGGGGGATGTGTTGAAAAGGGAACCAAATCTGGGTGGGTTGCACCAGCAAAGAAGCATCCCAAACAAAATAATAAAACAAACTGGAAAAAAAAAGCCCTCTAAAGCCACACGCATAACCAATAGAGAAAAACTCAAATGTTAAATTAACTACAAACTTGTATCAACAGTAATAGTCCTTTTTTCTTGTCTCCACAAAATTCAAGTTAAAAGTTGGAATCACGCAGCTCCCATCAGTGCTAAAGAAAGACAGCCTCCAACTGGCAAGGCCTCTACAATGAATGCTAAACACACCCCCATGTGAGCAATTGCACTGGGTCTCCAACCTCAGGGCTGGTCCGGAGGCGGGTCTGGGCGCTCACTGCCCGCCTGCTGTTTTTTCTTTTTGTTCTATGTAGAATAATAACCTTCACTGGAAAAATACTGTACAACTTTCTCGCATTTTTTTCCATTTTGAATATTAAAGCCCCAAACAGTCGCATCCTTCCTGTTCCCACCACCTGGGGGGCTGAGACCCCCCGCGGGCCCAGCACCCCGGCGCTGGCTGCTCTTCCGTTTGCGACGAACTCAGCCTCCCTTGCACTGGGCGGAGGCTGGGCTCTGGGAGGCACCAGGCAGGCCGAGGTGCGCCCTTCCCGGGCCCAGCTCGCGGCGCAGGTTCCCGGCCAGGCCGGCAGTGGGGGCAGAGTGGCCCGGAGCTCCCGGCTCTGCTAATTCCATGAGGTTTCCTCCACGGTCCCTGTAGTGTCACCCGTGCTGACGCCTGCTGCCCCGCCCTCCCCCGGGGAAGGAGGGAGAGTCTTAGCTGCATGAACGGGAGGCCCTGCCAGATGCCACAGGTGCCGGCCCGCCTCTGGTGGTTAGGGGTGGGGGTCGCAGTGACCCCCGCGCCCGTCCCAGTCCTGAGCAATGAGGAATCCCACCGGCGTGGTCGTGGAGTCCGGGGTCCGGCCGCGGGGAGGGGCGCTTGGGGCAGCTGCCCGGTGTCCGCGCCCGCCTCGCCCTCGGGGACCCCGCTCCCCGTCCCCACCCCGGACAAGAGCACCTTCTATTTCCCTGAAGAAGATCCCCCAACTGCAGCTAGAAAAGGGTCGTTCGGCAGCCTCTGTCCTTGCAGCCGCTGAGCTGCGGGCGGGCGCGGGGCGGCCCCGGAGCACCAGAGGGGGCCCCCCGCCTCTGTCCTGAGACGGACTCGGGGTCCGGAAGCACCGGCGGGGCCGGCGGGCCCACCTGGCGGCGGGGGAGGCCCGAGCCGGAGCGCCTCCCGACGCCGGGACCACAACGAACACCTAGCTCTGTACAGAGGGAAGCTTTACATATAAATACCACTCCTTACAAAATTAACAACAACATAATCAAGAGGCAGGATCCCGGGGCGGGCGGGCGTGGCCCCTTCCCCTCGGCGGCCGGCCCGGGGTCAGGGCGAGGCGGCGGCGGGCGCGGGCGGCGCGGGGGGCGCCGAGGGCCGCCAGCTCCGGGCTCCGCGCCCCCGGGCCCGCCGCCGCCTCGGGCAGCGACTCCTCCGAGTCGGTGCGCAGGTCCTCGTCGTCGTCGTCGTCCTCGTCGTCGTCGTCCTCGTCGTCGTCGTCCTCGTCGTCGTCATCCGCCTCCTCCTCGTTCAGCTCCAGCTCCTCCTCCTCGTCCTCCTGCGACGAGTCCCCGGCCGCGGCGGGGCCGGGCGCGGGCGCGGGCGCGGCGGGGCCGTCGCGGGCCCCGGGGGCGTCGGGCGGGCCGGGGTCGCCCGCGTCGCCCAGCCCGAGGCCCAGGCCGGTGGCGGCCGTCTGCAGGAAGAGCAGGGAGCCGCCCGGCTCGGCGCCCAGCGACAGCGAGCCGTCCAGGCTGATGGCCGGGCCGGGGGAGGCGGCGGGCGGCTCGCCGCGCTCCTGCTTCTCGTGCTTGCGCTTGTGCGAGTCCATCTGCGACATGCCCACGACCGTGTGGCGGCAGCCCGGGTAGGTGCAGTGGAAGTGCGAGCACTTGAGCTTGTACTTGCAGTCGGGCACGGCGCAGTCGGCGCTCGAGCTGAACTGGCAGAAGCCCGCGGCGCTGATCACGTCCTGCTTGCCGTGGTGCTTGCGGTGCGCCGTGACCTTGGTGCTGTCGGTGCAGCGGAAGCGGCAGCGCAGGCAGTGGAAGTGCGTGCTGGTGCCCGAGAAGGGGCAGTCGGCGAAGTGGCAGCTGAGCGAGGCCTTGAAGCGCTTGAAGTCGTCCAGCACGAGGTTGTCCACGCGGTCGTGGTGCTGCGCGTGCTTGTACATGTGCGTGCGCCCGCAGAACTTGTAGCCGCAGTTCTCGCGCGTGCAGTGGTAGTGGGTGACCTTGAGCGAGAACTGGCAGGCCGCGTCCTTGCAGTCCTCGTAGAGGTCGAAGCGCTGGAAGCCCTCCAGCATCATGCCCTCGTCCAGCATCTTGCGAGAGGAGGCCGTCTTGCGCCGCTTGCCAAACGGCGACATGTCCTCAATGATCCAGAAGCGCTTTTTGGCCCCCGAGGCTGTCGGCATGGAGATGGTGTTCCCTGGGGAGGGGCGGGGGCAGTCAGGGCCCATGTGGGCACCATTCCCAGGATCACACCCACGCAGGGTCCCCGATCCTGGCATGGTGGCCAAACAGCAGCATTTAGGGACAACAACTCAGCTCCCCCTCAACAGCCCGGGAGCCCCTGGCTTCCCCTTGCGTCATCCCGTCATCCCATGTCTGCAGGATGACTACACAGGCCTCCGCCCAGGGGGCAGAGCAAGCAGCTCTGGGGGATGTGGTGGCTGCTTCCTGGCCAGTTTGGGTGGGAAGTGAGGACATGTCCTGGCGCTAATTGAAGCTGAAGGGGGAATCTAGGTCGGCAGAGTGTAATTACCCAAGTCGGATGGGGGCCAGGACGCCATCACACGCCTGCCGCTAATGAGGGACAGGCCCTCCTTCTCCTGTGGAATAACCAGTTTCCTGGCTGCTCCTCTTCATATGGGACCAGCCTACTGGCAGCAGAGATGCCAAGCACCCTGGGGTTGTTTGGGACTATTACTCCCTTTCCCAAGCAGCACCTTCTTCTCCTTGGTACCAGAAGGTTCTTTAAGGTCTTGCTGGGGTTTTCTGCCCCTGTGGGCTGGGAGAGGGCAGCTCTGCTGAGGGGCCAGGACTGGGGCAGGGGCTCAGCCAGCGGAGGGACGCCCACCTGTGCCCACCTTCGTGGCCCCACTGCTTCCCTGGACATAGGGTGCCCCATTGCCAGGGCCACTGGTTGACTGTGTGCTTGTGCTCGTTACTCTCTTCCTGGGAGGGACTGCGGCCCCTACAGCTGCAGGGTGAGGGGAGACGAGCCCCTGGGGCTGTCCAGGCAGCGGGGGAGAGGGCAGTGGTCCTGGCACTCCCTGCCCCACACCCCAGAAACAACAGAGAAACCCTCAGGCCCAGCCCTTCCGGGGGGGGGTGTGGGCATCCTTCAAGCTTCTCCCATACAGCTGACCGGCTGGGCTCTCCCTGAACCTGCCTGGAATGCCTGCGCTCTCTGGCACCATCCTGCTGCACTGTCCATTTGGGGAACAGACCCAGTCACCCACCCTTAGCAGATGAAGAGAAGCCAAGGACTGTGATGGGGTGGGGTACCTGGAGGGGGCAAGTGGGGTCTGGGGCCTGGAGATCTAGGTGGGTGAGGAGTGGCTGCTTTGGGTCTGAGGTCTGGTTATGCCAGGGACAGAGCTTTCCATGGACTGAATTCCACAAGGGGGGACCCTCTGCCCTGCTCTCTGCCAGACCCCTGGGCTGGCACAGCACCTGACACTCAGGCAGAATGTGAGGCAAGAATGACCGGAGGTAGAGGCATAGCCGGGTGATGACTGCGCCAAGGGACAGGGAGGCAGGTCCCATCCCTGCGGGGCAGCAGTTACGTGGGACGGGGAGGCACCTCTGTCATGGAGCACTGCCTGGGGCCTGGGCCTCAGAGGCTCCCTCTTCCTGCTTGGCTCCAGGGGTGGGAGTGCAGGCTGCTGTCAGGACTCCCCAAACCTGGCAGGTTCCCAGGCACCAGCAACCTTCATGAGAACACCTTCTGCCCCTCCCTTGTGCCAGGTCCCAGGTGAAACCCCCAAGAGCAGAAAGGACAGGCTCTGCCTTGCCGCAGGAATCTGGGAGTGGGGCAGGCAGGACCATCTTGGGGCTCTAGCCAATTGCTGCGATGGGGCGAGCCCCCGGAGAGCCCTGGTGGAGATGTTCTGGCCTGCCCAGTGCTGAGCAGATGCTGAGATGAGCTGACCTTGGGACAGAGACCAGGCTCTCTGGTCTCGGGGGTGCTGGGCTGTGAGGGGTGCAGGATGGCCCTGTCCTTGGCCTGGCAGGCCACAGAAAAGGGTCAGGTCCTGGACCACGGCCTTGAGGGCTGGCTGGGGCAACAGACACTGGTGAGAAGGCGTGTGCGAGTTACCTGCGGCATCCTGAACTAGGGGGACGTCACTTTTTACTGGAGTTGGAGTGGCAGTGACGGGCGGGAAGCTGGGCGGGCTGCTGACGGGGTGGGCCAGGCCCCGGGTGGCTCCGAGAGTGGCACTGAGCAGAGAGTATGAGAGACAGGGCGGAGAAAAGAGACATGGGAGGGAGGGGAGAGGCGCCCGGAGCACGGCCGGTGAGAAGGATGGGGTCAGTGGGGGCTGCGGAGCCACGCGGGCAGCCTCGTCACCAGCAGCAGCAGGAGGAGGAAGAGGAGGAGGAGGAGGAGCCGGGCAGCCTGGAGAGGGTGGAGACAAGCAGAAAAAAAAAAAAGAAAACCAAAACAAAGAACAAACAAACAAAAAAGAACCAAAATGAGAAACCCAATGGCAGAAGCAAGTATGATATGAAGGTATGTGACAGATGAGGAGCAGAGAGGCGCCACAGAGGAGAGGGCAGGAAGTGGCAGGACAGAGAGAAGGGGAGGGAGAGGCAGTGCAGGGAGAGGTCACGGTGGGCTTGGGGCAGGCCTGTGGCAGACCCCAGCCCGGGGGAACCCCACTCTGGGGCCCAGGGACTGTGCTGGGGACAATGGCAGAAATGCTGGAAGAAGGGCCAGGGCTGGGTGGCATGGGCCGCCTGCCTCCAGCCCCTGGGCAAGCGCAGGCCCCCAGCCCGCCTGCCCCTCTGGCTGGGGGCTGTGCTGCTGTATTCTGTAGTTCGTAGAGAGGACAAGACCGGGCTCCTCTCCTGGAAACTGAAGCCAAGGGCAGAGTGCCAGGGAGGTAGGCAGGATGGCAGGAGGTGGCCTCAATGACCCACGTCTCACAGACCAGTTGGCTCTGCCACACAGTGGCCTGTTCTCCTTTGAGGCCACTTGACCATAAACCTCCTGTCCTAAGGTGGACCCAGCAGTACTGGGCCTTGGGAGAAGGGGCCTGGCCCAGGCTGGAAGCTCCCAGGCCTCCACTGCCCCTTCCTGACCTGGCGCTCGCTCGCGGTCCCCTGGCCCCCTGGCCGCCCGCTTACCTGCTGCGGTGCTCTCATTGCCCACAGGGGTGCTGGAGCAGCTTCGGTCCATGGTGGATGACTCGGAGGACACGGCGCCCGGGCTGCAGCCAGTGTAATCCATGTACTCGTCTGTCTCTGTGTCCATCAGGCTCGGGGGGCCCTGAAAGGAAGCAGGGGGCTCTGAGGAAGCTGGGCTGGGGGCTGTGCTGCCCACAGCGGACAGGCTGTCGTTTCGGGCAGCATGGCCACCACCTGGAAGCAAGAGTGTGGCGGGGGGACGCCCTTTTGCCACCCTGGGCTGGAGAGGGGCAGCCTGCCTGTGCCGGGCTCTCACCTGGGAGGGGGGCACGCGATCGAAGTTCTTCCCCAGCATCCTCCGCATGTGCTTCCGGGCGTGGGAGGTCATCTGGTGCTTGAGGAGGAAGGAGAACTGGCAGCCCTCCCGGATGCAGTGGAAGTGGCTGTTCACCTGGTTGTACTTGCAGCCTGTGGACACAGCCCCCTCGGCCATGAGCCCCCGAGCTGGCCGATGCTCACGGCACCTGCTGTGTGTCAGGCACTGTTCTGGGCATGAGGAAGTGGAGCCGACAAGGCAGATGGCATCGGGGAAAGGGCACTTCCCCTGGGGTGACATTCCTATGAGGCGGGCAGGTACCCCACTCCACCTCCACAATGTCCTAGGCCACCTGCTGTCCAAAGCCTGGGCCGCCCTCTGGCGTAGCATGGAGGCACGTGACAATGGCGGGCTGGCCCCCATCCCCTCCCCACACCCTGAGAGGTCCACGGGCTCCAGGGCAAGGGACCCTAATGACCTGTCCACTAGGTCAGCTACCTCCCAGCGAGCCACCTGTCCTCACATCTCTGGGGAGCTTGGGTGCTGCCTGCCCCCTAGACCTTGTTTAGGCGACTGTGGCCGGCTGGCCCTCCGCCCTGCCCTCCACCTCCGCTTTGCTCTGGGCTGAGAACAAACAGAACAGGCGGGATTGAAACAGTATCAGCAAAGGGCAGGCGAAGGCCTGCCCGTTGCCATGGCCCCTGAGTTGGCCAGGTGTCTTACATCATCCCCCAGCTTTGTTTGGTCCCAGCTATCACCAAAAACACCCAAAGTTGAGTAAATAACGGCAACTATGGACTACCCTGACACCTGTAAACTGAGCCCAGGAACAGCGTAGGCCACCGAGTGTTGACATCAGTTGCCATGGTTACCAACTCTCTCCCAGGCCATGAATTCTTTTTGAATTAATACTTGAAGGAAAGGTTTGTTTCCTTTCTTTTCTGGCGGTCGACTTTGAGTGTCTCCCCTGTCCCCTGTGGAAGGGCCCATCTGCAGCAGGCAGCGGCCCCACCTCTGCTCCCCCAGACCCTGCTGCCATGACCACCGGAGTCACAACAAGGCCTTGCCTGCAGCTCAGGTGTCTGTGTCCGGCCTGCTTGGCTCCCACCTGCCTTCCAGTTTCTGGTCTCTTCCTGGGCAGATTCCTGCCCCACATCTGCAGGCCCGTGAACACGTGCCTCCATCCTGATGCAGGAGGGTGGGCTCTGCTCTCTGACCGCTGGTCCTGGAGCCCCCTCCCCACAGACATCCCCAGGGCAAGCTGGGGCCAGCGAGCTCCTTGGGGAGGCCCTGTTCCAGGGCCGGGGGCTGGCATTCCTGCCAGGGGCTCAGCTCTCAGCAGCAGAGTTAACTCCAAGGCATCTGCTGCCAAGCTCAGGGCCATCTGCGGCCTCTTCTTCCCAGCCCCATGGCCACCTCCTTCTGGGTCGTCCCAGGTCACAGATGCTCTGGGCTGAGCCCACAGTTACCTGCTTGTCCCACCAGATCCCCAGCACCAAGCACAATGCCAGTCACAACGGATGTTCAAAAAGCCTTAGCTGCTCCCCCCGCCCCCCTGCAGTAGCACAGAGCCTGCACGCGGCTGTTCCTCAATAAATGTGTGCTGAATGAACGAATGAACAAGCAAACCGCCAGCTATTTGGGACAAAACCCTTGTAGTTACAGCCATGGAAAGAGATCCCAGGGCAGGGAACTCGAGGAGCTCCAAGACTGCAAGCCCTCTTGAAAAAAAAAGGAAGACGAACAAAGCCCCGGGCCTGACCCCACCATGAGGCCTCAGGTGTCTCCCAGGAGTGAGGGGAGTGCTCTGAGTCACCTCCCCCCCTTTCTCTGGGCTCTTTGGGTTCTGACTGTTGTCCCAGTTGGACAATGCCTGGCCTGTGACATTTTTAACAAAACACGGAGCCTGATGTGTGGGCAAGAGATGGGTACCGGGAGAGGTGGCCCAGGCCGCCAGGGCCTCCGGGGCCAGAGCTGCAGCCCCGCTACCCGCACAAGCCCCGGCCCACCACGGCCTGTGGTACCTAGCCGGCCGCACTCCTCACGCTTGGTGAAGTACTTGAATCCGTTGGCTGCCCGCCGCTCGGCTTTCTCGTGCTTCTTGATGTGCCAGGGCAGCTTGGTGGTGATGTTGGTCACAAAGTGGCAGCCGGTCCGGAGACAGTGGTAGTGCCCACGCATCCGGAACTCACAGTGCTGCAGGGACGGACAGGGGGGTCAGGACCAGGCTGGCGACCTCCATGAGCTCCCACCTGCTCCAGGCCTCTGGGCTACAGTAGGCCCTTTGCACATATGTTCTTCCATGCTCAGAATCAGAAAACACAATTGTTAAAAAACAGAATGTCCCCTTTTGTCATTTGACTAAAACATCCTGCCTGGTATTCTTGCCATCCCATTCTTGCCATCCCTCTCTAATCCCACACGCAGGGCAGACATCACTAATCTATTCTAGCACTCTTCTCTCTGTGCCCAGACCCAGGCAGACATCACTAATCTATGTGCCCAGACCCAGGCAGACATCACTAATCTATCCTAGCACTCTTCTCTGTGTGCCCAGCTCTAGGCTCAGACTTCTTCTCAATGCACTCTGCCAGGCAGCCCTTCCAGTCTTGGGGGTAGGCTGTTATGATGAATCTGATCTGCCTAGGGCACGGACAGTTCAATCTCTTTATCTAATGGGCCTATTTTAAAATTGTAGGACTCTGGAGAAAGGGAGCATAGTTCCAGGATGGGCAAAATGATGCCAAGTGCACAGTGGCTGCCCAGCATGTAGTCACCACTGAGGGTTAGGATGAAATGACAGACCTCACCACTGAGCACCAATCTGGACCCCTGCCCAGGGGCCTGTAGGGGCCCAGGGGCAGACAGCATCCTTTACAGAGTCTGGGGGAGGCCAATTCAAAAAGGGCATGAGAACCAGAGTCTCTGCCAGGAGGAGCTGGTCTTGGGCCCTGCACCTCCCCGCCCTCCACCCCCGCCCCTGCCCCCTGCGCTGACCTGGTTGGGACAGAGACACTGAAGGGAGTAGTAAGCAAACTGGTCTCGCACGTTCATCAGGTTGTTGTTGGGGTTGATGTGGTCCAGGCAGTGGGACTCGGCCTTGCCGGAAGTTTTGCAGACGTACTTGCAGTTCCCAAAGAGACAGTGGAAGTGGAACTTGTTGGCATACTTGCAGTCCGTCGTGAGGCAAGGATCGCTGGAATGAAACCACAGCCCAAAAGGTCATTGGCACTCCCAGGGTTCTCCCTGCCGACATCCTGACATTTGCTCATGTTGGGGTTCAGCTCCCCCATCCCCCATGGCGCAACCAAGAGGAACAGCCCCTGGGCTGCCCTTCTGCTCAACAGGACGATTCAGCTGGAGGAGACTACAGATCCCAGCATGCATTCCTGCCTTCTTTTTGGAGGTCTGATGGGGCAGAAGAGATTGCAGTATGCAGGCTGCCCAGAGCATTGCATGCTGGGACACGTAGTTTCCATGGCCACACCTCAGGATTATAGATAAGGATGGCTGCAATAACTTCTTGGATACGAAAATGAGGGATGGTGCTGCCAGGCCTGGCTGGATGCCAGTGAGGGCCAGGCTGGCATGGCACAGGCACTGCCCTGGATGTGGCTGACTGACAAGGTGCAGATGGGTGGGCAGGCCTATCAGGAAGCTCTGCTACCATGGGGCCCTGGCCAGTGGGAACATGTGCCTGGTGTCAGATCCTGCTGAGGCTCACAGCTGCTGGGGTTCCAAGGGTCAGCTCAGGGCTTGGGGCGCCCACTCACTCAGGGAACCTCACAAGCCAGCTGAGTGGTGGGGCTGGTGGGGGCAGGGAGGAGCGCTGGGCCGAGCCCTTGTGGCCGCCCAGCCCTGTGAGCAGCAGCCCCTGCCCCAGAGCCCTGCCTCCCGGGCTGCAGACAGGTGTGGAGGATGCTGTGCTCCAGCCTCCTGCCCTGGCTGGCAACACGGCTGCCCCCCACAGTGGACCTGGGTTGGGAACTCCCACCAAGTCTGGGAAATTAAGGGCCACCACTCTGGGCAAGTGAACAGAGGAAGGGAAGCTGGGGGAGGGACGGAGAGGAGCGCAGGTCCCCTTCCATTAGGTGGGCCCAGCCCCCGATGCTCAGAGAGGGAGGACAGCTGCCACTCAGGCGGTGTGTGTTCACATCCAATTTATTACTTTTATTGAGAACAGGAAGCCGCACACATAAGGATACAGAGTCACCGTTCTCGCCGCAAGGAGCCACCACCATCCAGTGAGGAAGGTCCCTTCCACCCCTGAGAGCTCACACCATTGTGCAGGTGGGTGTGGGCCTGGAGGGGGACCCAGCCCCCTCACCCCTGACCTGTGACTTCACTTGCCCTGCAGAGACTCAGCCATGGGCGTGAGCCACGGAGGAGACCACAAAGAGGCTCGGAGGGAGATGTAGTCCTCCTTGCCGGCTTAGTACCACCACTCCCAGCCCACCTAAGCCGGTCCTCACAGTGTCACCACTGGCCCCTCTGGTACAGTGGCTGCTACCACCACCATCTCCCCCCTCCCCAGGCACCTGCTCCAGGAACAGGCAATGAGGTCAGAGCAGCAGCATCTTTGGCTAGAAGGACATCACCCGATGACTGTATCCCCAAGAGGCTGGGGACAGCCAGGGCTAACTGCAGAGTGAGGAGCAGGGCCTCCCCAGCTGCCCTTGCTAGCACCTACTCCCGAGACACGCAGGGGACACGGAACTCCCAGCTCATCGAGGGACTCACTTCTCCTGGAACTGGAGGAATCCGGGTTTGACCTGGGGCTTGGCGTTTTCTAGAGAAGTCGTTGCCAAGGGTGAAGTGGGCAGGTGAGGCACTGACGCTGGAATCTGAGGCATCTGGGGTATGGTGGAAGCCAGCTGCTTCCAGGCGAGCAGGGTTGGGGTGGAGGGCACGGCGGCCAGGCTGGGAGTGGGCCCCTCCAGAGAGGAAACAGTGGCCGTGGTGACAGGAGGTGCTGGGGGGGACGAGGGGGCCAAGGAAGGTTTGGTCTCAGCAGCCGAGGCTGGGAAGGAAGCCTCTGCGTTTCCTTTCGCTGCTCCTCCCTCTGTCCGGAAGTGGAAACTGTGAGAGGCAGAAGAGGGTGTCTCAGGTGGGGAGTGGAGAGGGCCCCAGCAGGTCAGCCCTTCCCTGGCTGGACACGCTGGAGGAGGGGGGGCCCTGCCTGCCTGCCTGCGTATGACCCCATCACAAGCCTAGGCCCGGTGTCCCCACCTTGTCCCCAGCGCTAGGTGTGATCCCAGCAGGAGGGAAGGACTGAGAGCAAACTGCCGTACCCTTTGGTCCTGAACTTGGGCTCCTGGCTCGGCCCTAACTATACCTTCTTACTTATGACCTTCGTGATGTGCCTGTCCCTAGCTCCTCCCTACACAGAGCAGGGGTGCGGGGCAGCAGGCCCTGGCTGGTGAAGCCCGTACATCCAGAACCTGCTTTGAGATGGAAAGGTGGGTCTCAGTCTTCCCTGTCTGCTCTCCTGCAGAGTAGCAGCTGGGGCTGCCTGAGCTGTGAGAAGAGCCTGGTACAGGACTCAGCAAGCAGTAAAGATCTGATTTAAATGTTTGCAAGTTCTGGGTTCAATTACAATAGGCAGCTGGGATTGCCGCTTTTCAGCTCAATGGGTTTTACAAATTAATTTCATTATTTTCAGGTCGAAGAGAAACTACAAATGCAATATTGTGGCTTGCAAAGACCTTCACCTAGGACCCTTGCCCGGGTCAGAGCTGGGTCTCTCCAGCTGGCTCTGCAGGGAGCATCTGTGGTAGGGCATCGGGCTGGGTGCAGAAGCAGCTGTTGCTCAGGGCCTCAAGGTGGGGCCCCGGGCGGGCTCAGAGGACCTGGTGGGGGGCTGAGCACGAGGAAGGATGGGGCAGGCAGCACCTTCTGAAAAGAAGCCGACTCAGCTTCTGAGGTCTGCTGGGAACTGCACGTGTCCTGATTGGAAGGTGGCTAGAGGCCTGTGCAGCCCGCAGCCCCACCCAGCCAAGAGCCAAGCTCGGATGAATGGGGCTAGGTTTAAAATTGGCCCCCCAGGACCCCCACTCACTTGGCATGCTTGATGGCCCCGTCCAGGGTGCTGAAGAGCGCGCCACACTCCTCCACCACGCAGTGGAAGTGGGCCTTGTGGAGGAAGTCACACTGGGCATCACAGAAGTCCTTGGTACCAAACCTGGCCAGAGGAGCCGGCTGGTTAGAGGAGACCCTGGGGCTCTGGCGTGGCTAGGGTAGGTGGTGGGCTGGGCACTGGCCACCAGGATGGGTGGGCATGGCCCTTCCCTCCCCCTTGCTCTCCCAGCAAGCCCCTCACCTGCGAAGGTACACCTTCCAGGGCTCTGACAGCTTCTCCTGAACCAGCGCCTTCACAGCCTTGCCCAGGAAGGGTGAGGGCTCCACAGCGGGGCTCCCCTCTGCTTCAGTCTTGATGTTCAACAGGCTGCCGAGGTTGGGGTTGCCCTGAGACATCTGTGAGGGGGACAGGGGCCGTTCTTGGGGCTGGGGGGCTTCAGGACACAGACCCAGCTGCCCTGGGAGCAGCAGCAGCGCTGGGCCACTTGGGCCTCTGGCACCGAGCAGAGCACTGCAGTGCTGGCAGCAGCGAGGAGAGGAGGCCCGACCCCACGTGGCTCTGGCTATAGAAGAGCCCTCTCTGAATGGACGCTGCTGTGGACAGCTTGCAGTGCTGCCCGGGCCCCGTGGAGATGCCAGGGCTCCTCCACACAAGCCCTGTGCTGCAGGATCCATCACTCAAGCTGAGGCCGAAGCTCAGGGCACACACTCCAGCCCAGCTTTCCCCAGACTTTGTGGCTCCCTGGTTATTTTCCTGCCAGGTTTTCAAAAGAAGTGCAGGAGGAGGAGGGATGGGGGGAACCCCTGTGAATTCCTTGAGAACAAGAGAAGGCACACAAAGGAGGTGCAAAGAGGGAGGGAGACTCACGGGGTGAGATCAAGATGGCTTGCTGCTGCTGGGCGAGGAGGGGGAGTGAGGAAGGGGAGCTCGTGTAAAGGCTCAGCCCACAAGGGTGTGGGGCTCCGACTGCAAGGAAGGAGGGGGTGCAGGGGGCAGTGACCCAAGAAGGGAAAAGAGGAGCAGGAGAGAAAGCAGGGGAAGGAGGGAAGGTGGAGGTCATGGGCGCCCGGGCGGAAGCCAGTGGGTGGCTCCTTCCCTGCCAAGGGCCCAGCGGGACCCCCACCCCGTGAGGTCCGGCCCAGGCCCAGGCCCCTCCTCGGCAGTCACTTGTGTACAGTAACCAAATTAATCTTGCTGTAGTCAAATTTATCATATGAAGGGGGAAAATATATTTGAGATGATGTATAATTTACAAAGACCTTGCATTATTTAAAATAAATATTCTGGAGCGACCTCTGCGGAAGGCGTCCGAGACCATTACTCACCCCGAAAAGTGGAAATTGATGCTTTGCTCCCACTTTAGTCCCCCTCCCTCACCCCTTTTTAAACAAACAAAAAATATATAAAATAAATAAATAAAATTAATAACTAAGAGCAAAAGAAGTTAAAGGGCTCTGGAAAAGCTTTTGGAGCCCTCCATCTGAAGGGAAAAAAAGGATGTCAGAGGCTGGAATATATTTCTTCAGCCAGTTCATTAAATTAATTTGTAAGCAGTGGCTCTGAAATTATATCCGATGAAAAATGGCCTCAAAATTTAAATGGTACAAACTCATCTTATTAGAGGCAAAACATTAAAAAACAAACACATCCCCCCCACCCCCCAGCACAGCTTTAATTTCTCTGGGTGGGGGAATGGGAGGCGTGTGATGGATGGTTCTTACCTTATTCATAAGCGAGGATAAAAGAGATGAATTTGCCGGGACTGCGTGGCCATTTGATTCATTACTGGAACACACAAACCGAGGGGCTTTAGCTCAGATGTACGTGGGACTGAGCCCAGAGACTGGTCCCACCCAGCCCATCCCCGGGGCTCCAGCCCGCTTGCTACATCTGCCTGGACAGGATGACCCCTGGCCGGGAGGGGTTGGCCCCTGGCCCCTGTGGGGTCTGGCTCTGAGGGTGCTGTACCCAGAGCCTCCTGCAGGAGGGCAGAGCTGGGAGGCCCCGGCCTCGCCTCACCTGGGCTCCTTCACAGTCAGGTCTAAACTGCGGTCCTGGGAGGCCTCGTGGGGACCTGGGGCGCCAGCGTTCTCACCGGGCTCCTGCTTCACGGGAGCTGGGGGGAACCTGGCGGGGGTGGCCTGCTGCCCGTTTCCTACAGGGGAGGGGAGGGAAGATGGTGTTAGAGGGGCTGAGGCCTTCATATGGGCACAAACCGGAACCCCCTGAAGGGAGGCAGTGGGCCGGGTGGGCTGGGGCCCCGGGGGCGCCCTGCCTGCTGGTCAGCGATTCTCCCCGCTGACATGATCGCTTGTGACGCTCACCCCTGTGTGGCAATTCTTCAAGTGATAATTATTGCAAAATTATGTCAAAGTTGTCCTGGCTCAGGGCCTCCTGGAGGAGAAGGGCGGGAGGCTGGGGAGGGGGCTGGGACGGGGGTGGGGGCCCTTCATTTTCTCCACCGACTGTCACAGTCAATTTGTGGGGCTGCCGCTTAGGCTTTTATTAAAGACTCTGTTAATGCTGAGGGAAAGTGGCAGATCTAGACTGGGAGCTGCGCCCCCTCCGCAGGTCCCTGTCCCACTGTTGCCGGGGCGACGGCCCTGCCTTCTACTGAGCATGCCTAGGAGGGGCATCTGCTGTATCAGAGCTATGGAAGCTGACAGCCAATCAGAGCGGTTCAAACTATGTGACCTCGCCCGCCCGTCAACCTGTCCAGGGCAGGGATACAAGGCCTGCCTGTCGAGGCTGGGCTGGACCAGCTCTGGGTGGGAGCTGGTGGGGTATGGGTGTGTGGGGAAGGCTGGAGCTGGGCGGGCGGAGGATTTGGGAGCCAAGCAGAGCAGGGGCAAAAGAAGTTGCTGACAGGAACATGTCCACCGAGGCTTTCTCCACAATCCCCAAGTGACTGAAATATTAATCTGCCCCAAGGCGCTGCAGCTGACAGAGCTGCTTCACAGACAGCAAGTGGCATTTTATTAAAAAATAAAAGAAAACGGCCCCCTCCTCTTTGCTTGACCTTTCTTTTGGGGGAAGGAGATTTTTCTAATGAAAAGCAAGTACTTGACAGTCTGGCCATCAGGCCCAGTGGGGCCCTGCAGGGGGGCCCACCCCAGCCTGCACGCACCTGGCCAGAGGGGCGTGGCCATGGGCAGCCCTGCTGTCCCTCCCACTCTTGCAATGGAAGGTGGGTCAGTCCAAGCTGCCAGCTGACAGGAGTGTCCCACTGGGGACATGATAGTTTTCAGGACTCAGAGCCCACATTCCAGTAGCCCCCAAAGTCACTTGCCCAAGGTCCCCAGGGATACAAGGCCCAGTCCCACTGCCAAGCACTGGCAGCCCTCGGGGAGGTGTGGGCAGAGCCCTGGGCTGGGCCGCAGGGACCCTCAGTCTTGGCTGGTCTCGAGACAGTCCCTCAGGGGAGCAGGTGCGTGGGTTCAGGAGCCAGACTGCCGAGGTCCGAGTCTCGACTTGGCCACCTCCTAGCTATGTGCCCAGGGACAGACTGCTAGCTCCACGAGGCAGGACTTTTGTCTGTCTTCTTCCCTGCCATGTCCCCAGCACCGGCTGGGTGCCTGGCTTTCAGCAAGCACCAGAGGCTGTCGAACAAATGAAGGATGGGAGCCACATCCCAGATCTGAGCCAAACTCTTCTCAAGGATTTGACTAATGCTAATTAATTACCCGGATTGGGAGTACAGAGTGGGAGGAGCGAGGTATACAGAAAAGCCAAAAAACGCCAGAGAAAAACAGTAGAAAAAAATTAAAAAGAGCAGAAATCTTGAGCGAAAGGAGAACTACTCTCCCAGTGAGCCAGAGGGCAGACAGACATGATCTTGTGGCTCTGGCCCACGCCGTCCAACATGGCAGCCACTGGCCAGGTGGGGCTAAAGTTAAAGAAATTCCAGTTGAAATCCAGTTCCTCCGTCACACTAGCCAGTTTCAAACACTCAACAGCCGCATGTGACTAGTAGCTACCATACAGGACAGTGCAGAATAGAACACTTCCGGTGTCTCGGAAAGTTCCACCAGACAGCAATGATTGAGAGGGAAAGCATGGGAAGGACGACCTCGGCCTGAAGGGCTGGCCAGGCATGAATCTCCCTGAAGTGTGGCCACCCCACCTCTGGGCTGGACTCATGTCCCCCTCCAGGTCACCTGTGAGAAGCCCTAGGGAAAACTGGGGCTCTAGGACTGCTCCCATCAGGGGCTGGACTTCTGACGTGGCAGGTGAGGAGAGGGGGTGGGGTGGGGATCGGTGGGGGTTGGGTAGCAGTTGCCCCGGGGTGCACAGGCACCCCATGAGGCCAGGATTATTGCCCCCACTTCACAGATGAGGAAACTGAAGCAAGAGCTGCCTGGGGTGGGCAGGCCGGAATGAGGGGCCCCAAACAGGAAATAAAAAGAATGGAGGCAGAGACCAGGAAAAGAGGTGGGGCCGGGGGCAGGAGACTTGGGTGCAGGGAGTAAAAGGATGCCTTTTCCAAACACCCCCACTCTGTTCTGCAACCTGAGGCCAGGGAGCTCCCAGTCCATAAGTGCTGGTTTCCTGCGCAGGGCCCAGCCTGCTCACCTGTGTCAAAGGTGGCAGAGGGCTTGAGGGCAGCCGCGGCCAGCCTGGCCATCATGGGCGAGATGAGGCCCTTGCTTGCAGAGATCCTCTCCATGATGGAGGCGGGTGGCACCGGGACAGAGGTGGCAGCCGCCGGGGCGGAGTCACCAGCTCCCGAGGCAGCCAGAGCGGGCATGTCAGGGGTTGCCGAGGCTGCTGCCCCAGACGACATGGCCCCCATGAGGCCGGGGGCGCCCACAGGCAGGGAGGCGCTCCCCCGGCCTGGAAGGATGGGGAAGTAGGGCGCAGCAGAGGGCAGCCCGGAGTTGGAGAGGGCCAGCGCCAGGGGGATGGAGCTGGGCAGGCCCTGGGACAGCAGCCCCGAGATCTTGCTGTTGGGAGGCTTAGTGGCACTGGGCACGGCCTCGGCAGGGGCAGGGGCGGTGGCGGTGGCCAGGGAGGCGGAGGACTGCTGGCTGGTGGGGGAGGCGCTCAGGCTGGAGTTCTTGCTGCTCAGGGCAGAGAAGTCGACCAGGTCGTCGTTGCTTGACTCCTCGTGCTCCGTGTCCTTGGTGCCCAGCAGCGAGGGCGGCAGCCCCAGCACACCCGAGGAGCGGATGTGGCGCCGCTCGTGCTTGCGCTTGTGCGAGGTCATCTGGCTGGTGGAGGTGAAGGTGAAGCCGCAGCCGGCGCGGATGCAGTGGAAGTGGTTGGTGGCCTTGCTGTACACGCAGCCCTCATACTTGCACTCCTCGTACTTGTAGAACTTCTTGAAGCCGTCCTTGGCGTAGGCGTCGTCCTTGATGTGGTAGCTCTTGTGCTTCTCGATGTCACACTTGTTCTTGAAGGTGAATGTGCAGCCAGGGCGCCTGGATGGGACATTGGGAGCCTGTCATGGGGCCTCGTGGAGCCAGGAGGAGGCCCTGCCCTGCTCCTACCGCGGCCCTGGGAGGGAGGGGCCTTCAGATGGAAGACCAGGCCAGACACTAGGGCAGGACCTCTGAGTATCCCTCCACTCCTGTTCCTACTCCCTTGAAGAGGCGGGCCCTGAGCCATCCCATGTCCCACGGGCCTGGCTCCCTGCCTTCCGGACCTCCCCCAGGCCAGGGAGCTTCCCTGGCAGGCCCCCCGCTCACCTGCAGTGGAAGTGCGTGGTCTTCTGCCCGTAGAACTGGCAGTCAGTCGTGCCGCAGTCCTCGGTGGCGCGGAAGCGCTGGAAGCCGTCGTTGATGAGCTGCGTGTTCTTCTTGTGGAAGTTCTCGTGGGTCATCACGTCTGACGTGCTCGTGTACACCTTGTTACAGCCCACCTGCAGGCCAGAACACTGGTCAGGGGAACCGAGGCCAGGCACCCTTGGGCCGAGCAAGGTCAGAGTGGCTGTCCTGTTGGGTGCAGCTGTGGCTGCAGGGCCTCAGGCCACTGACCTCCCCGCTCAGGAAGCTTCGGCACCTGTAAATATTCAACTGGGGGAGGCGAGAAGGTTAACACGGGAACGGCAGGAGAAAACCGCTAACAACCCCTCAGGCCCCCAGGGCCTGGCCCTGCTTGTGCTGAGGGTAGAGTTGTCTTCAGGACCCTGGACCCTTGCTGGCACAGACGTGGGAGTCTGTCCTGAGGAGGTGAGTTTGGGGTCCCAATCTGTGGCACTACCTCTAAAGCCCCCGGGGGTGGGCAGGGCTGGACCCTGGGGCCTGGTGGTCACCTTTAGCCCAAGGACTCATTTAGTGGACGGCTCCTGGCACCCGGCCCTCCCCACCCCATCCCAGCTGGGCCAAGGCAGGCAACGTTGCCATATTGAGTAAAAACCAGTGGAATCTGAACACTCTTGAAGGCAGTGCCGTGCCAGCGTCTGCACCATCTCAGAGCCCAGAGAGTGAGCCCCCCTCTCCTCCTGGCCCAGGTTGTTCCACAGAGGCCATAACAACCCCCTGACAAATACTGGGGGAGGCGCAGCGGCTGCTATTTGCAACCCAAAGTCGCTCCCCCTGGTCCTGACACCTTGAAAAAGCCCAGACTCTGCGTGGCATTAAAACAAAGAATTAAACAAAAACCTCCTCAGGAACCATTTGCAATGCTGCTCTTGGTGTTAAAGCCTGAAAAATGTCGTTCTGTATAAACAGCTCACTGAATTTCACCCACACCAAGTATGGCCATGAGGAAGGCCCCGCCCTGGCCCACCAGACACTGCCCAAGCCTCAGCCCCCAGGACTCTCCACTCGCCTGCCACCCCTGTCCTGGGACAGGAGAAGGGGAGGCTCCTTGTCAACGAGGGCCCCTGCCCCCAGGGCAGCCCTGCCTCTAGGTGTGGGGCGGGGCGGGGCAGGGCACACGAGGCGTGGCAGGGGTGGGGCGGGCACCTGCATGCAGTGGTAGTGGGTGCTCTTCCCGTTGAGGTGGCAGCCGTGGTAGTAGACGCTGCAGTCGTCCAGGGGGCTGAAGCGCATGAAGCCGTGCTGCAGGGAGTTGTCACGCTTCTTGTGCATGTTGTAGTGCCGGATCACGTCCTGCTTGCTCGTGAACCTCTGCGGGAGAGTGCAGGTTGGCAGGAGCCTGGGCCTGCCCATATGACAAGAGCACTGGCCCCAGGGCCCTCAGGTCTCCCTATAGATAACCCTGTTTGGGGTCGAGGCAGCCCAGACTGCCCCAAGACCAGTACACCGGACCTGGAGGGAACAATTCCAAAGGTTCCAGAACCACAGGCCCTTCCCTGACATCCCCCCTGGGCTCCTAAGAGTCATGCCCAGGAGCAGAGAAGATGAATCAGGCCAGGCCTTTAAGGTAGGGACTCTGACGGGTGACAACTCATTTTGCCCAATGCCACCTCGGGCTATGCTAGGCTGGGCTCCCTGGCGGGACAGAGGGAGCAGCCCCTGTGCAGACTGCCCGCACTCCCGCCTCATTCACTAGCTCTGCTCTCACCAGCGGGTGGCTCTGAACATAGGTGACAACTGTCCAGACCTCGATGTTATTATCATCTATAAAATGGGGCAGTGACACCAACCTCACAGGCCACCGGGAAGAGTCAATTAGATAACGCACCTCGACTGTCTGGCACAGTCCCTGGTGCATGGTCGACTCTCAATGAATGGGAGCTCGAATTATTATCCCTGGGATGCAGATGGCTCCAGATCCTATTAGATGCCTTGTGGGCAGGAATCTGGGAGCATGGACAGACTGGCAGTCTTTCTGGGCTCTCTGCCTGCTGGAGGTAAATTCAGGTGGACCGAGGAGAACTGAGCACCCCCTCCCACTCCGAGAGGCGCCTCCGCCACTGTGCTGGCAGCCAGGAGCAGAGCAGTGGCCCGTGCGGCCGTACCTGGTAGTTACACTCGGGGTCGAGGCAGTGGTAGTGCTCGCGGTACTGGTAGGCGCAGTGGATGTGGCCACAGTGCTGACTGCCCGAGAACCTGCAGAGAGGAGGGGTGGGCTCAGGCCTCTCTGGGTGCCGGTCCCAGGGAGGACTCCTAAAGGGCCCTCAGCCTGAGCAGCCGAGAAGAGTCTGTGCCCACGCCTCAGAAAAGTGCTTCTGCAGTCCTAGGGGCCCTGGGCCCTGTGTGGGGATGTGGAGGCACAGAGGTGGTCTGCGAGAGTGAAGCAGTAGAGGTCTAAGAAGGCCAGGGCAAGTGATTGGGCCCATCGAGAACCCTAGACACGCTGAGCTGCAGACCCACTCCGTCTGCCCTGGGAGTCCATCCGTCCAGGGAGTGAGCGCCAGGTGAGGCATGGCGACCTGGCAGCAACGTGGGGAGGAAGAAGCTGGCGCAAGCCAAAAGGCAGAGCAGAGACAGGGAAGAGACATGGGAGGGGAGGGGACGAGACGGCGAAGGCAGGAGCCCCCACGATAGCCCAACTGCCTTTTCCGCAGGTGCTGCTCGCCTGCCCCCGACCCAGTGCTGGGCCAGGTGCTGGGGACCCTGGCTGGGCCGGCCCAGGGCTCTGCTGCTGAGAGGTGTTAAAGGGCTCTCTCTGTCCTGGGCTTTCCTGACACTTGAAACAGTCCAGAGTTATGAATTTTTAAAGCACAGCATCTGTTTGGCTTCCCATGGCAGGGAGAGCACTCTCCAGCCAACTCCACAGCCAGGAGCCCGTGCTGCCTGGCTGCTGCCCCCCTCCCAGAAAACCTCATGCCTTCTCCAGGCCCCGAGGCTGCTGGGATGTGGTTCTCCCAGCCTCGGTGATGGCCACCCTGGGGAGGCCACTGTGTGGAGAGCACGCTATGACGACTGTGGAGAAGAAGGTGGCGGGCTCAGCCCACCTGCCCTGCCAAGGATGGCATGAGATTGCGGGAGGGCGTGAGAGAAAACCCCTCTTGTAAGGAGAAGAGCCACTTGCAAATAAATATTGAAGCTGAAACTGCCAAAAGGGCCATCTGCTGAGGCACTAATAATAATGATAATAATAATAATAATAAAGAGAGCAGAGCAAAGCTGAAAAGACAGAGAGAGACAAGGGAGGTGGAGACAGAGAGGGACAGGAAGAACCTGGAAGATCAGCAGAAAGACAGATGCTGGGGCACGGCCCCTGCCATGCACTGCCCCCCCAGGCGCTGGCAGCCAGGGGCCTGATTTGGGGGAATCTGTTGAGGTGAAGCTTCTTTACCTGCCAATCCCGCTGCCTCAAGGATGTAAAGGGGCAGGTCTGGAGTCAGGTGGTGAGGGTCTAGGCCCGGCCTAGGGGGCAGGCTGAGGCCACACCAGAGAGGACAACTACTCTTTTCAGCCCAACATTCCACAGTGGCCCACACCCCACCCAGGGCTCTGTGTGAGCTGGGAAGGGGGGCTCTGCCATCAGGCCCCTTGGGGTACCCCGGCCCTGCCAAGGGTACAGCTGCTTGACGGTATGCGGCCCAGACCACATCAAGGCGGGGCGCAGAGACAGGGCAGAGGGCATGAGTGTGTGGGGGTGGGGAGGCAGCAGGCACTTTGGCATTAGCAGTCAGAGGGACACGTGTCTCGCTGTCCCTAGGCATTCCTGGCGCCACCCCCCTTCTCTCCATGGCAGTCTCCTCCCCAGGGGCCTACCTGGCAATATACTTCTGGTAAATGTTTACGTCTTCGGTGACAGCTGGTTTATCTGTGGGCAATCCATTCCTGGCGAGAGACACACAGGGCACAGCTGATTAGTGGACAGGGGGTGGCCTCATGCCCCAGGAGTGTCTAGGGGCAGCTCCCTGCCCTGGGGCCCTGGCCCTGCCCTCCCTTCTCTGTAGTGCTCTGAGGCACTTAGGGGGGACTGAGAAAGTCCTTTGGCAGAAGGCTGGCACAGGTGCAATTAGCCCAGCTCCAGCAAGGGCAGGGCTGTCTCAAGCTGGCAGGGTTGGAGGCCTCCACCACGGGCACAGGGTTGGCCTAGAGTCCATCTGGGTAGGAAGTCCTGGAAGCTGGGGCCTGGCCCCCATCGCACACCGGGAATCAGGAGGCAGCTGGCTGAGGAGGGGTACCAGGTACCACTGGGGCAGACCCCGGGGGAAGGGGCAAGAGCAGCATCCAGCAAGTGTGGCTGGGTGGTGGGAAGACGCTCCCCCCAATGCCAGAAGGTGGCTCCCTGGATCTGCTGCCAGGTTTCTGGCCCCACCTCCAGGGGGAAGGGCTGTGGGGAAGGGACCCATCCACAGCTCATTTCACCATTGCCTGGGGGTTAGCACTGCGTGTGCCCACCCTCACCCCAGCCTCCTACTTTCTCTTGCTGCCTTCCCCATGGCCTAGGCTCTGAACCCGGGAGCCATGGCCACCAGCTTGGAGCCCAGAACCGCCAACCCAGAGCAGGGCTTCCCAGCCAACCATAAGCCTACATTTGGCCCTCGTGGTAGCAAGCAGGGGAAGCCTGTCACAGGCAAATGGGGGTTACGGTAGTGCCGTGGTATGCATGTTAGCAGATGAGTACATGCACAGAAGTACAGATGTGTGTGAGAGCATGTGCGTGCACAGCAAGATGTGCAGTGTACGGGTCCATGAATTGTGTATGAGTGATTATGCAGACAGAGAAGCAAGTGTGTGTGTGCACGTGTGGTGCACAGTGGATGTGCATGAGGTGTGAGTATGAGTCCACAAGCATGAGCTTCAAAGACAGGGAAGTGGGCCTGGTGGCTACTCCAGTCCCAGGCTCCGGGCTGGCAGGGGGGCGGGGTGCACCTTACTTGACAGTGGAGACGGTCCCCGTGGTGATGGAGTCTGTTTTGGAGAAGGTCGACTTCAGGTACTCGGGCGTGTTGAAGGGCAGGGAGGCAGCTGGCTCGGGGCCTGGCCCGGGGGCGCTGGGAGCACTGGGCACACTGCTGAGGGGTGCAGGAGCCAGGCTGGGGGTGGGCGGAACCTTGGTGGGGCCCGGCTTCTGGATGGCCCGGACGTCGTACTTGGAGGGGCGCCCCACCTTGCCTGTCTTGAAGGCAATGGCCCCACCCATGTCAGGGCTGCCCTCCCCAGGTTTGAAGAGGTGCAGGTACTTGACATTCTCCAGGTCATACTTGGATGGCTTCTTGTAGGTGCTCCCGTTCTGGGGCCGCAGGTTCTCACCCGTCTTCAGTTTCTGGATGAAGAAGTCATACTTGGAGGCACGGGCCACCAGGCCCTGCATGGGGACACTGCTGTGTGATGGCAGGGGCAGGATGGTGGCCTTGGTCTCTAGGTGTGTTGTGCTGCTGGGCAGCCGCAGGCCAGGCAAGGGGCCCACCACCTCCTTGCCTGCCCGCTCCTCGGCCTTGGTGCCGTGGGCCGGCCAGGAGAGCTGTTCGCCGGCCTTGAGCTTGCGGATGTACTCCTCGTACTTGGAGAAACGTGCCCGCTTGCTGAGGGCGTCCTCAGAGGTGGGCAGCACGGAGGAGGTGGCTGCCTCGGGGGTGGAGCCCGCATGCAGCTTCTCGAAGCTGATCTTCCTGGCCAGCTCGTCCCTTGTGTTCTGGTCGTCGTAGCCAAACATGCCAAGGAACTCCGTCATGGTGGAGGCCGCGTAGTCCCGCAGGGAGGAGGCCTCTCCTACAGCAGGAAGGAGAGGTGCAGTCAGCCCTGGGACGAAGCAGGGTAGCCAAGGGACAGGAGCCACCCCCTCCCCCTAGGAGCCCCTGCTCATACAAGAAGGGGGCTAGTTGGGGGAGGGGGCGGAGCGGGACATGATCTATGGACATTTGGCTCACTTGTTAGGTTTTATGACTCTTAAATTAATTTGTTTTAAAAAAAAGTAATTAATACTGGGGTAAAATAAAACGAGTTCATCAATGCCAGGAAAATCAATTTCCTAAATGTTCTGGCCGATGGCTTTTCAGTACATTAAACAAAGTTTCATAAATGTCTCCACTCTCTCGCCTTGGCCTAATATGAAAGAGAAGTCATATTACTGGAAGTAAGGCCAGATCCCAACCTGCCTCCCAGGGGCGGGGTGAGAAAAGAGGTTCGGGGACAGGTAGGGATGTGGGCCAGTGGCTGGGCAGTCAGGAGGGACCCCAGGGGCCGAGGGAGTCACTGGCTGAGCCTGCCTGCAGGACGCCCCCCAAGACTGCCCCAAGCCCCCCCAGGACCTGTCCTTCTAGCCTCCTGCCAGCCTCCCAGGTGGCTAATGGTCCCAAACAACAGGGCTGAGAGGGCAGAGACCCTGCCAGTGTGTTTGCTCAGACTCACTCAGGAACCCCCACCCCAGCCAAGATTTATATCGTGGAGAGTCCTTCAAACCTCCCCTGTCATCCTCCGCTCACTAGTGCTCATGCACAAGGGTGGACCACCCCGAGGAGAGCCATGGCCGGAGAGGTTGGCTGACCTAGGCCTAGGGCAGCGGGCTGAGAGCAGCCCATCTATGAGCCTGTCTGTGCCCAGGAGTGGGCACACTGAGAACCCTGGAGCAACCTCCCCACAGGGACATGCGCACACGCACACTCACACTCAAACTCACATCCCTAGCTACCTTCCAACTCTACAGACACACACATGTACACAAACCACCCCAAACCCCACACCCAGCTCCCCAAGATGAGTCTCAGGATGGTGGAAGGCAGGTGATCCCATTCTGCCTGGGGTTTTCCCCTGGAGACACATCTCCTTCCACACACGACCTCCCACCACAGCAGATGTGTGACTCCCCAGTGCACACGAGCACACTCATTCCTGTGCAGAACACTCGAGGAACACCTGCTGTGTGCCACACCCTGAATCAGAGGTGGGTGCACACAGGAGGGAGACCCACATGGGCCCCAGCGGACACGCATGTTCTCTCCACTTGTGTCTGAGCCGGTGCACCTGGGCACACTTGGAGCGGCAGGACCCCAGGCTGGGAGTCCTGACAGCACAGCCAGAGGAAGGCATGGCCGAAGAAGGGGTGGAGGCCTAGGATCCCATCAGGGCTGCAGATGGGGGGTCTCCTCCCGACCCCCACCCCAACCTGCCATGTCTGGGATTCTCAGACCACACCTGGAGGCAGTCTGATTGATAGAGCAGGGCTGGGCTTGTGCACAAAACAAAACCCAGCAGGATATGGAAAGCGAGGCTCTGAGCTCCTGGGGAGAGAGGGAGAAGAGCAGTCCTGGAGGGCCTAGGACCCCACTAGGTGAGAAAAGGACAGTCACAGTCACGGGAAGCACCTGGCACCCAAGGTGGACAGAGTGACTTCAGGAGCCCACAGACAGCTGTTCCCCTGGGGCAGGGTGGCCGGTGGGCCACTGTCCTGACCTCAAGCTATGAGTAGTTGGGGGCCCAGTCTGGGAGGAGTGGGCTCTGGCTGCGGGATTCAGTTGCTCAGGGACCAGGGAAAAGGGCTAAAAATAGCTGGAGGCAGCTGAGCCCTCACTATATATGGCAGAGAAACAGAAGGCTTTGAAGGGCAGGCGGCTAAGAGCAGGGAGGGGGCTAGGCAGGGGTCCCGGGGGCAGCCCACAGGCCTGCCTTTCCGAACCCCAGGGACCAGAGAAGGTGGCCTGGGGGCTAAGCCCAGGGTGGGTAGCGAGGGCTTCAGCTGGCTCTCTCCAGCGCCCAGGGCTGAGCAGGCAGCCCCAGGTGTGAGACTGCGGTCCCACTGGGCCTCAAACCAGAGGGGCGAGGCCTGGGGCCACAAGGCCACTGGCAGCTGCAGCCCTGCCTCCTGTCATCCCAGCTCTCCACTCCCCCGGGAAGAGGAGCAGGAGCAGTGGGCAGAGTTGGGCATGGGAGGGGCTGGGGCGCTGAAGGGAAAGCGGCCCTTGTCCCTGTCCCTCCTTCTCCTCAGGCCCAGCACAATCACCTTGTGTCTGGGAACGGCAAGGGCTTTTCCTATCAGAGGAAACTGAAGGTCACGCTTTTCCTCATTGATCTTGCAATGTTTGTTAATTACTCTGTCACTGATGTGGCGAAGGATAATTAAACAGCTCTGTTTATATCTTATATGCATAATTATGTGGCTGCGCAGGGCTCCCCGCGCAGGGAGGAGATGCGCCCCTCACTGCAGGGGGAAGGGGATAGGGGAGCAGGCAGGGGAGGCTCAGGGCACCAGGCACAGGCTTGGGAAGGAGGCTGGGGAGCTGGAGAAAAGACCCCAGACCCACGGTGCCAGTCCTAGTGGTGGTGACCCCCTCCCACCTGAAACTCCAGGCCCTCCTTCCCTGGAGCCGCAGGAGCTTGGGGCTGCTCTGAGTCGTAAGGACAAGGAGACACCAGAAAAGCCAGGCCTTAGCCATCTCGTGGGAAAGAGATCAGCCAGAGGACAGCGTCTGGGGCAGGTGTGTGTAATGGGATATGCAGGCCACGCTGGGCCATCCTCGTGGCCCTGTGCCTCACCCCCAAGCCTGCCTAGGAGCGCCAGTATCCCTGGGAAGGAGAAGGCAGGGGCGGTGAGACCGTCGGAGGGTAGAGAACAGGCCTGTCTTAGAGCTTCTTGGAGGAACCTCCTCGAGAAACAGCCTTCACAGACAACGAGCTCATGTGGTTCATGACGCTGACCGCTGTTCCCCGCACCCACGTCTAGGGACCGCGTCCCTCAACAGGCTCCTCCCCACGCAGGTGTGTGCAGTCATCCATCCACCCACTCTGTCTGACTCTCGCTGCCTGAAGACTCGCTGTGTGTTCAGCAGCCCCTGTAGCCTTGCTCACAAACACGGGCAGCTGCCTTCCCAGGCCCTTCCCTTCTCACTCCTGCCCAACCAGTCTCCTCCATTCTAGTCACTACCTTGGCCCCAGCCTACCCCTCTGGGGGTCCTCACAAGATCTGCATGAAGTGCCAATATCTGGAGCAGGTTGGAGGGAAGCAAGCTGGCGTGTTCGGGGACACGCCACATCTTCCCTGCTGGGCCTCCCCACGGGGTTATGTCACCCACCTGAAGCCTGCTTGGCGCTGGGGCCGCTGTCATCCTTGGAGGCTGCCCCATCTGAGTCCTTCTCCGCCACGACGCTGCTGTCCTTGGAGGGCTCTTCGCCGGGGTCTTCCTCATCACTGCAGCCCTGGGGCTGCACCATGTAGACGCCCTCGGGCGGCAGCTCCAGGCCCTCTCGGGCAATCCGCCCCCACACGGGCATGGGCGCCAGCTCCTCGCTGTACTCCCCGTTGACCCACTTCTCGATCACCGCCCGCCTCTTGTCTTCCTCGCTTCGGGGGGCCCGGGCACCCCCCACCTCGGGGTCACTGCGTTCTTTGTCCCGGAGCCGAAGCAGGCCACCCTCAGTGTGGGGGCCAGTCTCCGCTCCCTTCTCCACCACCACCTGGCGGCTCAGCTTGGCACAGATGGCATTGAGCTTCAGGCCGCCTTTGCGCTTGGCTGCCATCGAGGGCTTGCCTGCGGGCGGGTCGGTGCACCGGGAGCCTTCAGCTGCAGAGATGGAGAGAGAGGTGAGAGGCGTGCATGCCAGGCATGGCCACCCGCCTCAACGGCCAGGGTGGAGGCTCTGCCCCCACATCCCCCAAGCCAAAGGTCTTCCCAATCACGGTTCCATCACACTGCCCTGAGAGTGCCTGGCACACGTTTGTCCCCCTCACTAGACTGTGAGCTCCAGCGGGCTGAGCTCACCCATTGCTCTATCCTTAGAGCCTGGCACCAAGCTGGGCACATACTAGGTGGTTCAAGAAATATTTTGTAAATGAACAAATACATGAATGAACGAATGACTTCAAACACAAGGGGCAGTCTTCTTCCCAGCACCTGGTTCCTGGAAGCATTTCCTACACTTGTGTGTCTCTAGATACCTCCTCTGAGAGGCAGGCCAGCCGTGCCCTAGTATAAAGGAGGCAGGGTGCCCTTTGACACGCAAGGACACTGAGGCATGCAGGCTGAGGAGCTGGTGGTAGGCCAAAGCTGGCCAGTGCCAGGGGCCTGACTCCACTTGTAAGCATCCACCCCACACACCGCCTGCCGGGGAGGAGACAGCCAAGAGCCAGAGAGCAGCCCGTGCCAACCTCTTCCCTTACGGTCCTGCAGCACTTGGCTGGCACCCTTCTCCACCTGACATCTCATCCCTGGCAGCTCCTCCCCCACCCACAGAGGCCTGGTCCCAGGGCCCCACCTGACTCTAGCCTCTGCTCACTGGAGAGCCCCGAGATCACCTCCTTTTCTCCAGTCACTCGGGCCCCCTGAAGGTCTCCATTTTCCCTTGTCAGGGTCCACCCCAACCCTTTCACAGACGCTTTCTTGGCTCCTCTGGCCATTTTCCTATCACTTCCCCCCTTTGCCCAAGCCTCCAACAGGCTGTCCCAGGGCAGAGCTCCTCACAGCCCCTCTGAGGGCCACCTGTCTCTGTCCAAGGACCTCACTCTGCCTCGGCCAGCTCCTGCAGCCTTGAAAGGCCTGGCCGGTCCTGGGAAGCCCACTTTCCAGCCCTGAGAAGCCGCAGCTGGAACAGGTCAGGATTCCTCAGATCCCCGAGGGAAAGCCAGAAGCTGCAGTTGCAGTGCCTAATCCCTGAACACGACAGCCCGACACAAACAGCCAGAAACTCTAACTTGGCGGCCTGGGTGCTAGCCACCTCGCCCAGGGCTGCTGAGCAGGCGCCTAGGGTCCTGGGGGCATACGGCAAGCCCACTCACCATACAGCCTCGGACCTGCCACAAAGACCAACAAGAGTGGACACACATACACATACTTATTTGCATATCTGTCTGTCCATCTGTCCATCCACCCATCCATTTTCTTACCGTGTGCCAGACCCTGTGGTGGAGGCAGGGACAGGGTGGTGCCACGGCAGACACAGTCTCGGCTCACACTCACTGCACAGAGAGCCCCTTTGAGGCTTCTCGATGGCAGGGCTCCCTCACGTGTGGAGTGGGCATGTCTAAGTCTCCACATGGGTTAAAAGGCTAAGTGAAGGCAGCGGCTCTGCTCCCACGTCTATGGTCAGAAGAGGCTTCACTATAATGGATCGGTACCCTAAAAAGCCCCACACCTGGAAGCCCACTGAGAGGCACACTCAGACAGGGGTGGCCACACCTGTGCCTGCCCAGGGACCTCATCCCACAAGTAGACTTGACTTATACACATGGATGGTTGTCCCCTGACATAGACAATGCCCCAGCGGCCCCAGATCCTTGCTTTGAAGCCAGCTGCCAGTGTGTATAACCTCACTTGGCCCAGAGGGGCCCAGTGATCCCAGCCAAGCCCAGCCCACTGCCAGAGAAGTGGTTCACTCCAGTCCTCCCAGTCCTGTGGCCCTGGCTCTGCTGGGCCCCATCTGCGCCCAAGCCGGATGCCCACCCTGCCCATGTTTGTCCACGTCTCCAAGTCTGTGCTGCCCACACTCACGTCTCCAAGCACGGACATGGGTTCCTACTCAACGCTCAGCGATGGGGCCCTAATCATACCATCCCACCCAACCTCTGGGCCAGCTGCCAGGCTCCGTGACACCAAGTTTCCTCCAGCAGGCCTATGGGGAGCACGTCTCACCTGGCCCGCTTTGTCCCATGCCCTGGTGGGGAAGGGAAGGGTGGGAATGGGGGAGCCTGCTCTATTTTTACCAGGAGGTAAGCAGCCAAGTGTGTATGGCAGACGGCAAATGAATCTATAAATATTTATCCCAAGGAAGAGGGAAGCAGAAGCTCCCAGGGCTGCACTTGCTGCTGGTGACACCCCCTCCCTGGGCCCCACCCATCCTGGAGCCTCCTGGCACTTGGGCTCACCCAGCCCAGCCCACCCTCTCCTAATCTCGGCTGTGTGCCTGGCTCGGTCCCTCCTGGGCCCCCAGCAGCTGTGATGCAGCTGTGTACCCAGGGCCCACCCCCAGCCCACAAGCCCCTTTGCTCCGCCTACATCCCCTACACCTGCCCTCCAGCTGCTGCTCTGCCCCAGCCCACCTGCCTTCCAGATGTTGTCCTCCCTCTGACTCTACTGCTGGTCCCAGGGGTAGAGACGGAGAAGGCGTGTGGCCTGTGGTGCAGGGCATGAGACAGAGGCAGGCCTTACTCATAAGTGCAAATGCGTGTGAAGCTGGGGCCATGGGTAGGGGGGTGTGTAGGAGCTGAGGTCCGAGTTGCCCATCCGCACACCTTCCGGCCCACCCCATGGGGCCTTTCTCCCCTTACCTTCCATCAGGGCCCTGGGACCTGCAGACTGGCCCCCTCATGGTCTGACCCCAGGCTCCTGTCCATGTAAACATTCCCCTGACTTTCTTCCCTAAAATATAAACGCCGTGGCCAGGCCTCAATGGGAGGAAGCCATCCGTCCCCGGCCCTGTCATTGCCCCTTTCATCTCCTTCCCGCCACCAGCCTGCCCACTGCTCTATTTACACTGGACACTTCCTCTGGGAACAATACTGCCCAGGAGGCAGGCTTGGGCTGGAGGTTGGGAAGGCGAGGGGAGTCCTGTACTGCTTACCCAGGGATGGGCTCCAGAGAGGAGGCGAGGAGTCAGGCAGCCCGACCTGGCCTCTCCCAACCTCCAGCCTCTGGCCCAGTGGCTCTGGACTGGCTGGGGCGAGCCCTGGGAGATGGCACAGCACCATGGTGTGGCCTGGCCTTTGGAGTCAGACAGTTGTCAGCTCATGGCCTGGCTCTGCCCCTCACTAGCTCCAGGCCCTGGGCAGCTTTCTCCCTATGAAAGGGCTGCAGGACTATAAGGTGAGAGGGCACCTGTCTGTGCCAAGCACAGGGCCTGGCAAGCAGGGACCTGGGAACAGCAGCTGAGCCCTAGGAGGGGACAAACAGGAAGTGTCATGCCACTCTGGGCATGAGATCCTAAGACCAGGAAACCTCACCTGGCCCAGAAGAGGTAGGGGGGACAGGAGAGGCCGGAGGGCTGAGCTGGGGGCAGACTGCCTGCTCAGCAACAAATGGACCCTCCCTGGCTCCCAGGGTCTGAACCTTCTATTCCAGGGCTCCAAACTCAACAAGCCCCGTAGCAGGCAGCTCGCATCCCAGAGCTGAGTGCATCCTACTTAGGGTGGAGAAAAGGAGGGGCAAGAACTGGACTGTCCAGGTACCTTTTTAGGCACTGTCTTATGATGCCTCGTAATGGCCCAGTGAAGCAGGGACTATCACCGTCCCATTTGATAGAGGAGGAAACTGATCCTGGAGCCATGAAGACACTCTAGAGCCCGACCTCATGAAGGCTGGGGCTCAGCAAGGGGCCAGCGCCACCATGACGTCCTCATTAAGGCTCCTGGGTGGGCTGTAGGAAGTCCCAAGTCCCTGCGAGGGCTCCTTTCTATCCCTGCCCATCTCCTCCTCACCCCTACTCCCAGCTCCCCTAACACGGAGCCCCCTAAAGTGTTAACTGTGATGAGTAAAACGGTGCAGCAGATTGCTACAATAAATAATTTACTGATATTTATAAATATTCAAATCAGCCAGCTTCAGAAATCGAATGAAGGGAAGGCCTCGGGAGAAGGGGCCCGCTATGGCAGGAATCTCATCACTGCCTCCAAAGGCTGGGGAAGGCCAGGGCTCCTGCCAGTTCTGGGGGAAAAAGGGGGGCTCCTAGCTGCACCTGGGCCCCTCGCCCCTGATCTCTGAGGACTAAGGGCTTGGGAGTGGCTGGAATGGCTCCACCTCTTGGCCTGATCAGGGCCAGGCCCTCCCTTGCCCTGGGCAGCCTGGGCTCAAAGGGACCAGAGGCTCCAGTGCCCATCGCACACTGCCAGTGTCTCAGAGTTGCTAGTCCTGTCTTGGGGGGGGTGGGGGCAGTTCCCGGGGGCTGGGCAGGCCTGGCAGCCCCTCCCCACCTGTGAGTAATGTGTTTCGGGCCGGGCGGCCTGTCAGCTACCAGGCTCCGGGTGCTTTATGGGCTCTGCCTGGTGGCTCTGAACTCCCTGGTAGGAAATAAAGTTCTCCCTGCGCGTCCCTTCTAAACATTTCACTCAGTGGAAACGGTGTTTAAGAAAAATGAGGACATATTTCTTCCTAAGGATGCAGTGTCCCCTTTGGGCGGCCTAATGCCCGCTGTATATCAGGAGGTGGCGAGGAAGGGGCTAGGCACCCATCCCCTGGGGTGGGGGTGGTCCAGGGCCTGCCTGCCTGCCACCAGGCAGCTCAGGGACCACGGGCACCACCAGGCCACTCTGGTGGCTGCCCTGACCCATGGCACCAAGAGCGATATGGTGGCTGGCCCCCTCTGGGCACCTCCCATGCCGGGGACAGTGCTGCACACTTCACAGCGTCACCTCAATGATCCTCCCTCATCCCCATACAGCCACTGTCCTGTCCCTGTTTCCAGATGAGGAAGCAGAGCCTGGCAAGGTTGGTAACTGCCCACAGTCACCCAGTGTCAGTGCCGCAGTCAGACTACCCCTGTGCTCAGACGCCCAAGTCCCACACACCTCGCACAGCCTCCTAACCAGGGTGGCAGCAGTGTCAGACCCTCCACCCTGCTACTCCTAAGAACTTGACAGGCCATGAGCCCCAGTGTTGGGGTGCTGTGCCTGTGTTCATTCAACAAACACTCCCTGAGCACCTTCTACAGGCTAGGCCCTGGGCTAAATCTGAGGATACGACGTGAGCAAGACAGACAGTCCTGGTTCCTGCCATCAGGGACTGTTCGACTGAGACGAGGGAGCAGACACTCACGTCATGACAAGTGCGTTCACCGTGGTGAAGTCTAGGTGCCACAGGAGCAGTGAGTCTGGGACCCAAGCAAGGGTTCCCAGAGACACCTGCTCCTGTCCCTGCTTCCCACAAGCTCCCTGCAGCTCCCCCATCCCTCCCACCCCCTCCTCCCACCACCACACAGCCCACCTCCATCTTAACAGTTCCCTCCCCGCTCTCCTCCAGCTGTGACCCCTACTCCAGCCAAGACCAGTCCCCTAGGAGAGGGGTGTCCTTCCCTCTTGGCCCCAGTCCCACCCCCAGCTGGGAATAGAAGGGCTGCTGGGCTTTTGCAGGTGGGAGGAACGGCCACTGCTCCCCCAGGGCTCTCAGCCAGGTCCCCTGGTCCCCAACAGCGCCAAGCTGGTGGGGGCGGGGCCTGGCCGCTAGGCCCTACTTGCCCCCCTTTGTTTATTTATTTATTTTGATTTTTTAGTCCAGTTAAAAGGTTTACTATCCAGACGCGTCTAAGTGGCCTCACTTAGCGTAAGTAACTCTATAAATCAGGGGAACTGTTAGCATCCACCGCACAGGCTGGCTATCAATCTCCCCCAGGTCACAGCCAAACAGGAAGGGGAGAAAAAAAGAGTTACCACCCAGGGGAGATTTAAAACACACACGGCACACACACAGACCGTGTGCGCGCGCACACTCGGGCGTCTCTGTATTTGTACAATCATATTACATTCACACGTGCACACGCAGAGCGGCCCGGAAACTGGCACAGCTGCGTGTGGTCACGATAACATAGCACGAACACAACTCCCGCTGCCCAATGGGGAGACAGAGCCTGCAGGAGGGGAGCCTCCGGAGGGCCCCCCAGGGTTGGCTCTCAGCGCCGAGCTGCCTTGTCAGGCAAGTGGAAGGCTGCGGAGGGGTTCTGCTTGGTCCTCTCCCCTCTCTGTGGCCACCCCCCGCTGCCAAACGCAAAGGGACCAAGCTTCCCCTTTCATGTGCCCAAGGTAAGCACTCGGCAGGGAGATGGAGCCCAAGGAGAGGGGCAGGGAGGCTGTCAGCTGCAGGCCACTGCAACGGGGCGTGCTGTTGTCCCAGGTCCTCGTCCACTGTACCCAAGGCTGGGCATACCCCAGACACAGCATAGGACTCAAGAAGGGCAACACCGTCCAAAGGAGTGACCAGCTGCCATGCAAACACCTGGAGGGTGGCTTTCTGCAGCGGCCTCGGGAATGTCCTTCCTTTTTCACTTGAGTAGGTGTGGCTTGATGTGCACCGATCTTGGACTTAGGCTCCCATCCCATCCCCAGAGAGGCCCCAGATCTAGAAGGCCCCCCCTAGGAACTGGAGTGGGGGAGGCCACTCCTGGGCACCCTTTGGCCTCTCCTGGCATCCTTTGTGGGTCCCCAAGGCAAGGCAACCTGAGGGTGGAAGACCCGCCCGGGCCCACCTTCTCTCCCACCTCACCCCAGAGGCCTCCCTGGCTCACCCGCCCGCCTGCCTGCTGCATCTCCCCATGAACTCTATTTCTCTTTCCTCTCTGAAAACAACTGAGCTGTAAATACTGTTTAACCTTCTCCCCCCTCCCCCCACCCCCTCCCCTCCGCACTATAAAAACACAAATATGCCATAACTCAGCCGGCCTGGCCGCCCAGCCTCCAACATGCCCCGCGCCCGGGCCTCTCAGGAAGGTCATTACAAACGACTTTCCGATTCACTGCTCCTGAAATAATTTTGTGTATTAAAACCTGAATCTGCACTTTCTGGGGCCGAAAGCCTGGCTTAATTATGGCGGGTGTCCTTGGGACGGACAGTGATCCTTCACTCGCCAGCCCGCGCTCCAGCCCTCCGCCCGCCAGCCCGCCCCCTCCCTGGGCCCAATCTGTTTTCAAAGTGTGTCTGTCCTTTATTAAATTGTTTTCTTTTCCACATTATCAGTTGCCATGGAGACCTCATCTCTCGGATTATTTGAATTTCATTATATCTATTGATTTGGGAGCATTTCATCTTTTTTATTGTTTTTCTGTCAATTTTCAAAACGAATAACCATCTAATTTGCGTCAGTGCTGATTATGTTTGTCCCTCAATAGAGGTCGGCAGCTGCGCTGGGGAAACAAATCAATGAAAAACCATCATAAAACTCCCCACTCCAGTCTCCAGGATGTGTGGGTGACATTCCACGCCTGCGAGAGACACACTCATCAGCTCCAAGTTCGGCTACGGTGGCGGCAGCTCCGCTCCACGTCCGCCTCCTCTGGCCTTAATATTTAATTTCGCGATTTGGGGCATTATTAGTGGTGTTTTTATTAGTCGTGTGCATGTGAGTGTTTGGTGGTGGGCTGGCTGTTTTGTTAATTTGTGGGTGAGGCAGGGAAACCCCAGAGGAGGGCAGGGCGGACGGTGCTGGGGGTGCGGTGGGAAGTGAAGAAAAGGGGGGAGCCCCGAGGAGGGGATGGCCAGGAACGGGAGGACCACGATGGGGGCTGGAGAAGGGGTGACGCAGAAGGGGGACCGAATGAAGGGGAGGAAAAGAGGGAATTCAAATTGCTTACTTTGTTGGTTTTTTTTAAATAATTTATGCAATTTTAAGCATTTATGTATAAATTTTTTAATAAGCCACCCTGGAGCAGGATGGCCATTAACATCCCAACGTCCTTCTGTCCAATGGGCTGGCGGAGAGGATCAATTTCTGAGAGTACTTTCCCTTTTTTATGACATGATAAAATGCTTTTAAAGCAACTTACACAAATATGGAAATTTTTTTTTCTTTTTCCCCGTCCCCTCTCCCTTCCCCTAACAGCCTTCTTATCCACCAGGGAGGGGGGTGTGTGCACACACACATACACTTGTGCTCAGGCTCTCTCCCCTGCTGGGGAGGGGGGCTGTGGGGGGCTGGCAGGGAGACAGCCCCAGTTCTAACTGGAACTGGCCGCCTGTCCTTCTAACAAGGGCATAAACTTTCATTACCCATGCACGCAGTCAAAGACAATTTAGGGAAACGCGCTGCTCGGAAAAGGAAAACCTCAGCGATTCGTGGCCCACGCCGCCGCCATCTGGGGGGCTCTCGCCTCCAGCGAGAGGGAGCCGGGGCCCTGAACCTCTGGCCCTGCCTGGCAGGAGGAGGGGCTCTCGTGGGAGGCAGCCCGCAGAGGGAGAGGAAAGACCAGACAGAGTACAAGGGTCTCTACCTTGGCTGGACGGGAGCACTTTGGTCTTGGGCAGGGGCCCGGCCCCCTTGGTCATGTCTCTCACACACCCCTTCACTAACCCCACCAGGCATGGGCCCTTGAGGGCAAGCACAGGGATCTTCATCTCTGACACGCAATGCTGGCACGGAGCAGCAGCTTGCCTCTGTGGATGGATGAACAGACAGAGGGACCGAATGAAGACAAAGTAGGAAACCCAGCCCAGAAGTCCTGGGGTTCCTGCGGGAGACCTACAGACGCTGAGGCACGTCTTCCTCTCCAGATGTCACCCGCTCTGGAAGCAGGTCTGGGACAGGAGTGCCTCTGAGTGAAGAGGATATGAATGAGAGGGGGCGGCCCGGCCACCATCACCTGTACCCTGGACCCGAGCCCCTAACTCCCTGAGATGGAGCCAGGCCTTGTGAAGAAGAGGGCAAGTGGTCTATGCTCAGACTTGGGGACAACCCTTACTTCCGCCTCCCCTTCACCTTGCAGCTCCTCCTCCTGATGGGGAGTGGGAGGAGGGACCTTGGAGTGAGCCCTGCCCAAGGGCTGAGGGGGATGATCCTGGTTCCCAGCATGAGGCCTGGAGCCCTTCCCCGCCCTGCCACTGTGGGACAATGTCTGGCACTCTTGAGACCACATTCGGGCACCTGGACTTTGGCAGCTTCCAAATAAGACAAACTGATATTAGAAACCCAGCCTCTCTCTTAAAATCTTGCCACTTTAAGCAAGTTACATCTCTGCCCTAGACGTCAGTGTCCTCACCTGAAACATGGTGTTGTTAAAGGGATGACCTGGGGTGACATGTCTGGCACAGAGCTGCATAGCACATGGTGCCTGCCCCTGTACTGGATGGTGACTGTGGGCAGGGTCCCCGCCTCGGGAGCGGGAAGGGCTGCTTCCTCCCCAACACGGGGGCTGGCGCAGCTAGGGCAGAGAGTCCAGCCTCGCCTGGCCCTGCCTGCCTTTGCCCAGGGATCTGGGAACTCACTGCTTCTCCCAACCTCCAAAGCCCAACTTTGTCCTTGGGCCCTCACCTGCCTAGGCCACCCAGGCCTGAGGGCTCTCCCAGCCTGAAGCCCCTGAGCCTCCTGACCATGGACATCCCAGGAAGGGCCCCATGGCGTGCTGCACCCTTGGCGGCAGCAGCAAGGGAGCACCCCTGGTAAGGCCAGGACAGCCCCAGCCCTCAGTGGGGATGCAAGGGGAGCAGGGCTGTGCCCACCCTCCTCCTCTCCTGTGCTCAGACCCCCCCCACAACCGTCATTAAAATAACAAGTTTCTGTTACAATCCAAACATTCCCACATCACATAAAGGGTTATGTTACACCCGAGTCACTCCCGGGCCCGTGTTTGCACAGAAAAGCTCACGGCAGGTCCCCCCTCCTGCCGAAGTGACTTATTAAAGTTTAAACAGTAATTAACAGAACAATAAAAATAAAGGGATGTTTGGGGAGTCATAGCGCACACAGGGTTTTTGGCAGTGCCAGCAGATTTTCAGTGCCCTGCGCTGGCAGCAAAATGCGAGTGTGAAGCCAGGGGGGACGGAGGACGGGGCCAGGGTTGGGCCAGGGAGACTTCAGGCCTAAAGAGCGAGAAACCGAGGCCAGACTGGAGGGAGGGGATGAGGGGTCCAGGAGGCTCATTCCGGGTCTGTGTGGGGCCACTAGCCCCACGGGGATCTGGGGTAGCAGGGTGTGCTTGGTGCCAGCAGGAGAGAAGGTCTGATGCCGGCAGGAAATCCGCCGAGCCGGGTTGCAGAGGCTTTGCGATGCCAGAGCCCAGCTTGGCCCCAGGCACTTCCGGGAGCCCAGTGCCTTGGTCATATCCAGCCAACTCCGGCATGGACCCAGCTGGGGGAGGCGTCGGGTACCCCGGCACCGTGGGCATCACCAGACCCTGCAGGTAATGATTCCTGGGGCTGGACCCCAGCCACTCTGGGCTTTTCTCCTAGTCGGGCAGGTACCTCTCCCCCGCTCCCGTGGCCAGGACAGTGCAGTGCACACCCCTGAGAACTCTCCTGAAGCCACTGGCCCCTACTAAGCATGAGTAAGGACTCAGGGGAAAAGCTTTCCTCTCTGCCCTCTGGGAGGGGGAGAACAGCCAGCCCAACTCATGGTGGGCCCCACCTAAAAGGAGAAAGCATGACGCAAGCTAGGCCAGGGTGGGCCCCCACTGGTGGGGTCCTCATTCTCAAAGGTTCACAGGGAGCTGGGCCTCGGGGCTGGTCTAAGGCCAGGGCACCACGGGGCAGGCAGGGCCAGGCCAGTCATCCTTCAGCCTCTCCTGCTCTCACTGCACAGGTTCCACCTAGAAGCTCAGACACCTGGCTGCGGGGGACAGCAGAGAGCCAGGGAGGAGCCTTGAAGAGAGCAGGGCTCCACCTGGACGAGGCCAGCACACTTAGTGCTTTTTCCTCAAAGCCTTAGGGGCCAGGAAAGAAGGGACAGCAGGAACCCTTGGTGGCCAGAATGCATATGTGTTATCTCATGCCAGCCAGGTGATGGGCACCAAGGTACTACTGGGCTGGCCCTGGACTTACCAGCCCCCCAAGCTGCCCTCTCACTTCTTCCCTCTCCCAGACTCCCTGGCTGTCATAGGCTATGTTGGGGAGGATGCTCTCCCAGGGCTGTCCTCTGACCTTACAATCTCAGAGCCCGGGGCCAGTCTTGCGGCCCTTGCCTGCCCACTGCCCATGCCTGTCCTTCCTCTCCAAGGAGAGCCACTGTAGAATCCAAGTTCTCTCCTCACCACATAGGAGGAGTTCCTAAAAGTGGTTTTTCAGTATAGCATCCCCAACTCAGGTTCTTCCCACAAGGGCAAAGCAAAGGGTCGATTCAGAGATACCACGAGGACCAGGAGAGCACCTTCACCCTCTGCTTGGTCTTCTCCATCTCCCTCTGTGCCTCAGTACCCCAACCTGCCCAGGTCTGCCTGAAGATCCTAGTTCTGCTGTAGCCTCTCTCTACCTTGGCACCTGCGATTGGCAGCCTGGACCAGCATCAACCAGAAACCAGCCCCTGGCCCAGGGCAAGCAGCCTTGCTGGGTCCCTGGCACAGGCTCTGGGTTGGTTCCTCCACATCACAGCTACAGGGGCTGACATGAGCAGCTGCGAGCCACACGTGAAGGTGAGACACCGGGCTGGGGCCAGAGATTCTCTCTAACCCCGTGTCTCCTGGGAACTGGTTCCTGGGCAGCTGGTGGGCACATAGGGCAGGGACTCTGGCTCTGGCTGGGCCCCCATGGTGCCTGGCCATGCCACCGCCTCTCACCAAGGCCCCTACAGGCACAGCCAGCCAGGGGAGTGCAGGGCCCCAAGCACCTCAGTGCTGCCGGGGCTCTGGGCACAGGGAACTTCGCCCTGAAGACATGGAGAAGAGCCAGCAGCTCTCTTCCCCTCTTTCCTGGGCAGAGCACTTTGGGGCTCCACCGCCTGCCCCAAGACGAGTGACTCATGGTGAGGGGAGAGTGGAGGGCTGAAGCCGAGAGAGCTCATGAAGGTGATGCTTCCCAAGCCCCCAAATGTTCTGCTCAGCAGCAAGGCTGGAAGGAAGGACAGGAGCTCAAACCCCCTCGCTGCTGGAGGAGGCCGAATGAGTCACCCAGCGCCAAAGGTGGGGTAGGGGTGGGGCTGGGGGGCAGGGAAGGCACACTCAGGGTTAGGAGAAGGACTGGCAGAAGGCAAGACACCAAGCAGGGCAGGTGGGGACAGAGGCCTTCAGAGAGTACACTCAGGTGGGCAAACTGGGCGCAGAATGCTCATCTTAACTTGCTGTTTCTAGAATCCCCAACCTTCTCCCCCGTCCCAGGGGCATGACAAGGAGCTCTGGTTGGACAAGGAGCTCTCAAGGGTGGCAGCTTTCAGCGTGGAGGCTGTCTGAGATTTGCACAGAACTTTAGAACTGGAAGGGGTCTGAGGCCTGAGAGGTTAAGAGACTTGCTGAAAGCCCAGGTCACTCACTTGCCAGGACCAGACAAATCCAGAGACACAATTCCCAATCCAGGCCTTCTCATGACCATCAGATCAAACTGCTACACAGTTGTATTTTAAAGGGGAACTTTCCGCAGCCCTTTGACATTGCTTCAGGGCCCATCAGCCCCAAACACCACAAGAGTTCCCTGTTGGAAAGGCTTCAAGCCCCACACTGGCCCACATGGGAAAGGACCCCAGACAGCTCTGAACCAGCACCTCTATGGTGCAGGGCCTGGAATTCAGGCTCCTCAACTCTCCAAGGGAAGCACAAGTGGAGTCTGGCTCTCTGCAGCCTGGCTTCCATTCCCTGGAAATGGGTAGGATATGTGGGTGGGTGGCTATGTGACAGACACAGTGCCTGGGCACATGGAAAGAGGGGTCTTCCTCTTGCAAGGACTGAGACCCCCAGAACTTGTGAGTTGTGCTATGGAGGAGAAACAGGGAAAGCACCATCCTGGGATTAGAGGAAGGGCCTGGGACCGAGAGGCCTGCGGTGGATAAGCACAGCCCCAAGGCAGCCCCAGGAGAGAAGGCGGGGATGGCAGCAGGTGGCAGAGGGGTGCTATGGATGATGCTGCCACCTCACCCTCCCTACAGCCTATCTCCACAATCCCCTTGCTGAGGCCAACCACGGCATGAGGGGACTAATTTAGGAGTATTTTTAAAACTGTGGCCCTGGTGGAGGGTTTAGCAGTTGTCAGCCATCTGGAGTAAGGAATTACCGTCACCTCCCTGATCCTATAGTCCCTAAACCCAAAGCTAGTTACAGCCTAGAGAGGAGGCAGCAGGTGGGTGGGGAGAGGGCCTGTTCCTGGGAGGTGCCCATAGGAAGGGGAAGTACCTTTCCTCACCCTCAGAGAGGGCCTGGGGCCAGGGGCGGGGGGCTGGAGAGCCCGGTGTCCTCTGTGGCCACTCAGGCTCCCCCACCTGCACAAGCACGCTCACTCCCTGGGCCGCGCCGGCTCGCGCAGGGGCCGTCAGGTAAATTAGATCTGAAAGCTGACAATTTCTGACCATATTTCCTTGATTATTTCAAACAAATGCACAGCAGCCGCTGTAAGGAGATTAAAGTGACATAAACGTCCCGAGTGGGAGGGGGGAGGGCAGAGGATTCAGGTCACCCCCATCCGTCCCCCGCCTGACAGACGCTATATCGCTATCCAATCCAATAAAAAATCCCCCCTTTTGCTTTAATTAATTTTACAGCTAGCTTGCTTAATTACTTTCAATCAAAATCCTCCTGCCATCGCAAAATTAGAGATGGTTGAGCTCCATTAGCCTAAATTCTTCATTTCCATATAGAAAAGAGGCTGTCTGCATAGGCAGCCTGGGCCCCTGGCAGGACAGACGCCCGTCTGCCCGCCCGCTGCCAGCCAGCCCACTCCTGGCTTCCGCTCCATGGCTATCTCTGGCCTGTGCGTTTCCCCTCATTCTCCTCCTTGGGCTGAAAGGAGTTGAGGTCCAGGAGGGGTACACTCGCCCCTGCCCCCAACTCTTCCCCTGATTCATGCAGGGACTACAGAGCTGGGCTGGACCACCAGGGCCGACTACTCCTGGCGAAAGGAACGGCCCATCCTGCGATCCTGCTTCCTGCTAAGGAGCCCCTGCTGTTCCCCTGACAGAGCCTAGCCCCCTGGCTACCCAAACCCTGGACAGACAGTTCTGGATGCTCTGCCTCATCCCTCCTGAGGAAGCAGAGCTCCCAGCAGGGCAGGAACAGTCCCAGCCTTGGACTTAGACCTCAGTCAGTACAGACTCCTGGAACCAATGTCACCCGGGGTCCCCTCTCTGCTATTTCCTGGCTGGAGTCCTTACTCACTATGAGAGCAACTCCCAGGCCAGCTGTCTCGATGGTGCTAACAGGCAACGTAGCAGGCTCTCTACGTTGTGTTCTCCCGGGGGCCCCACATGGGCCCTTCTCACTCTCCCATATCCCTGGTTCCCAGCCTGCAACAGCTGCTCCCCCACCCCCGGCCTGGGTCGGGTGGGTGGTGGGTCTGGGCTCTGTCCACATCCTGTGCCTTCAGTGGCTCCCTTCTCCCCTCCACCTGCCTCTTCACAGCCCCCAACCCCAACTCCAGAAGCTCCACTTCAGGTTTTCCACGTTACAGCCCCTAGTGTCACCACAGGGTCCAGCCCAACCTGAGCTCCAGCTGATTAAGGATCTGCAACAGGATGTAGGGATTAGAGTAAAACCTGGCTCCGGACCTACAGGGGCAGAGGGCCAAGTCCTGACTCTGGGACTCCACTCCTCTCCCCTTTTGGCATGCCCCCTCCCTCCCAGCTGCCAAATGCTGAGGAAGGCTGAACCTCTGGGCCCTTCATGGGGTCTTGGCTGGACTCTGGGAAGTGGATGACAAGGGGGAGCATTATGAGATCCAGGCCAAGTCTGGCAGAAAGGCAGGACAGAGATGGGGTGGGGACGGGGAGTTATGGCTGAAATCTGCCCTAGACCCCATATAGGAAAAGGAAGCCAACCTGGTCCTCCTTCTCAGGGAACCCGTATAGAAGTAGAGTGTCCTGAGTCTGACTTCTGGGCAAAGCCTGAGCAAGCTGGGGAAGACAGCTCTCGAAAGGCTTGGTAAAGCTCCTTCAGGCAGCAGGCCTTCTGACTGCCCCATCGCTATGGCTGAATGACTCTGGGGTGTGAGGCCAGCTCTGCGGTTGGGCGAGGAAGCTGAACCTGGACCTCGGGAGCCTGTCTTCCTGGACACCAGGGACCCACAGGTCAGTCTACAGGCTCCTCACTGGTCTTGCTCTAAGGGTAAAAACTCAAGTCCTCTTCCTGGGCCGGTTGAGTTGCTCAAATACATCCCAGGCACCTATGGACACAGACCCCGCTGACCCTAAGGACCCAGGGAGAATGGTTTCAGGTGTCTGGGAGCTCAGAGTCTAATGGGGAAGACACAGTAGCACCAGAGCATTCCACACACCACTGAGAGCACAGAGAGGAGGCCAGCTGTGAGTTCTAGGAAGGCTTCCTGGAGTCCAGGCCTGGGCTGAGCCGAGATGGCCAGCAGGTGCAGAAGGTAAGGAGGGGTAGTGAGCAGACACCCAGACACACTGCTGCTCCCAGCCAGGCTCCCCTGGGCTGCAGCTCTGCCCCCACGCAAGTCTGCATCCTTTCTCCTGCCCCCTCTTCAATGAGTCATCAGCAGAGGGGACTAGGAGGCTGTGAAAGGCAGGAGCAGCCCCAGCCCTCCGTGCCACTTACTGACTTCCTGGTGGCTCTCCCTCCCCCTGGGGCAGAGCTTAGCCACATTCCCGCTCTGCCCCTGACCCACCATGCATGGCACAGATGGGTCGAGTTGGTAGAAGGGCGGCTGGAAGGGCAAGTCCTGGGCCAGTTACCCAGAGCTTGAAGGGGCACAGCTGCAGGGGGGTGGAGCAGCTCCCCATCCATCTCCAGCCTGCCAGCCAGCACCTAGGGAGCAGAGAACACTCGTCTCTCACCCCCACTCCTTCCAGGGGGAAACAATCCTCCTTCAATGTGTCCTTCAGGAGTCCCCACTGAAATTTCACTTCTTCCAGGAAGCCCTTCCAGATCACCACACTCTGCTGGGCCCCTTCCTCCGTACTCTCATGACACCCTGCTCTGTGTGGTAGCACTTTTGTAATAACTTGTTTAATTACCCCTTTATCTTGTTAGACTGCAAGATCTGTGAGACGGCACCATGGCTTTAGCATAGCGCCTGAGCCAATAAATATTTACTGAATGAATACAGAAAACTAAGTGCTTCTCAAGTTCATTAGGGGAAGAGCTGGGATACGGGGTGTGGTCTGACTTCTGTATCAAGCCCTGTGGAGCTCTAGGAACCTTTCCTGTCTGCAAGGGTGGGGACTCCCTGGGTGAGACTGAGGCTGTAGCCCCTTCTCTTGGGTCTCTGACCTTCTTGAGCCTCAGACTCACCTCCAAACGCCCTTCACAGGGCTCTTCTTGGAGAACAAAAGAGGCCCCAGTTGTTCCAACATTCTCTGGGAGAGGAACAACTGTTGCCAGCCAGGCCCTTTCTGAATAAATCCAGCAACTGTTTGCAGTGCAGTGCAATTCTCTCCCTCCACCTCCTGTCTCGTCCCAAAAAGGAGAAAAGGAAATTGAAAAAAGGATGGGGAAAATCCCATCCCAAGCCCCACAGTCTCCCTACACCCACTATCAAGTCTGTCTGAAAATGTTATTAACACAAAGAGGGCACAGGGACAGCCACCTGCCATTGCAGACAACTGGGACAGCCACAGCAAAGGGTGAGGCTGTGAGATCAGGACCCAAAAAAAGGAGGTGAAGGAGTGAAGGCTGGGGGGAGGGTGGGAATGTTGGGACAGGGGAGAAGGGGCAGCAGGAAAGATCGAAGACAAGGGAGAGACTTGGGAGGGCAGTGCAACACCGGCACTGCAGGTGCAGGAAAGAGGTTCTGAGGATGAGAGGAGGGAGAGGCCAGAGACCAGCAGAGACATGGGGAATCGGAGGACTCAGCAAGGCTCCCGAGACGGAGGCCGGGCTGAATGGGGAGGCAGGTTTGCGTGGGGGCAGTAGATACAATGTGGGGGAGGTGAAGGAGGGAAAGAGAAGTTGACTGGGGAAGAGGGAGAGAGGTCTATTAAAAACCTCTCAGTGCATAACACAAAATGTCAGGGTTTATAGCTTCATTCTTGGCACTGCCGGGACTGAGAACCCTGCACAGAAATGTCAAAGCTTGTCATGTTTAATCACCTGCTGTTTGTTAACACCTTCCCTGCAAGGAGGCTGTCTCAATCTGCCCCTGGGCCCCCAAGGGACCCGGAAACAGAAAACATCCCCATCTCCTTCTCTGGGCTCTTGCCCTGCCTCAGGGTCTTGAGGGAGGAGCTCCATTCGCCATCTATCTGAAGGCTTCCCAGGAGCCCTAAAGTGACCTTCCTATCAGGCAGGCCACGGGAAGGGACCCATGTAGTCTTAGCAAGGGGCTGTGACCTCCGGCTGGGATGGTGTGCTTGGAGTGGCCGGGGCCAGGGTGCTCCCGGGCTGACTGCCTTTCCCTTGCTCCTTCTGCCTGCCTTTCCAGGGCTGTCTGTTCATTCTGTCTAATCTAGTCCTGGTCCCCCACCCTGGGGGTAAGAGAAGATAAATAAAGGAGGGCCCGCTCAGATCCCCATAGCATGGAATTCACCAATCTGTCTGCTTAAATAGCAACTGCCACATAACATCTAACATTCAAAGCCACCGTCCTTCCAGTTACAATCCCAGATCACACCATCTGTGGTTCTGGCTTGGCTTTCTCTCTAAGCATGCTTTGCTAGGTTGTTTAGACTAGGAATTCTCAGTCCTACTGCCCCATAATTCTTTCCTCTGGGTTGGGGGAAGGTGTGGAGTGGGAGAGTGAAACAGGCCACTCCAGCAGCACAAGTCTTCCCAAGAACACCTGGCTGTTCTCCACCTCTGAAAGCATGGTGTGGTCAACACTGGGAAAGGAGCTGCGTCCTCGCTCAGATTACACCTGCGCAAACTCAATACAGCCGCAGGCTCAAGCTCCATGCAGGGACACCGTCTGCAAGGCGGCAAGCTTATCCTGTACAGTTCCCAAGGCAGCCTCGTTACTTCTAGGAGCAATGACGGCCAGTGGTGATCCAAGGTGCAAGGGTCTCCCAGTGAACCAAGGGCGATGTCCCGATCTTCCCTTTCAGCAAAGTCTGTACTTACACAGAAATATATCTGACAAATGCATCTGCGAACCTGTCTCCTAGGAGAGTGCCTGTTCATTTAGACTTTCTTCCTGAAAAGCCCTGTGTCCAGTCCGTTCATTTCCATTTCACCAGAGAAAAAAGTCAGAATGTTTTCCATCTCCCCTTCAGCCCTTCCCTGCAAACCGATGAGAGGGCCCCTTCCTCAGGAGATAACGTATTGCATCAACAATTGCATTTTATTTTGCAAGGAAGGCCCAGGGATAGGTCCACATGTTACAGGTGGGGTATATGTGGGGTCCAGAGATGTTGGGGATGTGGGCCAGGCAGCACAGTAAATATCCAGGAGTGAAAGTGTCCTCCACTCACCACTGCCAGTGGAATGGTCCTCAGGGAAGCCCATCTTTCCTGTGGGAGGGAAGCTCTACTCTGCCGGTCTCCCTGCATTTGGGAACAAACCTGTCAGTGTCTCTAGGCCTCCTGTTTCCCCACCTGTGAAACAAGACAACTCCGAGGGAAGTGATAAGGAGAAATGGGATATTACACGTGGCATGCTCTGAATCGCTCAGAAGGAAAGCCCTAGGTAAACTCATGGGCGTTCTGTTGTCATAATTCTGCACATTGTATCACGTCCTCTACAAAAGCCCCATCCGAATTCTGAGGGATGGGGGAGGGGCTCAGTGTTGAGGGGGTGGGGGGAGGGGGTTCGCTGCTGCAAGTCCTGTTCTACGCCCAACAGAGGTTTTCAGGCAGTGCCCCGTCGTGCCTGGTGAGGTGTGCACGCACACCCACTCGAGTTCACGCGCACCCAGTTGAACGCAGCAGCCCACAGAGCACGCCTCGGTTAGTGTTGGGCTGTTCCAGGTGGAGCCGGGTGTAGGTAACTCATTCTGGACAGAGACTATTGTAGTTCATGACGTGCCTGGGCTCCCTAGGACCCGAAAGGAGGGGCTGTGGCAAATAGCCCAGCCTCCCGCCTCTAGGACTGAGGGGCTTCACAGAGCACATGGATCTATCCAGCCCTGGGCAAACCAGGCTGGGTGGTCACCACGTTGCTGACTACATGGTATGACGGCTAGAAACTGCTCCTAAAGCCCCACCTTCTTGAGTGTCAAGAGATGTGCTCCGTCTCCTGGGTGAACTGACAACACAGGGCCAGTCGTACCAAGGGAGGTCAAACTTGAGCCTCTCTCACCTGGGGGTTTTGAAAAGCTGGTCCCTGTCATTCAAAGGGACCTTGAGCACACATGGAATATGTCCTCTCAACTCAGCATGCCATGGTGGAGCCCAAGAGGAGCCAGGGAGCAGGGCCTGGCCTGAGGTTTGGGGGAGCCCCCTGGTCTAGAACTGTTTTACTCAAGCCACTTGGATTTATCAGATGAGCACGCCTCCCAGCCAGGCCCCCTGGTATAATCCTTTCATTAATTTACTATTCGATGGGAAATTACTCCTCGCCCAGGAATATAAGTTTTCATCTTATTTTAAGTTAGATTCTTAAAGCAATTACCAAGGCATCTGGCGATGACTTCACCACTGCAGCCAGGCCCTGGAGGGGAGAAGGGCAGCCCTGAAGTTGCACAGACCCCTGACTCCAGGCCCCCAAGGGGAGTTCAGGGAGAACTGGGAGCCCCTAAACACCTGTCCTGGGTGGGAAATGGGGGGTACACTTAATCTCTGATATTTGCTGTTTGCAGAAAAACTCCTTTCCAGAACCACCTGCCCCATGAACCTATGGTGACAGTTGTTGAAAAGCCTCAGCAGCTGGTGCCGCGGGAGCATTTTCTATTTTTAATTGTTTGATCGGAATATTAACTCATCTACGCCCGTTCCCAAGATACACTTCCCAGCCAGAGGGCTTCCCCCATTTCCCAGACCTTCCTCTCTTTCTCCCTCTCTAGTCAGAACAACTTTGAAATTAATACCCAGAGACACAGACCTCCATGAGTTTGCAAAGGATCAGAGCACTGGAGAGAAAAAGAAAGTAGGCTCTTCACCCAGAAGAGCCCCGCAGCAGACCTCTGCTCTTCTCTCTGAGCCATGGACCTGAGGCTCAGGGCAGGAGAAGCTGGCTTAAGCATCCAAAGGCACTGCAACTCCTACCTGACCCCACTTCTCTTGGCTAAAGGAGGACTTGGCCTCACCCTCTCCCCTCCGGTCAGCTCCACTGACCCAGTCTGCTCACTTGTCAACCTCAAGGGCCAAGCAGAGGGGCTGGGGACACTCAGGAGACCCCCAGGGAGGGGCACTGGGAAGGAGGCACATGCTCCTGGGCTTCGAAGGGCTGGGCAAAAGGCTGACTTTCCTTTTAGCTTCCATTTCCGAGGGGAAGGGAGGGCAGCGTCTCTACGGAGCCCATAGAAGAACCTGCCAGCAACTCCCCTGTGGGAGCAACACCAAGGGCTCCTGGCCCAGCCCACCAGCAGGAAAGTCACACAGCCCAGCCCGAGCTAAGTGTCACTCAAGCTTGAGAAGGAACATGCCGCTGGGAAGAGTGCTGGGGACAAACCCAACCCCTTTGTCCCCCTCACCCCATCCTAGGAAGGCCCCTTGCCCAGCAGAGGGGCTACTTGGCCTCTTGGCCTCTTCTCCTTACATGCCCCTGGCCTCCCTGCCATGCTCTTCCCTCTCAAGGTCACAGGGCTGTCCACACCAGGAATATTTACTCACCAGACTGGCCCTGTTAGCAACACTCACCACAAATATGCTTTCTGATAAAGTTGGCAGAAAAAAAGTTCTAGAGCTCAAAACAATGTCAGAAATCACCCCCCACCCCCACCAAGTGAGGGTGAGGTGGGGCCTGCAAACAGGTCACACTACCAGCCGAGAAGAGGCCTGGGGGAGGCTTCTGTCACTCTCGCTGTCACTTTTCTCCTTCCTGTTTTACTTCCAACACACAGCCTGTTGCCAGGGGACCAAGGGCTGGGGATGGTTCTAAGCTAGTACTGGGGCTTGGCCCCCAAAAGGGCACGGCCCAGAGGCAGGGGCGTGGGGCAGGGCCTCTGCTTCCTCCAGCCAGGAGGCCTCTCGGTGGCCTCTGGAGGACGAGGCTGGGCGGCCTCTTACCTCTGCTTCTCCCTGGCCCGTCTCACCTCACTGAGCCCCCTTCCCACCGCCCGCCCTCCCTCTGTGCACATGGGCTTTAATGTTTTTATTACCTGTTTGACTCGCTGCCTTATTGCTTCTCCCCTTAATGGGGCCGTAACCGTGGAAACGAGGAATAAACGGCCACCAGAAAATGAGATGATTAAACAGGTCACCCTGGCAAAACAAACTCAGCCAAGGAACCTCTGGGGGTGGGGAGGGTAGGCTCCCCCTCCCCCAACTCATGGGCAGAAGGCTTGGACCAGACCCGGGACCAGCAGCCCTGTCCTTAGAACTGGGGCAGGTACAGTGGGGCGCCCCCTGCTGTGCAGCGAGGCACCTGGCCAATCCCTCCTCAAGGCTCCCCTGTCTCCCAGGCAGCCCTCCTGGCTTGCTGTGGCCTTGGGCTCTTGGGCTGAGGGAGTGGCAGGGAGGGAGGACCTGGTCTAGAGGGATGCAAAGATCACAGCCAAGGGGAAGATGCACTTCTGGTGACAGAAAGTTCCAGAATTCTCTCACCGCCCGCTGGATGCCTCTTGCTTTCTCACTGCGCTGGAGTCCCCCTACCTAATGCATCTCTTGCTCTCATGCAGCACATTCCCTCCCAGGGGCCCCCTTAGTTCATGGAGAAAGCCCTAGAAGAAAAGGCCAACGCAGGCCAAAGCTCAACTTGGGAAGGTTTCCTCTGGGAATCCCTGGTCTTTGGAGACACAAAATTTGTCTGTTCCCCTCCACCACCCCACTCTCCCAAAGCCGAGTGGTGCCCTGGCCTCAGCCCAGAAGGCAACAAGAGAGGGCCCTCTTGATTTTAGGAAAGGAACTCAGCAGCCAAGAGCCTATGGCACTGGCTGAGACTGTGGGGCTGCAAGGGCCCCCAGGAAGCAGCCTTTGGGAAGCTCTAAGAACAGACCCCATAGGCAGCTCAGGAGCAGCCCAAACACTAAGCCTTGGCAATGTGAAGTGGGTCCTCAGTATGAGCCCATCCCCTTCTTTCTGACCTCACTCCCTACACTGGGTCTACCTAGCTGGAGAGGTCCTGAGACCAGGAGAAAGACCCAGAGAGGATGGAGATGCTGCAGTGAGGTCTGCCTGCGGGGAGATGGAGACCTGCAAGGGAGGAAGCAGAGGAGAGTCCCAGACCACCCGCTGGCTACTGTCCTCCTGCCCTCACCTGGCAGCAGACTGCATGTACCAAGTCTGACCTCACACCCCAGACCCTCTCAGCCCCAAGCCACAGTCACGCTTAGTAGCTAATGCAGGGCCCCCATCCAACCATACAATGCCTATCTTTATCCTTATGCCCTCTTGCCCCCTTCATGGCATCCCTAATCCCAGCCCCACTCCTTCCTGTAAACCAGGCTGTAGAAAGCTCTCCAGGAGCTAAAACCCAGGTCCCAAGGGAATCGGCTAACATTTCCTGCCTACCTCCTTCTGCCCCGACTAAGAAGCCAGGAGGCACTTGGCGAAGAGGCACATCAATCAATCAACTCCACGAGCACTAACAGTGGGAAGGCACAAGACTAGCCCTGTACTGAGTACTGGGAGGAGATGTCAACGCAGAGTTAACTCTCATGGTCGCCATTACCAGCAGCAGCAGCAGCAGAAGAAGTGGGGTCCTGGCCTTGGCCTCTTGGGGCTAGGGTACAGAAGTCTGAGTGCCGCCCAGACACACCAATGTCACGGGCATAACCAGATCCCCGAGCAGCAGGCCCCCAGCCAGCCTCTTATCTCTTATCTTTTTCCAGGGTCAACTGGGTGTGAGGCTGCAAAGGGGGAGGGGGCATGAAAGGCAGGCAGGAGGGCCCGACTTTAGGGAGCAGGGTGGCCTGGGCAAAAATGGCAGAAAACCCTGGTTGCACAATGAGGAGCAAAAGAGCAAGTTCTGCCCTCAGAAGAGGTGAGGAGCAGAGGGCAAGAGAGAAGAGGCTGGTGGAAGTCTAGAGGTGTGGGTGGTACAGGGAACGTCCCTCTGCCCATCTCCATCTGTCCCAATACCTCCCATCCTTTGTCAAGTTCAAAGGCCACTCCTTCACAAAGTTCCCTGGGCTCTCTGGCCCTGTGCTCCTCTGCCTGGTGTGACAGATGAAGACACCTGTCTCCCTCCACCAGGCAGGCCCTGGAAACCTAGGAAGGACCAGGTAGTCTTCATTTCTGCAGTTCCTGCAGCGGGTGCTCCCAAATGCTTACTGAACTGCAGACCTCACCACCTGCATGGGGTCTCTTTCTGACAGGGGACAATATGTCCTGATGAATCTGGGGTGTGAGGATGTTATTCTCCGGTCAGGCAGCCAGAGGGTTGCAGGCTGGACTACCAAGTTGCCGCCTTTCACAATCAATCCAAGTGAAGCTGTCTCTTCTCCTCTGCACACTGGGGCCAGTAGGCCTCCTCCTCTTCCTCCTCAGCTCCTGCCTCCTCCTGCTGTGCCCTGCCCTAGCTACCCCAGAACAGCTGCTGCTTGCCTCGGGGACCCACAGGCTGTAATCACCACAGAGCAACTTCCTTTCCCCCTAAAGATGAAGAAGAGGAGAAGGAAAAGGAGGAGAGAAGGAGAAGGTGTGGCTGCAGCCAGGGTGGTCAAGCTTTAAAAATCAGCTCAGGGAGGGCAGCATTAAAGGACAAGCCTTGGGGCCTGGGGAGTAGGGGGCAGGAGTGGCAGGGGGGTTAGGGGTAGAGAAATGGCCTGACCCCTCTAAGAATGGTGGGCCAGCCAGAGGAGGCTGATGGAGGGGGCAGGCACATCACTAACCTGGCAGGGTCCAGGAAGAGGAGGAGTCGGGGCCCAGAGTCTTCCTGGGCCCCACCCCATCCCCTGCCCAGGGACTTGAGCCAGGGGCAGCAGCTTTAATGAGGAGATGTTGCTGCCGTGACTCAGCCCTCCAAAGGTGCCTCCATTTATTTTATTTTTCCATCATAAAAACCCAAGCTGCAACTCAGCCAGATTCCCTGGCGTTGGGGGATGGGGAACATCGCAGTGACGGCAAGGCCCGCAGAAGAGTTCTGACTAACTGGCCCTGTGCCCTCCTTGCAGAAGAGTTAATGGGTTCCCGTGGCTGGGCCCTACAGGGAAAAAGGGCCTCCGGTGGGGCCCCTCTAGGGATCCTTCCAGACCTGCCCTCACTGCCTCCGCCTCCTGTTGGAGGAGAATGGCTACCCCAAGCCTTCCATCCTGAGTTTTGCTCTGACGTCCTATAACCAGTGCCAGGGCTGGTTCAAGGCGCCACTGCACTGTCCAGAGCTGCCTGTCTCTCATGCTTTCTCCCAAGGAGAAGATCCAAATGATATGCTTCTCACCTCTTCCACTCAACCCCTCCTCTGCCCCACTGAACCTCCCGGTAAAAGCAAGTTGGGAGTCAGAGAGCCAGAGACCTTAAAGGTCATCTGATGCTCAAGTCCCTCCAAATGTCACAGCCAGCCTCTGTTTGAATGGTACCAGGAAACTTGCTCCTTCCGAGACAGCCCATTCTGTCTTTGGCTCTGACGGCTCCTTCCTGCCAAGATGGCACCAAAGCACCTATCCCCTGCAGCAGACTGGCAAAACCGGTGCCTAACCTGACTGCACAGACTGGTCCCAGCTTAGACTGGTCGAGTGGGTGTATCTGGCCAAGTAAAGGCTTGAGGAAGGAAAATTGAGGGCAACCTGCTCTGCCCCAAACCCAGCATGGAATCTCTTCCTCCAGAAACAGTACAAGAACCTTCCCAATCCCCAGGATACCCTGAGTCTAAGACGTAACCAGAGCCAGCAAGGTTCCCAGAAGCCTCCACTCCTGGCAAGGCCCTGGCCTTAAACCTGCGGCTCACGGAAGTCCAGAGAGTTTGGAGGTGGGCTGACACAGGGCAGCAGGGGCTGGGTTGGAGAAGTCAAGTTCTCTGCTTGCTGGGGTCAGACACCACCTGGAAGAAATCTGCAGGCTTTGTTCTCCTACCTTGAGACTGTGCCCTCGAAGCACGTGGCTACTAGGAAATTCCACTCCAAGAACCAGGCTACTGAGCCAACTTGGCTCAGCTCCCTTCACCCCATCCTTCCTGGCCTCCTCCACAGCTGAAGCTGGGCCAGGATGCAATGGAGGGTCTGTATGCAATGCAACGGGGTCCCAGCCTAGAGCAGCAGAGCTTATCCCACGGAAAAAGAAGCAAGTCTGGCTCAGCAAGCAGCACCAATTCCTCACATTGACTCACCTCGACAACATGGCTGCAGCCACAGTGCCAAGTGGGCAGTGCCACCCCTCACCGGCTCCCCGTGTGGTCCCTGGCCATCCCTTTGAACTTGCTCTCTTGCCTCTTTGGTCCTTTACCCAGCAGAGCCTACCTTGGATCCTCTGATGGACCACTGTGGCCCTGGACAGCCCCTCCCCTTCTCAAGCTCCCCCTTGGGAGAGTGGGGCAATTACAACCAGATCCTGGAGAATCAAGGCCAAGTTCCTTCTCAAAGCTCTATCGCTCTTCCACAGCCATTTTCACCCCGGCTTCCAGTTTTGTTCAGGGCCTAGGAATCCGCCTAGTGGGGCCTAACCCTGGGGAACTTCCCAACTGCAGGATGGATTTACCTGTGTCTGAAAGCTTCCTCCCTCCTCCCCACCCCCTCTCGGCTCCCCCCCCAGGGAAATCACTCTAAAAGGGCCTAATGGAACTATGTCCTCCTCTCTTCCTCTCTCTCCTCCCTCCCTCTCTTTCTCTTTCCTTTTTTTATTGCATTTGTGGAATTTATTCCCAAACTCTCCTAATCTTCCGTACACAACCATTTGATTTGCATAACCCAACCCCCTCTCATAAAAACTGGCTGCTAGTTTAATTAAAAAATGTAAATTTGCTGTCATCTCGGGGCCTGGTGAATTAGGACGACATCGGCATTTTTTATTGCTAAAGACGTCCAGATTGATCCAGCCCTTGGCTGAACTATGGTGGGGGAAAAGGAGTCCGCATGGCCTCTGAGGGTCTTGAGGTCCTGCTATCCCCTCCTGAAAAGCCTTGGTTCTCTCACCACTGAATCACTTATGACCAGAGTGCTGTAGGACCTAGACCTGTCCGAGGCTGGAGCGATATTCATCCATGCTCCAATGCTTATGGGGTCTGTGGTGCCAGCAGCCCTTTGGGGCCTGTGCCTCCAGCCTTGTACTGTGCTCGAGAGGCACTTGGTGGAAGCTGCCTGTGGTCCCCCAAAAGAGAGCCCCTCACTGCACCAGCAATGAGCCCTGTCCAAAAATGAGGCCCCTGGCCGTGTCCAGGAGCATATTCCAGAGGTCAAGAGAAGCGGAGCACAGAGTTAGCCCAGTGCCAAGCGCTGAGGGGAATCTCAGAGTTCCCACCTGCTTCCCTTTTTTTGTGAAGGGGGCAAAAAGTGCTTTTCTTTTGAAGTTCTGAGATTAAGTGAAACTTCCAAGTTCAAAGAAAAGCCTGAGATGGTATCACCAGATGACTCCTCTGGGGAACAGTCAGAACTTTGACACCCTGGACCTCCCCTCACCAAGCGGCCAGAGTCCAGGCCTGGGTCCTGCTGGGAGTGTCCTGCTTCAGCTACTGGAGGGACCAGCTGACCTCAGGGGCCCTTCTAGCTTCTAGGAAAAGTGTCCAAAGCCTGTCCCTGGAGTGCTGGGAGAAATATGTCTCCCTAAGGCCCAGGAGAGATGCTACAAGAGGTTCTGCCACCCACAGGCCGAAGAGGCCCTCTCTCCAGTCGGGGACACCCTATAGAAGGGCTTTGGAGTCGTGCCCCCACACTCCAAACCACTCCAGGGACTGGTTGGCGTAGGGCAGGAGGATGGACGCCAGCTCCAGTTGGCACCCAGGTTAGAAGGAGGAAGACCAGGAGGGCCTGCCTTCCAGCTGAGTAATGCTTGGGCCCCATGTGCCCGCCCACAAGCAGAGGTTCGCCTGTCCCAGGTAGGGGGTGGTGCCTTACCACCTGGCCTGTCTATAAGGTCTGCTCTTGGCTGGGATGGGTGGGGGCCCCATTTCCGGAGAAAGGGGGTGGGGCCTGAGAGACAGAAGATGAGACACCTGATTAGAGGTGTGGGCGGCTGCTTCTCTGTGGGAGTGGAGGGCAGGGAGGGGCAGGGTGGCAGCAGTGGCCTTACACACCTTCACCACTTTGCCCAGCAGGGGGTGTCACACCCTTCCTGGGCACAGAGGTCCTGAGGCCCTCCACATCAGAAGATCACACCTGGCTGGACATAATCTTAAAGCTCTGTGAACGACCCCTTCCTCCACAAACCCTCACCCACTTCCCAAAGCCGGCCACCATATCACCCATCCTGGGCCCCCCAGTGCTGCCTCCTGCTCTCTCCGCTAACTCCCCATTGACTTCAGGAGGTCAAATGTCAGCTTGTGGGTCCCAAGGGGCAATGCCATGAACTTGGGCCCATTATAAACAACAACTGTAACAGCCACCAATACCACCTATCTCAGAGATCAGTCTCAATGAATTACCAACCTGTTTACTACTGATTTTTTTAAAAAACGTTTAGGAAGAAGACAGCTGCTTTCGTCAGCCTAGGATCTGAGGGTCCTGGTCAAAATTTGGTTTCAATAGAGAGGACTAATGGAAAGCCTGAGGAGCTGATGGTAAACCTCACTCTGGACTCAGGTTGGAACCCCAGATGGGAAGAAAAGAGAAAGACTGAATAAAATTAGATTAAAACCAATAAAATACTAAAATCTCAGGATAAACTCTGACCCAGGCCAGCATCATGCTATCTGGAACCCCAGACTAGGCGCCATACTAGGTCCCCCAAAACCCAGAGTCCAAATTTAGGAGTTTGTCTGGTCTACCCCCTCCCAGGGTGGGGGCTAAAAAGGGGGATGAGAGAGAGCCCTGGGCCCCTCACTTTGAACTGATAACAGCCCGCCTCATCCCACGGATTCTCAGGTGAAAAATACTCATTAGCCGTAATAAGCAGCTTGATCATCCGACACAGCCTTGTCCCAAATAAATTAAATTCCTTTACCTTGAGACAGTCGCCCCGAAACCAGACTAACCACCTTTCCCAACAGGACGCTGCTTTCAAAAACTAAACCACCCCCCACTAAAAAAATAAAAACACACACCCCACAGCCAGACACACAGAGATCTTTGCAAGGGAAAAAAAAAAACACAGAAAAAACACGGAGGCATTCAAAAAACACGGAGAACAAAAACCCCCACAAAAAACCCCTAAATCCTCTCTCTCTGGGTGCCCCCCAGCTCCTTCTCCCCTCGTTCTTTCACAATGACAAGCATCAAATTAGTCACAGCCACTAGGCAAGTAACAAATACTAACAACAATATCATCAGAAGCCTCGCGATCCAAAAACCAGGGCGAGAGCGCGGCCCGCACCGGACCCTCTCCAGGCCGGCCCCCACCCCCCGCTCAGCTGCTACCTCATTGGGCTAAAAATAATAACTTCCGTAAAAGAACCGAAAGAAAAGTGAAAGAGCCTCCCCCGGTTCCCACCGGCCGGTACCTGTACCAAGATCCATTCTCCTCTCTTTGGTCCCAAACTCTTCGAGGAACGCCAAAAAAAGAAGAGGAAAGAAAAAAAAATCTGTTTAGTCTCTCGCAGTGGCCCCCACTCCCCGGCCCGGCCTCCCCCCTCGGCCCGCCGCACCCCCATCGAGGGGCGCACGAGTCCCCGGGCCCCGGGGAGAAGCGAGCGGGGGCACCCGGGAGGGAGAGCCAAAGTTTCTCCCTCCCTCCGCGCTCGCTCTCACGCGCCGGCATTGCACACTCGAAGCAGCTCGTTTCTGCTCTCGAGTTTATTAAACTAAAAGAGAAACTATTTATAGCCGCCGCCCGGTCGGGGGGCCCGGCCGGCCCGCCAGGCCGAGGGGCGCCCCCGCCGCGCCCGGCCCCGCTCCCGCCGCCCCCGCCCGCGCCCCCCGCCCCGCGGTCGGAGCCCGAGGCGGCGCCCCCTGCCCTCCCCCGCCCCACTCCGGTACTCACCATAGTCGGAGAGTCGAAAGCCGAATTCACTTAAATAATCAACTTTCATAATACTTAATTAATGCCTAATTGCAACTGATTACTCCCCGAATAACAAGTTGTTTTAAAGCCCTGATGTCATTGCTCCTGACGGTAACACTCAGGGTAACAGTTTGGCAGGAGGGAGCGGGCGGGCGGGAGCGGCCGGGGGCGCTGCCAGGCGCCGAGGTGATTGGCAGGGCGGCCGCGGCACCGCCTCCTCCGGGCCGGGCCCGCGCCGCCCCGGCAGGTGAAAGAGCAGAGCTCGGCCCGCCCGCGCGCGCGCCTGCCCGCCCGCTCGCCGGGATGCTGGAGTGAATGGGCTCGCGCTCGCCCGCCCGGCTCCCTCACACGCGCGCGCGCCCCTAACCTCGCTCCCTCGCGCGCGCGCCCGCCCCGCTCCTTCGCGCACGCGCGCCCCCGCCCTCTCTCCCGCGCGCCCGCGCGCGTCCTCAGCGCACCGGCCGGGGCGGCCGGCCTTATTGGCTCAGTGATTCCCCAAACCTTAAGAGGAGGTAGGCGGGGACTCGGCGCCTGAGGCCGGCCGGGCCGGGGCGCGACGGCCGAAGCGGGGCCGGCCGGACGGCGGTCGCGCCCTACGCCAACTCCAGCCGGACGCCAGCGGGCGCGCGCCTGCACGCTCCCCTCCGCGCTCGGGCCCCGCGAGCGCGACTCGACGGCGGCCGCGCGCGGACGCACTCCCAGGCGCCGGCCGGCCGAGGACTCGCGGCGCGCGCGGTCGCGCAAACTTTTCCGCGCGGGCGGGCGCAGGTGAGAGCGCGGCGGGGCCGAGCCGAGCGCCCTCGTGCTCCCCGTCACGCGCCCCGCGAGCTCGGGGTGCCCGGGTACCAGGGATTTAGTTTCCCCTTCACACCCGAATCTCCTAACCATGCTGGAGGTGCTTTCTTAGTTCGAGGGAGAAAAGACGCCCGGGCGGTGGGCCTGGCTGTGCCTGGAAACACGGGCGGCGGCCGGGCTCCGGTTTGACTTTGCCTTTAAATGGGCCCTGGCCCTCCCCACCGGCCGACCGGGCCCTCTGCACATCCCCGCTCTCCCGCCTTTCTCCTCCTCGTCCTGCTCCGCAGTTCAGCCCAACCCCGCAACTGGGCCAGCGCCTCCTGCCCTCACCCCGACGGCAGCCTTTCCTCCGAGCGCCCCCACCACAGGTCTGCGCCATCACTTGGGCTTCCTTCCCGCCCTCCTGCCTCTGCCGCGCCCCACGAAGGGCCCTGGCGGGCGGCACAGGCACCCCTCAACCAGGGGGCCAGCGTCCTGCCACCTGCCCCTCCGGCAACGACATGGGCCGCATTCCCTGTCTGCCCGCTCATCGCTGGACCACGGCGCCTTGTCCTCTCCTTGCCCCTCCTCCTCCTCCTCCAGAGAAAGCACTTTGGCGGCTCTCTGTCCCCAGACGTCCCTACTGTGGCCAGATATGTTGAGATTCCTTAAATTTTAGTGACCCAAGTTACCCACGGAGGGTGTGTCAAGGAATGAGGCAGCCAGGCCAGCAGGAACGTGGGCAGTTTTGCTGCTGAAGTACCTGGATCTCACTGTCACTAGCTTCCCTCTGTCCCTTCTGCGCCCACCCCGCTGCCTTCCTCCCCTCTCCTGTTTCAGGGGAGGTCACACTGCCTTCAGTGAGGGGAGGGGAACAGGACCCAGGCTGTCTCTGGTCTTGGGGCAGCATTCAGCAAAATGGTGTTGGCCTGTTTTTGCAATATTTCTGTTTTGCAAAGGGAGGGGTCCAGGGAGGCCTTGGGGCAAAGAAGTCCGAGTTAACAATCTGCTCTTTCTCCCACCTTCCCCTTATTTTTCTTCTTCTTCTTTTTTTTTTTTTTGATTGCTCTTGACTTCCAAATGACCTCACAGGGAGGTTAGCATCCCTCCCCTCTTTGGCTGCCCTCCTCGATGCCTTCCTGGCAACCCCCATTCCTGGTTGTCACACAACACTCTACCCTTCAGGCCTGCCCCATCCCTATGTAGGAAGAGTAGCTGAAGAGGCCCAGAAGCTTTACTGAGCGTCCCCGCGCCATAAAACCCCGAATAAGGGAGCAGAGCTCCTTAAACCAAGCCATGTGCTACCCACCCATGACTCCCCAAAGCAAAGATTCCAACTTTGGGTTGTAAGAACAGGCAATCAATCCCAAACCCCAGTCCTGACTGTCTGCTTGCCCATCTGGGCAACTGGGGTGTAGAAGGAAAGCTGAAGACATAGAGGTGGAAGGGTGTTTTCTGGGTGCATTTGAAGATGTCCACAAGTATGGGGAGCTCCCTGCATATGTGACCCACACGGCCTGCTGGCTGCCTCGGAACGTCCTTGGGCTTCTGCTGATGGTGGCTGGGGCATGGGAGGGCATGCCTTTCAGTTACCTAGACAGGGCCAACTGGCTTGGCTGCACAATAACTTTGGGGCCTCTGGTGGACAAAGGCTGGAGAAGAATGGCTGAAGGGGACAGAATTAAGAGAGAGCTGGAAGGAAGCAGACGGGCAGGGCGAGCTCAAGGGACCCACCAAGAGCAGCCAGTGGTGGAGGGAGGTGTGGGCTGCGTGGAGAGCCTCTGCTCTGCCAAGACGATGGCGACGATCAGCCACTGCAGGTTTAAGAGGCCCTGCCCAAGACTGAGGGGCCTTTGTGGAGGTGAACAGGCCAGAGAGGCACAGAAAATGAGACCATCTTGGTATGTTATGATTTGAGAAGGTCTGAGAAGAAAGCTGAGGCATGGAGGTCATGGGGTGTAAGTCAGAGGCCATGTAATGGAGGGGTCCCCAGATTTCTCTTTCTCTTTGGGTGTGTGCTCATATGAAGGAGAGAGGCCCAGAACTCTGGCATCTCTGAGGCTATGGCCCATTTTTGCCTCAAGGACCCTGATGTGGTGACATTCTTAGACGCTGAGGCTAGGCCACGGTGAGGACATTTGTGCCTGGGACCCGGGGGATGGAAAGCCCAATGCCACAATTCCTCCTGGTCTCAAGGCCCTGGGCCCAGAGCCACCAGCTCCTCCTTACGCACCCCACCCCCAAGAGAAAACTTGGAGACCTGCACACAATCTCACCCACCAGGCCCCTCGCATGAGTCCAGGGAAATCTGTCAGCTCTCCCCAGGCCAGCTTCCATTGCTGGCTCCCAGGCCCCTCACACCCCCAGTTTGCCCACTCATTCTCTCTCCCTCCCGAGCCTGGGGCCTTCTCACTCACCAGCCTGTTTACACACCAGGTATCTCATGCTTTATCTATTCTCATTTTGAATTTGTGACTTTCACATAAACTTGAACAAAGCTCCTTTTGTTCCTGCACTCCACCCCAGGATCCCAATAAACTGGTTCCCTCTGAGGCGACTGGGCCAGGGCACAGAAGCCTTGGCCAAAGGACTGTGTGTGCATGTGAACAAGCATGTTCGCACCTGCGAGGGAGTCCGTGTGCTTGCGTGTGAGTGCACTCCCCAGGCGAACGGAGGGAGGGGGTCAGGGAGAGCGGCGAGCAAGCCAAGTGTGGACAGGAAGCATAGTGGGGATGGGGGGCAGAGCCCAGACACCCTGGCATGGGGACGGGACAGTCGGCCAGCAGGGCATGAGAGGTCGTGGGCCACGGTGTCAGGGTAGGCGGTAAATAGGGGCGAAGAGGAAACAAAGGGCAGAGGGGAGCAGCAAAGTGGTTGGCGGAGCAAGGGGCTGAGGCAAGGCTCAAGCTAAGTGTAAGGCAGATACAGGGATTGCATTATGGCGGGATAGGGGCTGGCACAGCCGCACGCTCGGCCCTGTAATCCTGTTAGCCAGCAATCTCCATTCCGAAAGAGCTTCATTTCTTTGTGAATATTTGTAAACTAGATATCTAATGGAAAATTATAGGAAAATTATAGTGAAATTCATGACGGAGAAATCCGATTATCCCTAATTCAATTATGCCATCTTAGCCCACACAGCACATTTCCCATTTTTTTCCCATAAATACCGATGCCAGGGGTCCCGGTAATCAAATAAAATTGAAAATCATCTTCCCATTAAATTCAATTAGCCGCAATTTCTAAAGCCTATCAGAGATTTTAATTACTAAATTATAAAATTCTCCAATGCTAAATTGAAACCAAAAAAATTGCACATCCTTATATTTCAGAGAAAAAAAGGGGCCAGCCAAATCCTTGAAAAATGCCCTCCTCTCTGTGCCCAGCTCCAAAGCAGGTTCCCCACCTGGAGAGACCTCACATCGCTGCCTACTTGCTGGGCTGGGGATGAAGCCAGGGGTGCAGAGGAGAGGGCCCTGTCAGGGGAGGGGCTGAAGGATATTAATTTAGCAGAGGGGCAAACCACACCTCCAACCCCAAGCAGCTTGGGGCTGGGCTGGCCCTTGGAGGGGACCCGCCTTCCTCACTGACTGTCCTGGCTCCTGAGATGCCCTCAGTTCTCTCCCCCATCGAGAGGTCTATAACCACCACCTTGTTGGCCCGTATACCAGGCTGGGGCTCAGGTCACAACTTGGCCTCAGGGCTCTGCATGGTTCTAGGGCAGCAGAGCAGAGGCAGCCAGCTTCTTACCCAAGCCCCGGCTCTCTAACCACCCCACTGGGCCCCCAGATGGCCTGGCCTGGGTCAGAAGTGGGAGTAGGATAGAGCCTGGTGTCGAGGGTGGACAGACATCATGGGATGGTTCCATGGCCCCGAGTCTTCTCCAGAGCATTCCCAGGGGCCCTGGGTCCAGGCAGTGTCCCAGCCTCCTGGGAGAAGAGCTGGGGTCAACATGGCCCAACTGTGGCGTCTCTGCACTCCCAGCTCATTCTCTCTTCTCCCTACCCTCTTCGGGAACCCGCCAGCCCAGAACTGGCCAGAAGGCCTGCCCTACCCCGTGGGAGAGCTCATCCTCTCACCCCATCTCCTTTTAGGGAAGTGCTGGCCAGAACCCCAACAGCAGCCCTCCTCTCTCGCCCCCTGCAGGCCACTTACCCCACTCTCAAGTCTGCGCTGGGAGTCAGAAGAGGCTGGGGAGGTGGCATTGGTGGTGGCATAAAGTGACCCTAGGTCTGAAACCCCAGGTAGGTGGCTGGGTGGGCAGCTGACGGGCCCGGCAGTTTCGGGGCAGCCAGCAGCAGAGTTGCCGGCAGCCCAGCACCCAGGGAGCAGGGAGCAGGTTTAATTTGCCAGGCAGTCAGGAGTGCCAGCAGGGGAGGCACCCGCAAACAAAACAAAAACAAAAAAGTTAATTATCTTTGGCTTTTTCTTAATAAATATCCAAACTGGCCCGGCCGGATCCTCCGCTTTGGAGGGAGAGAGAAGAAGGAGGAAAAAACCCCAAACCAAATCCAGCAGACTCATTCTCCCCTCTCTCTCTTTTCCTTTGTCTCTGCCCTTTGTATTTATCTCTTATCAGAGGCAGGAACAGTTTCACATAAATTCCCAAATTTTGCAAGTGCAAGAGTGTGGCCACAAAAGTTGTTTGTTTCTTTTTTTAAGTGTTGGGGTGGGAAAGCAGAGGTGTGAATAAGAGGCAGGTGGGAAGAAAAAGGGTAAGAAGACAGGACAGAAGCAGAGGAGAGAACAAGAGAAAGATGGAAGGAAAGACAGAGAGAGCGTGATGCAGGGAACCGAGCTAGTCCCATCACCCCTGTGGGCTCAGCCCAGCCTGTGGCCCCAACCTGGGCAGGACCTGTTCTGGAATGTTGTGCTGGCATTTTATTTCGGTTACAATTATCAGCTACAGGAGACAGGGGGATTTCTCATTTTGAAACTCCAAAACCACCTAGATCTCATTGGCCACTTAAGCGTCCCCGCTGCTGTTGGTGCCTGTGCCAACCCTCCCTCCAGGAGCTTGGCTGGGGAAGAGGGGAGGCTGGCTGTCCTTCCAGGGGTGTGAGATTTTTCTGTATGGTATCGCAAGTGTACCTGGGGAGAGAGATGCATGTCACCACGTGTGACATGCCTACGTGTTTGGATGGTGCTCATACACGCCTGAGCCCATGCTGTTAGAAACATGTAGTAGGGCACATGGGGAGGGACAGCCAGGACATCGGGCAGTCCCTCACAGAGCACAAGCTCTGGAGTCCCACTACTTGGGCTCAAACCCCAGCTCCATCACTCACTGGCTGTACAACCTTAATCAAGTCACTGACCCTCTCTGAGCCTCCATTTTCTCAGCATCAAAGGGAATAATAATTAGTGATTGCCTAGGGGAGAGGGTTGGGGGGAATGGAGAGTGACTGCTAATGAGTACAGGGTTTCTTTCTGGGGTGATGAGAATATTCTAAAATTAGATAGTGTTGATGGTTGCACAACCTTGTGAATATATGTAAAACCACTGAATTGTACACTTGGCATGTGAATTATACCTCAATAAAGTGGTTTTAAAAAAGCAGGGACAAAAAGGAGGAATAATAACAGCACTTACTGCATAGAGTTGTCATAGGGCCTAGCACATAGCCTGGCACAGAGTAAGCACTCAATAAGGATTAGCCATAAATATGAATCTGAGCGAGTGGGTTGGCATCCTGGGCTGGTATCCATGAATGTATACTGCTGGGTGCTTACAAACATCTACCTGGGTCCCTGGTGCCAGGCCAGCAGGTTGTCAAGCAGCTGAGCTGCACCCCCATCCCCTCAAACCCCCTAATACTTGGTTGAGGCTCCTGGGTGGCTGCTCCCTGGCAGGGATGGAAGAGTGCATGGCCCTCCTCCTGCCTCCCTGCCCGGGTCCCTGGAGAGGAGGTTGCCCACCGCGGCAGGCAGACTCTGCCGTTCACTCTCCCCGTCTCACAGAGCACTCATATTTTCCATGTGCAGCAGACCGTGAATTCACCTTCATACTAGTTACAGGGTTATTTAGCTTCTCCTGACACTGACAATCACCAAACTTTAATTCGCTGCTTGGCTTCTCCCTGCTGTGCCCTCTGCCCACCCCCAAAATTCCTGGGAGAGGATGGGAAGAACCTAGGTCCGGCCTCCTCTTGCCAAAGCTTGCCCTTCAGAGTGATGGAGTGATGGCGAGGGGTGGGTGGTCAGAAGGAGAAGATGATGGGCAGAGGGTGGGGGAGAGAAGAAGTACCACCAGGGCTAAGGGGAGCTTTCGTCCTGTGCCTCCGGCCTGACACTAATGTATTCAACCCGACATCCATCCTGTTGTGAATGAAGACTCACTGACCAGGCTGCGGGTCTGAGGGCTGGCAGCCGCAGCCAGGACCTACAGGGCCAAGACTCGCTGAGCTCCCAGGACCAGGCAGCTGGCATGGGCTGGCTCCTTTGCCTGATGCTGGTCGAGCAAGTGCCCATCCGGGAACCCACCCAAGGGAGCCCATTCTTACCAGCCTGAGAAGCCAGCTCTCATTTTCTCCTGTCACCCCACCCCCCACCCCCATGCCAGGCCAAGCCATCCTACCCCGCAGAGGCTTCTCTCTAGCCTATTGCCCTGTCGCCTGTATCATGTCTGTCTTCCTTTGAGGAAGGCAGGTGGGTCTGCACAAAGCTACTGCCAAGCATCAGATGGGGAGCAGTGACTCTGAGACGTCTCCCACCAAGCACCCAAACCGCACAATCCCGGGACCAGTGCGGGAGACAGGGCCCAAACCAGGTGTCCAAGGGCCTGCTTCCTCACCCACTGGGAGAGCGGCTGCGGCCTTAAGCACCTGTGGCCAGCCCCGCAGGGTCTTTGTCTTTCTTCCCTTGGCTTCAGCAGATACCTTCTTTCTGTCTCTCTTGTGCTCCTACACCCTTTTCAGGAGTGGGCCCAGCTTCCAGAAGGTCCTCAGAGGCCTCTGGTTGGCTCAGGGGCCAGGCAAGCCCAGAGATCTCAGACCCCTCCTCTTGGCCACCCTCCACCTCCTGAAGTGGTCACCATCATCTCTCCCTAAAGCCTCCCAGACAAGTGAGGGAACTACGGTTTGCTCTGAGAACCATCTGGTAGAACCAGGGAACTCTTTCATTCCCCAAATCCAAGCTGGCCTGGCAGAGTCCCAGAAGCAGAAAGCCAAGCTGAGAGGACTCATGAAGACCAGAGGCCCGGCAAGGACCTGGGCCAGGGGCAGAGCCAGGAGGAGGGGAGAGGCAGGGAAATCCACTGGTGGGTCCAAGCTGTCTGCTTCCTCCCAGCCCCATTTCACTACCCCACCCCTGCAGCAGGGGAAGTGGCCATGGTGGCCTGGGCAAGAGAGATGTCAACGCGACCAATGGCAGAGATGGGAGAAGGGGCTTGTTGACTGCAAACTGTCCATTATGGCTCAGATTATAAGCATATTGCGCAGGGCTCTCTGCACGATGCTGAGGAAATCCAATACGCTGAAAGGTTAATGCAATCAATTAGGGTGACAAGGAAGTAAAGTAAAGCCTTCGGAGTAGATGAAAAGGAGAGAGAGAGAGAGTGAGAGAGCGCCACGGAGTTGGGGGTGGCAGCATAGGTGGTGGGAAGGCGAGGAGGAAGAAAAACTAGTGGGATGCAGAGACAAGGCTTGGAGGGGAAAACAGAGACATACAAAAGGCCAGGAGCCTATGAAGAGAGGATAGCGCGAGAGACGGCGGCAGAAGTAGCAGGAGAGGGCAGCCAGTGAACTGTGCGGGGACACACAGCTCTCGTCTCAGACCTCTGACTGCCGCACAGCTTCATTTTCCTCCCCCTCCCCCTTCCTCCCTCCCTGCCAGCCTTTCCTCTAGGGCCTGGGGCCTGCTTCCCAGATTAGCTCGCAGCGCTGGTAATGCGTCAGAGCAGTCTTGGTCCTTGCCCCTGTGCAGAGCGAGTGCCCCCCCGTGTAACCCCCAGGGCCTTCTCAGCCAGAACTGCAGCCTGGATCCCACTGCCCCTAGAATGGGCCAATTTCAGGCCCAGACTCTCCCCTTGGCCTGCTTCACTCTCAGCAGCACCCACGAACACAACCTTCACAGCTTTCCCCCAAGCGTCCTAGTTCCTCTTGCAACAAACCTGCCAAGCCGAGAGCACGGCGGTCAGGACTCCCTTTAACAGATAGAGAAACTGGCGCTTAGGACGCTTATGCAACTTCCCCGGGCCCTGCAGCAGACGTGGAGGACCCAGGACTGAGCTGAGGACTCCGAGGACTCCCAGTCACTACCCACGGGGCGTTTTCTTCCACGGCACTCACTGGAGTGAGGAGCCTCACATTCTCTGAGAAGTCAGACTCAGAGGTCCCGGGGCAGGGGTGGGGAACTCCACAGAACCTGCCCAGGGATGGCAGCTGTCTCCTACATGTACGGGGGAGACCCAGGCTCTGGGAGGTGAAAACGAATGAGGGAAGGAGGGAACATGGCCACTTCCTACCTGTCAGGCGCTGGGCTAGACACCTTCGGCCACATTAACTCACTCACTTGTCCAATAACCCTGCAAAGTAGCTATTCTTCTGCTCACCTGACAGAAGAGGAAACTGTGAATCTGAGAACTTGCTAAAGGCTACGGGACGGAGATGCAGGGCTCCTGAGATGCTGGGAACAAGAGCTCTGAGGAAACAGTGGCTGTTGAGGGGAGGATGAGCCGGGACTTCTAGGTAGGTAGGACTGAGCAGAGGATGAGGCCCTAAGGAGAGTAAGAGGGAGAGGGTGGCCCCAAATAGGACTGCAAGCAGTCCTGGGCCCCTCAGAACAATCCCATGGAAGACAAGAGCACAGGGCAGGAGGGTGCTTGTGCAACATTGTGAATGTACTTAATGCTGGAGACTGTACACATAACAATGGTTACAATGGTAAATTTCACGTTACGTATATTTTACCACTTAAAAAAAAAGACCAGAAGGCAGGAGCCAGAACCTCCAGAGCAGGGGACAGCAAACTTTTCCTGTAAAGGGCCGGATAGTAAATATTTTACGCTCTGTGGGCGAAACATTCTCTGTTGTAGCTACTCAACTCTGCCATTGTAGAGTGAAAGCAGCCATAACCAGTATGCAAATGAGTGGGCGTGACTGTGTTCCAATAAAACTTTATTTACAAACACAGGCAGAGGGCCAAATTTGGCTGGAGGGCCATACTTTGCCAAGCCTGGCCCCAGAGAATGGAAGCACCTAGGGCTGACTTTCAGGACCGGGGACCGGGATGCCGGGCTCCTTCCCACTGCCTGGGGACAGAAGTATCCAATCTGGTCCTTGCCAAGAAGTGGAGGGAAGAGCTGGGCAGATGCCTCAGGAGAAAGTTAGGTTCTTATTACCAGCAGAGGGTGGAGAAAAAGAAGGGAAAGAGAACAAGAGCTGGCATAGGAAACAGATGTCCAGAAACTGGTCCGTCCCAGCTCCTAGCATCCCAAGAGGCCCTTCACTAGGTTTCAGATTCTCATGGATGATATGAAGGGTTGGAGACATGCAGCTCTCAACATTCTAGGAGTCTCGATGCCATTAGAGAGGTGTGAGGCTGTGGCTAAGAGAGGAGGACGGAAGTGGGGCAGTAGGACCAGGCTGGCCAGAAGGGATGCCAGGGGAGAGAGAGGCAACGAGAGAGGCCCGGGGAGCAGAGCTGTAACCAGGGTGGTGCTGGCGGCAAAGGGAGGAATCCACGGGCCCCAGCGAGAGTGCAGGGCGCGGGCCGGGCCTGCCCTACACCGGCCGCCTCTGATCACGTTTTCAGGGCCACTGCCCGCCAGCACAGACAATGCCAGGGGAGCCTTTGAAGTCCGAAAGGGATGCCGCGGTGGGAGCCTCGCGAGTCTCCTCCCTTCCCCCATCCTCCCGGGGGAGGGGGCCAGCAGGACAAAACCCAGAGCCGGTCCCAGCCGGGCCCCGAAACGTGTGAGACAAAGGGAAAACAAACAGGTTTGGAGCCAGGCGCACGGTGCCGTGTCTGTCCCCCCGCCCCGCCGAGCACGGATGATGGATGGCTGCAGCCAGCCAGCTCGCCCGCCGGGCAGGCTCCGCTATTTACATAACACTGGCGTTCCACCGGTCACCTTTGACATGGCGCTGCCTGGGGCCAAGGCCCGGTGGCCCCAGGTTCCTCGAGCCTCGAGCCACTGGTGGACTGAGACAGCCTGTGAAGGCCCAGCCAGGCTGGGGAGCACTGGGCCCGGGGAAGGGCAGGACTGCAGCCTGCTCTGGGCTCAGGGCCGGAAGCTTCCTCCCTGCCAGTCTCTCATGGAGGCAGGAGGAGGCCACTGGGGGCCAGCAGCCTCCTCAGAGAGAGGCAGGGCTGGAGTTCTAGGGCTTTCAAGTCCACGCGGTTCCCCAAGCACAAGTTATAAGCAGAGCTTCCAGGTAGAGCCGGCAGCAGCTGCCACAGCAGGCAGACAGCGCTGTGGAGAGCTGGGCATGGTATCACTAGGCAGCCAAGTTCTGACACCACAGATGACCCTTTGCCCCATGCTGCCTTGAACACATTCCGTGCCCCAAGTCTGCGATCCACGTGTCCCCAGCCCATTTCCAGCCTCAGAGCCAATTTGAGAGGTTCCTATTGGGGCCATCATTTCCTGCCAGGTTCAAATGGGCAGCTTGGCTCCAATTCCCTGTCTCCATCTTCCTGACCCTCCCTGGGTGCTCAGCGAGACTGGATCCAGCCCAGAGTGGCACCTGTACCAGGCGAGTGGTCACCAGTGGGGATGAAGACACAAGGATCAGGGAGGGGGCTCAGGCCTTACCTCGTAGCGGGTCCTAGAGGCTCCTCTCTTGCAGCAGAGGCGTCACTTCATCCTGGGGAGGGAGAGAGAGGAGCCCTGTTAGCCTTTCAATGCAGGACGCCCTCCATCCTGCTGTGTGTCCAAAGACTCCCTGCTGCCTATGGGCCAAGGGGCTGATGTTCCAGGGCCAGCCAAGGGAGTCAAACATTCAGACACGCTGAGTGGCCACTGATTTTGGTCCATTTAAGTATATGCCAACCAAAATTTGAAAATATTCAGAAAGCAGTAGAGGCTGATCACAGTGGAAATATGGTCCTGAGGACACCCCAACCAAACAGAGAAAAGTCAGACCATACTGCACACGCCTCTGCAGAGGTAGAAACGGGAGTTTGTGGGCAGGGATGCTCCTGTGGAGCTGCAGTAGCCAAGCAGCAAAACCTGGGGACAGTGACAGAATACAGCACATCCACTCCTTTACTCTCTTTCCCTGGCCCCTGAAAATAAAAATGACAGATGCCAAGCGTGGACCAGGGGCCACAGCACCAAGAAGCCTCAACTCCCAGGAACAGAGTGCCAATAGCACCTTCCACCCTGGGGTCCTACCTATGAGTCACAACAACCCATGCTGGGGCCCCACATAGGGAGAGGGAAAATGGTCGAACAGTGTAGAGGGTCTTTAGCCAACACACTACTCAGCCCAGTTTGCCAGGCTCAGGCCCTCCTGCCCAGAGCGTGAGATTGGGGGCCAGGTTCAAATGGGACAGACTCCTCATGTGGACAGAAAACTCAAGGAGCCCGCTGCCTGCCCTCCCCTGAGCCGGGCCCTGCCCCCCCCCCCACCTGGCCTCAGAACTACCCACCCTTGGGAAGGTTTCCTGTTTATTAGGTTTTTTCTCCCCTCTCCCTCATTTGTGGCTTATCAATGATGCAAGAGGAATAACACCAATTTCCTTAGGCTGTGTAATCCCCAAATCAGATTGGGGGGATTGTGAGAGGTGAGGTGACCTTGTACAGGGCTCCCGGAATGCCACCCAGTCCCGCCGCCTGCCCTCCTGTTCCCAGGACATATTTAGACAGATAATGCTAATTGTACTTGACACGTCCTCCTAAGAAGGGCTGGGTCCTCTGCCAGCTTTTGCTGCCTTTGCTGGGCTGCCTGCGTGGAGGGTGCCCACTAGGGCAGAGCCCACCCTGCCAGATACAGGGCTCTGGTAGGCATTGGGCAGTTGAGGAGTGTTGCCCCATAGGCCTCTGATGCCCATCTCTTCCAGATGGTAAGAAGCTGGTGGTCTGCAGAGAGCTGGGCAGACTGAGATAGGGGGCAGTAGAGAGGAACGGGGAGCCTTGCTGAGGCAGAAGAAGCGGGTAGAGGTCAGGAGAGTCAAAAGGGAAGAAGTCGGAGAGGAAAGCTGGATGAAGTGGAGGCCAAGCACGGCTGGGCCACGGGGCAAGGGACAGAAACCCCGGGCCTCCACTGAGAGGCGCTGGGTGGGCTCGGCTGTCAGTGCTCACATCCCAGCCAGCCCAGGGACCCGGTGGGGCGTCATCAGTGTCCCATCCATCCCACACTCGCCTGCATCAGATCCCTGGCCAGCCTCCCTTGAACCCCCAAAACCCCCCAACTCCACAACTCCAGTATCTCCCTTCCACCACCTTTTTCTCCCCTCCCATCCTCCCTGGCAACTGTGCATTTATTAATTCATGAGGCACTAATTAGTTCTTTGTTTAATTTTGTGTTAAACAGACTGACCGGAATGATAACGACTTGCAGCGCGGTGTTGCCGTCCCCAACCACCCCTGTTTTCTGACAACAAGGGAGCGCGGGAGACCGGAGCGCTGAACCCAAATCCCTCAGCAGTTGCACTTCATTAAGTCAAAATGTGACAAGAAGCTTAGAGAGCAACTTGCAGATCTGATCACACAGAACAATCAGGGAGGAAACTTTCCAGAGTTAGTCGGGGGTGGAGGAGGGAGGGGGAGGGACAGAGATGCTTACCGCTTGGGGACCAAGACGTGAACTGGGGTCCTGTCTCTCATCTGCCCCCGGGGCAGGTGGCCTGGCTGACGGAGCAGGGAGGCTGTCTCTGACATGGGACACGGGGTGGATTCTGGAACCCCAGTGGGGGACTGAGAAGTTCAACTTCATCTCTCTTTTCTGGCCTGGGCATATTCTCCTGTCTCTCTCTGTCTCTCACTGTCCCTGATGTCTGGCTCTGGCCTGTGTGAGAGATTGGACTCAAAATCAAAACTCAAAGAGAATCAAAAAGCTGCTGCAGTTAAGGAAGGATTCTGCAAGGCCAGGGAGAGGTACAGAGTGGGAAAACACAGAGGAGAGCAGCAGTCCCTACACTTAGGAAGGCTGAAGTTAAGTGCAATCCTTCCCGGCCAAGAAAAAGAAATGATGTGCTTAGGGATCATAGCCAACATACCCACTCTTGCCAGCTGTCCATCCACCCATCTATCCATCCACCCATCTACCCATCCACCCATCCATCCACTCGTCCATCTACCCATCCATCCAACTATCCATCCACTCATTCATCCACCCATCCACTTATCCATCCATCCATCCAACCATCTAGCCAATATTCTTTATCCTAAGTACTCTGACCTGAAAACTGAGGACCAAAAGGTTGAGTTCTATGCAGAGGTACCTGGCAAATCAGAAACAGAAGGGGGTCCTGGAGCTTCCAGGCCATGGTGGCTGACTGTAGGCAGGCAGCTGAGCTAACGATGACAGTCTTGTGACCTGCTCCCTCCTGTCCACATGAAAAAGCAGGACCTCAGCCCCAGAGGTGTCAAGCTGCTAACCCCATGGGCCCATGGCACGAGTGAGGATGGGTGGGATTGAAATCAAGCCTTGCCCCAGTCTATAGGCAGGGCCCTTGCCCTCTTTTTATCTGACTTTAATCTCAGAACATATGGACAATGTCTTATGACTGAGAACACGGAAGGGGATGTGAGGAGTAGAATAAGAACAAAAACACAAAGAGAAAGTTGACAAATGTGAGCCCGACCGTGTGCGAAGATCCTGTTGCCGTCTTCCCGTTGGCCGCTGCACCTGCCCAGATGTGGCCTCACCCCCACTCTGAGAGCCCGCCCAGGCAGCCCACAGGCCAAGGCAGAGAGTCTGTGGGTCAGACCTGCCTTGCCTGCCCCTGGCCAGTTCTGAAGCATGGCGCTCTCTCACCCAAGCCTGGCAGGCCTGGGCTGGCTTCTGTTAATTTGCTATCAGGCTGCCTAAGCAAACCAATTAAAACTAATCATTAATTATAAAAGAGAACGAGAAGAGTAGAAGAGAGAGGCGAGGGTGGAAGACAGAGATGGAAGGAGGAGGGTAAGTGGGATAGAGAGGGCCTGCAGAGAGCTCTATAAGTGGGGGATGGTGGGCCTGGGTGGGACCAGAGGCTCCTGCGGGCACAGGAAGTGCTAGAGTAGCGGGAGGGCAGGGAGGAAGCCAAAGATGGTGGACAGGGGGCTGCCATGCGGAAGGGGGTGGAGGAAAAGGCCAGGAGAGGAGGGAAGGGGGAAAGGGAAGGCTGAAGTAGCTGCCGGGACCCGCATACCAGGACCTGAAGAGGCCTCATCCATCTGCAGTCCCTCTGGCTGGAGCCACCAACTATCCAGGACTTGGCTTCGGAGCGTCTCACTCGCTGTTCCCTGGCTCCATATTTATGAGGCTCAGCTGATTATGCAGCACCAGGCCAGGCTCCTCATCCCTGACGCCCCTACCTGCTCCCCAACCCTCTCAGGCCATGGAGGCTCAGGGCAGCTGTCGGCCGCCCATCTACCCCCCAACGCTGTCTCCTGCCCCCTTCCCCCATCCTCACACACACCCTCTCCCTGGCCAGCCCGGCCCTTTCACAGGGGCTGAGGCCATGTCAGCCCGGCAGCTTGAGGAGGGGGGCAGCACAGACAACAAGGGGCAGTGTCATGGAAACGGGCACTTTCCCCCAGAAATATTCTGTTTGGCCTCCTTCCTGCATTGAGGAGCTGTCAGGAGCCTGAGTGAGAGCCACACCACCCCGGGACCAGGCGTGACAAAACCTATTTTCTGCCTCAAATTTGATTGATTAAAAAACTTTTTAGGAAAACCATGTTAAAAGAGGGGGAAAAAAAAGAGAGAGAGAGAGAGGGAGAGAGAGAGAGGGAGGGAGAAATAGAGGGGAAAAGAAAGACAGAGAGAATAGAAATGCTACGGGGGAGCAGGGCTGGGAGAAAGGCCACAGGCAGGGGCCGGCAGTTACCCTGGCAATGTCGCCAGGGGATGCGTGTCAGTGGGACAGCCGCAGCACAACTAGGCAAAACGGAAAGGTCAAAGGAAGCCCGAAACTTTTACACAGTGGTTAGCAGGACAATGAGGGGCCGAGGGCCCCGCAGTCCAGCAGGTGCCAGATCTAGACGAGGCGGCAGCCAGAGGGGCTTGCCTGTCCCCACCTAGGGAAAGGAGCCCGGCACCCCAAGGCAGGCAGGAGGCAGATGGGGGTGGCTGCCCAGCACCAGGAGTCGGAACAGGTCTCTGGATTGGCTCTGGGGGCTTCCAAACACAGTCCTGGCTGGAATTTGGCCAGAATCCCGAAAAGTCTGTACTGGATCAAGAAGGAGGGTCCAGTAGTTTGGGGCAGGAAAGGGATTTCCCCACCTTGTTCTCTCAAGTCCTGGCTCGGGAAATGTTTTTAATAAATAAATAAATTAAAAAGCAGGGAGGGGGGCCGGCCCGGTGGCGCAGGCGGTTAAGTGCGCGCGCTCCGCTGCGGCGGCCCGGGGTTCGCTGGTTCGGATCCCGGGCGCGCACCGACGCACTGCTTGGCAAGCCATGCTGTGGCGGCGTCCCATATAAAGTGGAGGAAGATGGGCACAGATGTTAGCCCAGGGCCGTCTTCCTCAGCAAAAAAAGAGGAGGATTGGCGGATGTTAGCACAGGGCTGATCTCCTCACAAAAAAAAAAAAAAAAAAAAAAAAGCAGGGAGGTACCCAGCTGGCCTTCCCCCGTCCTGCAGCTGGCGGAGCCTTTGCTGGTTCAACACCAGCCTCGGGCCCTCTCTGTCTCAGACCTTCCCCACACAGGCCCTTAGTTCCTTTGCTGGATGCTGCCCTGTGTGGTCCCCATGCCTGGCTTGTCCTTTCTCTTTTCCCATCTCAGAAACTGAGACAGGCCTAGCCAGAGGCTTGGACAGTGATGGGAGGCTCTGCCTTACCCTCTCAGGGCTCCAGGAGAAGAGCCAGCCTCCCAGCCCCTCCTAAGACCCCACAGAAGGAAGAAACTCCTCCATCTCCCAGAGGCCCTGTCTGACGACAGAAGGCGGAGCTGCCTCAGGTCTTCCTGGTAGGACCATACTTTTCCCAGGAAGAGGGGTCCAGGTCAGTGGCTAGGTTTGCTCTTCCCCTGTCTAAGGGCTTCGTAGGTCAAGGTAAGGAGTGGTTCTGGCCAAGGAGTTGGCAAGTAGCTTTCTCCAGGGTGCTGGGAGGGGTGCTCAGCAGCGTCCAACCCAGTCTTTGCCAGCTCAGGGCTGGATGCAGGTGAGCCAGTGCCTCCTTGAACAGACAGGCACATTCTGCCAGACAGATGCACAGAAAGACACCTGCTCCAGGCCTTGCCCAGCTCCTCCACCAGGTAAATCGACCCTGGATTTCTCCCCATCCCTGCTCCCCAGCGACCATCAGGAATTCACTGAGCACGTATTGTGTGCACGACACCCTGCTGGGCACAAGAAGATAAAACATACAGCATGCAAGAGAAAGGGCAGTCAGTGAGACTCCAGTTCGAATCCTGCCTCTGTCACTTGCCACCACATGGTCTGGTGGGGCAGGCTGCTCACCCTCTCTAGGCCTCAGTTTCTTCAATTGAAAAGTGGGGGTAGGGCCGGCCCCGTGGCTTGGTGGTTAAGTGCGCGTGCTCCGATGCTGGTGGCCCGGGTTTGCATCCCGGGCGCGCACTGAGGCACCACTTCTCCGTCCATCCTGAGGCCGAGTCCCACATACAGCAACTAGAAGGATGTGCAGCTATGACATACAACTATCTACTGGGGCTTTGGGGGGGAAAAATAAATAAATAAAATCTTTAAAAAAAAAAAAGTGGGGGTATAAGAGTACCTACTCAAAGGTAGTTCATTTAATACATATTTTTGAGCACCAACTATATGCTGGATACTGTCCTAGACCTGGAGAATAGTGTTAAACCAAAGACAGCCCTCAGAGCTTCCATTCTCATGGTTGTTGTAAGATCCAACAAAATAATGCACAGCACTATGGTCTGGCACATAGGAAGTGCTCACTAAATCTTACCTGTTATTGGCTTTCAACATCCCTGCCCTAAAGAAGCCAGGGAATGATCCAGCAATTCCACTCCTAGGTATATGCCCAAAAGAACGGAAAACAGGACTCAAACAAAAACTTGTACACGAATGTTCATAGCAGCTCTATGCACAGGAGCCAAAAGGGGGACACAACCCAAATGTCCATCAACAGATGGCTGGATAAACAAAACACGGCATTTCCATACAATGGAATGTTATTCAGCCATAAGATGGTATGAAGTTCTCATACATGCTACAACATGGATGAACCTTGAAAACATTATGCTAAGTGAAAGAAGCCAGACACAAAATACCACATGTTGTATGATTCCACTTATATAGAATCATATAAATATCCAGAACAGGCAAATCCATAGAGACAGAAAGCAAATTAGTGGTTGTCAGGTGCTGGGGGAAGAGGGGAATGGAGAGTGACTTCTAATGGGCATAGAGTTTCTGTGTCGGGAGATGAAAATGTCTGGAAGTAGATATTGGTGATGGTCACACAACCATGTGAATGTACCTAATGCCATTGAATTGTACAGTTTAAAATGGTCACAATGGTAAATTTTATGTTATGTGCATTTTACCACAATAGAGTAAAATGCTATAGCTTAAGAAGCAGCAGCTGGGGAGAGAAGAAACGTATCCTCATGTGGCAACTCAGCACGGGTGTTAGATAAGCCAAGCAAGAGGGTGGGAAGGTGAACCGTCACAACTTCAGATGGGTCCTCTTTCCCTCCAGCCCTCAAGAGCGGTGCTACTGCCCAAGGTATTCTTAGGCCTCCTCAAGATGCACTTTGTGACTGCCAAGGGAAATGACAAGATGGAAAGGCTAGGATGGCTCCAGCGATGGGCCTCCCCTTAGGATACGTCACTCAAATGCCTATGATTCCGCATCTCCAATGCCACCGTTCCCCTGCACACACACAGCGCACCTCCTCTCACATGCGATCCCAACACGCACGGCTCAGCCCATCCATCTCCCTGCCAGGCTCCCCAGATAACTTTTGCTGCTGCCCAGTGCCTTGGTGCAACAAGCTGCCCTCCGGATGGTGAAGGAGAGTCAGAGTCAATGACTTCCCCACGCCCAGGGCTCTCAGGCTCCCCAAGGTCAGAGAGTTGCACCTTGCAGGGAAAGCCTAGGATAGCCAGAGAGCCAGGCCCTCGGGGCAGCCCCCAAGCCCTCGCCCCTGCCCCCCTGCCTGCTCCTGAATGTGTGTACACACATAAACCCCTGCCTTGGCCCGGGAACTGTCAGGAGATCAACAAACAAAAGCTGCTTCTTGACAGGGAGTCATTTATATTTTAGCTTCGTTCCATTATCCTAACGAATCCTTCATCAGCAGATGCAATATTAACAGCAGAAAATCAGCTCATTACATCCGGGGGGATTTCATCAAGACAGCAATCATGTATGCAGCTCCCCAAGCCTTCAAGAGGCCAGTGTGGCTGTTATTTATTTATTTTGTTACTTATTTATTTAATTTTTGGGGATCTTTCCACATAATTGCACCACATCTCAGATCTTTAATAAATAATTTGTAGGTCCTGAACTGCAGATAGCTTTGCTCTCTGCCATGAGAGCCTGCATTAGCCAAAATATTTACCAATATTTAAAAGTCATTAGAATCAGGAGGGAGGTGGGGAGAGGGTACTCTGTTCTTCTAGAAACAGCCTGGTTTGGGGCTATAGTGCTTGGCCCTCATGCATCCTCCAACCCCATCTCTTGGTCTGGACTGGAAGCTCTCGGAGGGCAGACCCACGTTGCTTCCCTGGGCTCACTTAGCTTGAGCATGGAGATTCCCAGGAGCTCTTAGAGAGGGGTGCAGTCATCTCTAAGATTTACTGCGGGCTTCTCATAGCACACAGGGGCTGGCTGCTGGAAAGGACCCACTTGGTGCAGGGGCAGGAACCTTCCACATGCCTGAGCTGGAGCATCCTGTAGGGTTGGTACTCTCTGAGTCCACCCAATTTTGGGGAGCTCAGCAAGGGAAACCTTCATGGTCCTCCAGCAGGCCCTGACTCTGCTGTGGCTGAGCATGAAGAAAAGTCTGATCTGTTCCTCTCGGCTTCCCAAAGTTACACCTCCAACTTCAAAGGAAAGGAAAGTTCAGTGGGTCCAGAAGGCAGACTTTTCCCCCTTTACAGATGCAAAAACCGAGGTTCAACAAACTTAAGCTGTCTTCCCAAGGCAGCACAGTTAGGAAAAGGCACAGAACCAGGAGTTAGACTCAGAAGTGTCTCTGCTGTGTCTCCATTCTTTCCACTAGGCCCGAGCCTTCCAGCAACACAGCCTGGCCTTCCGAAGGCTCCTGGCTGCAACCCACAAGGCTGAAGTGGCCACTGGGGCTGACGGGCACCCCCCGCCACCACCACTGGGCTGGCCATGCTTTCACAGGTTTTTCCCAGTGGAGGCTGGATTTCTGCCCAGCCAGGAATGTGCTCCCAGGATGTCAATTCTAATCTCCCCAGCGCTCTGACAGAATTAAGCTCCAGTTTGTCCGACAACATCCCAAAGTTTCAGAAATCCAGGGCAGACTCTCTAATCAGGCTGCAGGACAAAGGTCTGGCCTGACCCTGTCACTTCCATTTACTCCCCCTGTCTGTCTGCTGGCCGCGGCCCTTCTGCAGCTTCCTCCACCCTCTACCCTTCCCCGGTCAGCTCAGCCCGCACCCTCTCCTCCAAGCTCCCCGTTCTCCACCCGTCGTCTCCCCTCTCCAAGCAGCTGGGCTGACCCTGTTGCTCCACTCTCTGAAGCAGAGGAATTCCTATGAGACTGACCTGCCACTGGCACCGGGCCTGCAGGTGCCCCCCTCGCCAGGGATCCCTCTGGTTCACTGCTTCTCTGGAGCACACAGGCTCAGCCCTCCTTGGCTCCAGGGTAAGGGTGCTCAGTGCAGAGTTGTTCTCAAACTCTGCTTCCCCTTGCCTTTGGTCAGTCTGATTTTGGTCTCCCTGTAACTGCCCCTGAAGCATCCCTTGGCCTCACCCAGCCTCCACCCTGTTTGAGGGGCAGCTCGTGGGCCCTGGAAAGCCTTGGCCCCTTGGCCATGTCTGGGGACACCCACGTGGGCAAAGATCTCCCCTCCTCAACAAGCTGCAAGGCACCAAGAGGAACACTCGGTGGAGGACAGCAGAAGCAGTCCTGAACCTGGGACAGGCAAGGCCTGTGCTGAGGACCCCAAGCCCTTGGCTCTGCCGGACTGTGGAGCCAGGAGAAAGGAGTAAGGAGCCTGGGAGTCAGACAGCTGGGCCAGCAGAAGTGCCCCTGTGCAGCCAGACAGAGGACAGCCCCCCAGGATGCTGGAGAAGCAGAGGTGCCTCCTTCTCCACCACCCACAGCACCCACCTCACTCGCTTTCTACGTGGCTCTCATATGGACCCAGAGTGCTGGTACCTGCCTCAGTTTCCAGAGGAAGTCAGATGCACAAGCTGGTTGAAAGAGGCAAAATCTTTACAGCACAAACAAAGGGGTGTGGGTGGGGACCATGGGCTTAAATCTGGTTTGCTGACATCAGAAGACTCACGGGGAGCAGATGGCAAAGGGAGGAGTGTGGACAGTCAAGAGGAATGCCAAGTGCTGCTGGGCTCGAGCTTGTGCCCTGACCAGAAAGCCAGATCGGGGGAAGGGGCTCCCAAAGAGAACGCCAGGGCAGGAAGACACATACCGGGTACAAAGAGAAGGCTCAAGGAAGAAGAAACAGAAATGGAAATGTCATCTGCCCTTTTGCTGACTCTCTAGAAGGCACAAGAAATCTAGAGTGGCCAGGATAGGGGGCTCCCTAAGAGCCGCCCAACTGGCAGATAGCATGGAAAGTCCTGGAATGTTGCAGGTAGGCAGGGCCATGCCACAGCTCCTCCAGCTTCCCCCTGTGATCTGGGCGGAGACCTCAGACTGGGCATGAAGTCCCGTGCTACACAGGCTGTCTCAAGTCCTCCCCTCCCCAGCTTCCTCAGCCACATTGTATGGAGTGGGGACCCCCTTTCTCAGAGTTGCAATGAGGGGCAACTCCCTGACAGTCTCTCCTGCATTCTGCCAGACATCTCGCCCATCCCCAGGCTGGCCCCGCCTGTACCAGCACAGCCAGCCAGAGTGGCCTGGAGGATTCACCAGGACTTGGGTGGGTTGGGCCGGTGGAGGGGTAGGAGCAGGAGAGAAAAGCAGCAGAGAGGACGACACGTCTCTGTAACCAGCCCTTTCTCTGGAAGAATGAAAATAATTATAGTATTCTTCTACCTAAAACAGAAAAATCTACAATGGCCACCAGTGGAGACTGGAAAAATGCCTACCTGTTAGCACTTTCGAGAAAGCCCCTGCGGTTCCCACACTACCCACCCCCTGCTCTCACAGCCTGCAACTCCACGATCCCCCAAAACTTCCAACTTTGCTTCTCTGTCCTTCCGTCTGCCTCGCCTTTCCTCCCTTGCTGTGCTGGGTGTTGGTGAGATGTTGGGTTTTTTCTTTTTTGCAATTTATCAGCAGATTGTGTGGAGCTGAGTGGTGTGAGCCTCACCCTGCTAAATAAAGCTTTGGTATTTCTGATAAAGCCATCAAATTCCTTATCACACTGACACAAAGTGCATTTAAAGAGACAGACACCCTGTCCCTCCCTCCTCACCAGGCCCTGCCCCCTCCACTCAGTTCAGATTTCCAGCTGCTCAGGCTCTTCTGGATCAGACACCAAATACGGCTCCTGAGGATGTAGAGGTGGGCGGGGGAGAGGGTGGAAACCGAGGGGCCGGCTGCCCTTTCCAACTCCCCACCACCCATGTCAGAGCTGCCGGCACCCTGACCAGGGATTGGGTCCACAGGGAGTGGCATGTGCTTCCTGCCCCAACTCTGGAACCAGAAGGGAGCTATCAATAGACACGTCCTGCTACAGGGGATGTCCTCGTAAACAGAACAATCCTGTGTTGGGACAGCAGCCGGCAGCTGGAGGAAGAGTCCCTAGTGAGCTGCTGGGCCTGCAAGGGTGCTCAGTTGCTGTGAACACGCCCGGTCGCCCCAGCCTCAGCAGTTCCAAAGTGGGGGGTGCCAGGACAGGGCCAAGAGGGGCCACGGGCGCCCACTTAACACGGGGCTGACTGCTGCTCACATCAGGCTTGACCATGGGCTCAGCAAGGCCCTGACTCCTCACATAGCCCTATGAGGTGGGCAGAACTACCACCCCACTTGACAGATGAGGAAGCCAAGGTTGGCCCGAGGCTACGCAGCCAGTGGCAGGCCCAGCTGGGGCTCCAGCCGAGGCTGGCCAACAGCTCTGCTGAGTGAAAGACACTCTTCTCCTGATCGACTTGCAGAGTTTACCTGTAGGCCGAGCTCCTGTCCACCTCCCCATTTATGATCACACAAAGACAGGCCTTCCTGTGTCCCAGTGCCCCCTCCTGCCTCCCCGGCCCTAGCTCAGCAGCCCAGGCCCTGAGCCCACACACAGCCTGTTGGTTGAGGAATCAAATTTATTATTTTTAATTATTTTGATTTATCAAAGCAGCAGCTACAATCATATTAAACCAACTTGGCTTCTTGGCATTTAACAGATACAGCTGCCGCAAGACTCCCTCAGACTCCATAAAACACTTGGCCTGTCCATGTGCTCTCCAAGGAGGTACTCGAGGCCCTTTCTCCAAGAACCCCAAATTTAAGGACCACTAGGCCCCTACCTGCCCTGCCAGAAGCACATGCAGCTTAAGTCGCTGAGGGCCAGAGAGTGGGAAAGGGACAAGCCCGGGCAAAGCTGCCAGGTGTTTTAGGAAACACTCACCTCCACCCCCCAGCCCGGGAGACCCTTTCAGAGTCCTGACCCCCGGCGGACTCGGCAGCAGACCCAAGCACACACCCCCTCAGCTGGCATTTTCAGGGGCCTCCTCTATCCCAGGCCTGCAACTGGGCAGTCAACTATATGAGCCAAATTATTCCTCAGACCCTGCCCACAGGAGGAATTACTGGCCCTATTTTTTTTTTTTTTTTTTTTTGTGAGGAGATCAGCCCTGTGCTAACATCCGCCAATCGTCCTCTTTTTTTGCTGAGGAAGACGGCCCTGGGCTAACATCTGTGCCCATCTTCCTCCACTTTATATGGGACGCCGCCACAGCATGGCTTGCCAAGCAGTGCGTCGGTGCGCGCCCGGGATCCGAACCAGCGAACCCCGGGCCGCCGCAGCGGAGCGCGCGCACTTAACCGCTTGCGCCACCGGGCCGGCCCCACTGCCCCTATTTTGCAAGGAAAGAAACTAAGGTTCATAGAAGGGAGGTGATCTGCCCAAAGTGCACAGCTCATAAAAACAGCCAGGCCAGAATCCAAACTGATTCATTCTGAATGAAGAGCCCTTGTTCTTTTGACCATACTTCACTGCCTTCCCCTTAGACCCTGGAGCAATGTTCCTGCCCAAGCACCATGGCTACAGGAAGAAGAGGGCAGAAGAGAAAGCACTCTGAAGTTCAAGGTGATGGCCCAAGGCTGCACACATCAAGCATTTAGAATCTGAGTGCTCGAGAGAAGGGATCCTCGGGAGGCTGCGCTGTGGGGCAGGCAGCACCAAACCAATAGGTTTCCATGGGATGCCCAGGCCCAGCCCAAGGCACAAGGAGAGGCTGGCCCACCTGAAGGGCTTGGGGCAAGGGGTGCACGGCTGAGCAGATGCACAGCTCACCCAGGGAGCTGGGCCTGCGGCACTGCAAGGCAAGAACCAGCACGGTATGAGAATGGAGGAACCGGCACTTCAAAATCCTAAGCAAAACTGCACAAAAAGAGCACAGGTGATTCTGGCAGGCCTGGAATGGGCGCCTCCAGGATTCAAGGGCCCGCAGAACCCACTGGCATCAGCTCCCTGCACCTCAGGGGAAGGCAAATCTTGTGAACATGAGCAGGGCTTCTCGGTGGGCTTAGAGGAGGCAGCAGCGCAGAGAGACAGTCTCAACACAAGCTCTCTGACTTCATACACAAAAATTACAGTTGGCTGCCATCAAACCAGGGCCCAGAGGACCCCGCAGCCTAGCGTGAAGAGCTTGGCTTTGGCTGCAAGTTCCGAACCCTGATGGGCACCGATGGGCACATTACCTGGCCTGTCTGAGGTTGAGTTTCATTTTCTATAAATGTGTGCCATGATAGTGCCTGTCTCAGAGGGCTGTGGTGAGGATTCGGGGAGACATGGAGTGCAACGCTCTTAGGAAAGTGTTTACACATCTTTTATGTGCAAGAAGGGGGGGCAGTCTTCGTCATCAGCATCGGCAGCATCACCTAAACACCTCTCTAACCGGGGTACGGCACTAGGGATGGTGCCTTTGGGGCTGGTGACAGCAGACAGACTGGGGAGCAAGTTGGATCCTGCTAACTAGCCTCCTCGTCACGCATCCCAAAGAGCCTGGGAGAGCTCAGAAATGTCTAGAAGAGGGTGTCCCTGGTACCTGTCCAGCACCCTGGCTAAAGCAGCTGACAAGGACCTAGAGTTCAAGGCAGGAGGGGGAACCACGATGACTTGCAGCAGTCCCATTTGCCTATCAAAAACTGTACATTCACTCAGCTTTCCACAGGGACTCATGCCCTAATATGGGCCCAGCAGCTTTCTGGGTTATTTCAAGTGCGTGTGATAATGACTCCAGGCTTTGCTTCTGCTGCCCCCAGAAAACTTTCCATCTGGGGAGAGGGAGGATGGCTGGCAAAGAATGAGAAGGGCATAGGGAAGCCCAAGGTCAGAGAGTCTGCAGCAAGTAGGCACAGATGGGTAAGCCAAGGGCAAAGGAAGAGAGGAGGCTGGAGGAGTGGGCTGACCCAGGCGTCAAGGGGAGAGAGGGAGGACGAAGAGCTGGGCAAAGCAAGTCGAGCGCTCCAGGACACAGGTGGGCACTGAACCACTCCCCTTGCCCACCGCCCACTGCCCTGGGGAAATGTGCCCAGCGGAGAGCAATTGGCCTGCCCTCTGCCTCCTCACCCACAACTCTGGTGAGGATCCCTTTTGCACAGGGGCCACGCTGGGCCCCTGGGCCTTGGGCAACCACTCGATGCCTGGGGGCCCCTCAGCTCCTGGATTTATTTATGTATTAATGATCTTCTGCCCAAGCGTGGCCCATAAACTCCAGACTGCACAGGGTTAATTCCAGACACAGGGGCTGGCTGGCTTTGCCTTCACTCTACCTCAATTTCCACTGCTCCCATCACCTACCTCCCCCACCCCTGATCTTAGGAAAAAAACCCATCAAAATAACTATTTTATGTCTCCAAATATGCAGATCATTTTCTTTAATGAAAGATGCTTGACGTCTCCGATCCAATTAATATGCAAATGCAGGAGAGGATTTATTTGTGACATTCTGTCTGGGTGAGAGAAAACAAAAAAGGCCTGTTAACCAAAACACTAATTGCTGTGACTGATTGTCACATATCATCATTTTCATAGGATCTCCTCCATTCCCAGCTCTCAGGGAGCTCGAAACCAGGACTCATTCACGCAGGCATCAAGGAGAAACAGGGCGACCGGCTACCTGTTGGCACGGCCCCTCCCACAGAGCCGTGTGGGGCCAACGAGGGTGGAGGTTCCCACTGGGTCTGGTCCCACGGGGTCGGTGGCCAAGATTCTACAGAACTTTGCCAGTACGTCTCCTTTCCTACATCGCCCTCCACCACTTCGGCGCTGACCCGCAGACCCGCAGACAGAAGAGGGAGGCTTGGTCTCCATGGGATCTGATAGGCTACAGGAGGCCTCAGGCAGCTCACCTTCCCGCCTCTCTCCACATAAACTGCTTGTTTGCCGCCTGCTCCTACCTGCTAGGAAGGAGAGGCCGCCTGCGTTCACCGGCAGGAGAGGGAGCCTCTTCTGGTCCTCTCGGTTACCACCCTCCACTGTCTCTTCCCTTGCTTTTCCCACTGTATCTTTCACCTCGAGGTCCTCACAGCACTTGGTGAGAGAAGCCATCTGGGGAAACTGAGGCATGGCACGGCATCCTCTCCTTAAGATGACACAGAGAGTCTCTGAAACGTTTGAAGACAAACGGGCACTGACTGCACTGGGCAGACACCTGCACATGAGCCCCCACCCCCCACGACCGCACTGAAATGGGTGGGTCAGCTGTCACAGCCTTGTCTCCCCTGGGCGGCTCAGACTCCTCAGGAGGACTATGGGGCTTCCTTTAGGGAGAGCGGGGAGGGGAGTGAGTGTTGACAGGCATCCTTATTCCCGAAGGCCAACAGGGAACTGGAAAAGACATGTTTTGCTCAAGATACCAGGTGAAGGACAGGTTCTGGGCGCCACGCAGTTCCAAACTCAAGGCCAAGGGGCAGAATAAGATTTGCTAGAGCACCTGCTTTCCCACACAGGGGCCAGTGGAGACCCAAGGGCAAAGACTTGGGGCCCAGTAGCTTGGAAGGTTGATCTCTGACCATTCGAGCGCAAACCTTCTGGGCGCTCAACGAAGCCCTCTTCTACCTTCCCGCCTCCTCCCTAGAACTCCCCTGAGTTCCCAAGAACATTGAAAACTGGGGGTTGGGGAGCCAGTGTGGGTAAGGCCGCAGAGCCATGAGGGTCCCTGAGCCCCTCTGTGGGTGCTGAGCCCAGCTGAGAGCACAGTAAGGACTTGGCATCTTTCAGGAGAAGTCCCCCACAAGGGTCAGTGAAGCAACAGCCATCTAGTCGGCACCAATGTAGATCCGCCCAGGGCTCCAGCTGCCCCTAGTGGGGCCACGGTGGTGGTGGGAAGGTGGCCACATCCCAGTTGACTCCCACCTCAGACGTCCCCGAGTCCTGCTCTGGCCCTCCCTCTGGCAACTCTGCCACGGCCTCCAGGAAGAGCTGGTGCCAGGGCAGCATGGGGCAGACACTCTCCCCCCAAAAGGCCTGCCCCCACACCCTGGGAACAGGCTCAACAAGATGCCATGCGGGGGAGCTTGGAACCCTTCCGGGAAGAGCACAGCCCTGGCTCCAGTCCCGCTGGGAAGGAGGTGAGGCGGTCTGCCACTCTGTCTGCCGCTCACCTGACTCGCGCCCATGGCGGCTGAGCACCAATGGGGTGTGCGTGGGTGCAGACAGGAGGCGTGCATCATGGCGCCAGGAGGCAAAGGGGGACGGGCAGGCGGCTGGGGAGTGGCAGCAGGTTGGCTGGTCAGCTGAACAGTGCTCCGGCTGTAAGCCCGAGGTGTGAAGGCCCCACCCACCAGTGTGGGACAAGAGGAAGGGCCCTCCTCGAACACTGAGCCTGTCTTACCCAGCCCAGAAGCGCCCACTTTCCCCAGGTCCCGCTCACCACCATTAGCTGAGTAAGAAGGGACAGGCTGTGCTCCTACTTAGCTTGTGCCCACCCTTCGGGCGCTCACAGACACAGCCTATGGAGCACTGGGGTTCAGGGAACATCGATATGGTCTCACTGTGCCATGATTTCGAGCCTCTTTAAAACCAACCCATCTGCACATTAAACCTCCCATAAAACAAAGGAGTAAATGGCTGTGGCTCTGAGCAGTCTATTAAAGCTGGATGCCTCCCCTCACCTCACTGGCTCCCCCTCCCCCTGGTGCCCAGCCTGGGAGCAGCACACGCCCTGCCAGATGTGGTAGCCTGGAGCATGGCAGGCGTGATGAGCAAGGTGGGGTCAGGCCAGACCAGCTTCCTAGCACTGGGCAGAGAGGCCGTGCGCTTTGCAGGTGCCCTTGTCACGGCTTAGAGGGAAGGCCTGGACCCCAGGGTATCAAATTGGAAGCTCCTTCCCTCCCTCAGTCTTCCTCAGCCTTGTCTCCCACTTTCTCTACCCCATGGTACCGGTCTTCCAGCACCAGATGCCTAGACAACTTGTCCAATTGTTCCCTCCTGCAACCTGGCTGCTCTCACAGTCAGCTTTACTCTGGCCACCTCAGGTGGCCACCCCAATTCAGCACTGCCTCAGCTTCATGCACTCCAACCCCAAAGCCCTCCTTCTCCTGGATCTTGTGGTTCTTCCCAAGTCCAAACCATGTCAGCATGGGTCCACTCCAAACTCGCACCCAACCCTAGCATCTGCCCAATTCTCCCAGAGCATTCAGGTTCTTGGTGGGGACAAGTCTAGAATCTGTATCCCAAATCCAGGGCCTCAGAGCTCTTTCCCCACGGGGCACTTTCAGAAGGTGGAAGAGTCCCCCCATCTTTGCCGAAAGAGGTGTAAAGCTAACACCATGCCAGCTTTAAAAATACCCCAGCATACAATCCACAGGGTTAGAGCAAAGGCCACGTGGTCAGAGCCGGACTATAAATAACCAGCAAATCATTTCCCAGAGCCACGGCCCCCTCCCCAGCATCAAGAACCTTTCTGAGGAAATCAAAGTGAACACAACTGTTACCAAGTCACTACTAAAATATTTACCAGCCTGGCGAAGTGCCGAAGGTGCTTGGCACCGAGTGTTTGCTTATTTACAAGGCTGTTTTAAAGGGTAGAAAGCAAAATAAGGCAACCTGAGCTATTGAACTGAGGGGGCCAGGTGGTAACTACCAGCTGTCAGCTGTCCCAGGCACACCAGGAGCTGGAACGGTGCTGGTGGAGATTCCCCAGAATGGGTCAGAAAAGCTTTGGAGCTTCAAATAACCCAACCAGTGGGGGTGGGGCTGGGGCAGTGGGAGCAGGAGAGCCCTGAGAGCTAGAGGGCTCTCCCCCAGCCCAGACCGCCACCAGCACAAGCCCCCAGGTTGCCCCTGGACTTCTGCAGCCCCACTCAGAGGGGCAACGAGGGCACTGCCCTATTCAGAGGTGGGGGGACCCTGGTCGGCAGAGCGGAGGCAGGCCGGGAAAGGGGAGGTGCAGAGGAAGGCAGGCAGTGGGGGCCCCAGAGGATGACATAAGGGGGACATACGGGACCCGAGGCGAGAACGCACTTAAGTTTCATCTTCTTCCTCTTTCTTTGAAGTTCCCTTGTGGTTTGAATTTAATTTTGATTTTCTCAACTTTAGCAGATTGAAGTTGAAATAACCTACAAATTACTTAATGTGTTGTAAATCTGGGGGAATTCAGGAGTAATGGGGACCACATGTTGGCCAGGGGGAAGCCCACAGAGGGCTGAGGGAAGGTGGCCCTCCCAGACACGCAGATGGCCGTCCCAGGTCGGGACACTGGATGCCAGTGCTCCCCTGGAAGCAGGGGGCTTGGGTTCCCCTAGGGGTGGGGGTAGGATTTCCGTGCTGGCCGGGGAACCCTGGATGGACACAGTGAGAACGTGTTAAGACTGCGGACTGACCAAGTCGCCGCCTGGGGCAGCCTGGTGACGGCGGACAGGGGGCAGCCAAGTAGGCCCTGTGCCAGGCGCCTGCCAGGCCCCTTGGCCGCGCCAAGGCCGCCGTGCTGGCCCTGCTCCCCTCTGGCCTCACGCTGCATGTGTGTGGCTGTCAGATGAGCTCCCACCTCCTTCTCCCCGCTCCCCCCCTCCCTCTTCAGCAGATTTCTCTCAAGTACTAAGCCATATGGTTCCAGTTAAGCTCCATATTTTTCCTTGTCGATTGAAGAGACACACTTTCCTCTTTGCCAGACAGTTTGCAGATTGCTCTGTTGGCTCAATTTCTTATTGGATTTCTCAAAAAACCTGACATTTTAAATTAATTTACAGCCACAACAAAAAGAGTTCAGAATTTTAATGGTGTTGTAAGTAATTTTTAGGTAATCCACTCCAGATTTTGATATTAACCTTTGAAACTGGAGTTCATTCAGCTACTATGTTACAATACCCAGTCAGATTCCAGGCCTGGGGGAGGCCAGGGCCCTGTGGGAGGCAGAAGCAGGGTTCTGGGGAGCCCTTTCTACCAGGAAACCCCAGAGGGGTGGTGCCCGGGGAATCCTGGACAGGTGAGTGACAATGGGGTGGGAAGGGGATGGCAGGGGGCCTGTAAGACAGCAGGGCAGGTGTTGGAGAGTAAATGTGGGGGCAAGGGGGTCTGCTGAACATTCTAGAAGGACTGGTCAGACTCAGCAGGGGGCAGCACCCCCAGGGTCCCTCAGTAACAAGAGCAGGGCTCACGGCAGCATGAGGCTCCACCTCAGTGCACCAGGAAATAATAATGATAACAGTAATAATAATGATGACAGCTAACATTCGCTGAGCACTCACTGGATGTCAGGCAGTGTATTAAGCGCTTTCCATACATTCTCTCATTGACTCCTCAAAACCACCTATCGGGTAGCTGCTAACACTCCTACAACTAATGCTAATATTAATTGTTAACGTTTATTGAGAGCTAACCAAGGGCGAAGTCCTTGCTATACACGACCTCATTAAATGGTACCAGAAACCCTAGAAGGGTGATAAACACTATTCATATCCTCATTGTACCGAGGAGGAAATGAGGCTCCGAGAGGTGAAGTCAGGTCTCCCCTGCTTGGCTGCTACTGATCAAGAGCCAGAGCTCCAGGACCCCATCTTTCTCTGGCTCACCCCACACCTTGTTTCTCCTTTCACAAAATACTACAAAAAATTTATCACCATCGTGGTCCTTCTGGCCGGAGCTGGATGGAGGTGTGGTCCTCCAGGCAAGTCAGGCTGGGGCCTGCCGAGGACGCCACCTCTTCCGGGGCTGCCTCAGGCTCCGCTGAAGGCCGCATGCCAATCCGGAGAGAGGAAACTCCCGGCAAGAGGAGCGGAGACCTCGCCAACGTCTTTACTAGGCTCTGGCACCAAGCGGCCCCTGCCTGGGTACAGTGCCAGCTTACTACACCAGCAGATTGTTAGCATTCCTTTCCTGCAGGAGCTTCCCAGGGCACCCAGGAAAGGAGATGCAAAGATGGGGCCCCAGCCAAGGCCATTCCAGTCCCTGGAGGGTCCTCACTCCAGCAGTGTTTCAGGGCTCCAAAGGGAGGCCAGAGAGAGGCTGGACAGGGGCTGCCCCTAAACCAGTGCTTCTTCCTTGGCCTTCTCCTCGTCTTGGGGGAAAATGGTTCAGGGGGTGAGTCAGCCCCTGCCAAACCCACTGAGATGTCATGTAAATAGCTCTGTATGGGCCCTCAGGCCAGCTTCTCCACCATCAAAGCTAGGACAAAGGAGAGAGCTGATGGCGGGAGGGTCATGGGAGGGTGACTGGAAAGGTTTCCACTTTACTTGCTTTGGAAGTGAACAGAGCCCCAGAGCGCGTGAGTGAGAAGGACCAAGGACTGAAGTCAAGGCAGGAGGGGCGGCTGTGGGAGCCAATGTCAAGGACTACAACGTCCAGGGAGGGCGGAGTGGAAAGAGCAGGGACGGAGGGAGAAGCAACAGGGCTACGGGAGAGCTGGGCAGAGGTAGGTAGTAGCCCAAGGCAGTTCCAGGCCTGGGGGAAGCTGGGCCACCAGGGTGTCACGCAGAGCAGTGGCTGCAAAGCCATGAAGCCATGTCTTTCAAGCCAGCCCACAGCCCTCCGTACAGAAGCAGCCCTGGAACCCCAGGCTCTGGCCAGGCCCATCCATCCATCCATTCACAACTATCTGCTATTCTGGGTGCCAGGTTTGCGCAAGGCTTTGGAAGTCTAGAAAAAATCTAGCCTCCCGGAAACCCACAGACTCAAGAACCTCAGCCCTTTATGCCCGGGGACCTGGGGATTCAGCATGGCCCAACGGCGCCCGAGCTGACACGGACCCTATGCCCACTCTCTGAGAAGTTCTCCCCTCAGGCCCCATGTTGGATTCCTAGACTCCACAAATGAGAGAAAACTCCCCCGAGGTGCCAGCAACCACAATAGGAACTCTTGTCCTCTCACCACGTCCATGGAGAAAAGGGATCGTCCCCTCAATTCAGGGTGCCCATAGCCCTAAGAAATGGAGGCTAGGCCGAGAAGCTGGCTTTTGTCTCCTTCCTGATCAGAGTTCTCAGAAGGGCTGGGCAGCAGCTGCCAGGCTGTCCACTGCCCATGCCCAGATCATGCCCGTGCCCAGACTGTGCAGACCTCAGAACCGTGGAGCCCCTGGCTAGCAGCCAGACAGCATGTATGAGTGTCAGGGTGAGGTGGGGGAAGAATTCAGGCTTCCCATGCCCCCGGCACCATGCCAACACGTGGAAGGGTGAACTCACCCCTGGCGGGATGCCACGTGCCCAGGGAGTGGGCATCTGCTGGCACAGCACCGTATGAAGAACAAGGGGTCCTACTACCGCCTATCATTCCGGGCTTCCCCTGACACGTCACAGGGGTAGGTCCACTCCTTCTCTGCATGGCACTGAGTATGGGGGCCCTCAAATGTCCCCTTGGCGCCATGCCCGCCACACACCATGGGCCATCCCCATTGGCACCGGGCCGCACATGGAAGGACTCAGACACTCTGCTGGACTCCAGCCAGGCTCCGAATGGCTCTCCCCGCTGGCTTGAGGCCATGAACTGGGCATCTCTGGGTTTGGGCCCGTGGTACCATCTAGTCACTGTAACGGCCCATAGGACTCCCCTCCCTCCCACTGTGCCCACAGACAACCATGTTCCGTCATTTTATGGACCACGGGAAGATGCCAGCAGCCTTCATAAAACTAGCTGCAACGTACAAACTATACATAAAAATTAAAATGAACGTCCTTCCCTCCAGTCACTGGGACAATCCCATCCAACTGATTAAATTTTCATTTGTGTTCCAATTGAGGGAGCAAACCCCAGAAACCTTCTGAATTGTTTTCCTCCCCAGTTGTCTACCGGCCTTTTGCTCTCTTTCTAAGTCTTTCTTTCTTGGCTTTTTTTTTTTATTATTTTATTTTTTATTTCCCCCTCTTGGTCAGGTTAAAGCGCTCCTGAGGGGTGATTGACGGGGGTTGCCATGGAGACCCTGGCTTGAAAAAAAGCCTCGTTAGTTGCCAACTCTGTGTGTTGTTGTTTTACAACTGTGACCGACCGTCACATGAGAGGGGGGACAGCTGGGGGCCGGGCAGCACAAAGGGGAATGGCTTTTTAATGGAGTGCCTGGCCGGCGCTTGAAGACTCAATAAAGAGTTGCTGGTGAGTCCCCTCGCTGGGCCGGGCCCAGCACACGGGGCCGGAGGCCCTTTGTTCCTCAGGAGCCGGGATGGGAAAGTTGGGAAAACCAGCCGCCGAGAGGTGAAAACAAGAGGCCTTCCCCCACCGTCACTGGACAGCTATTTTCTCTCACTCTCAGGGTGCCCGGATCGAGGGGACAAAACCCAGTGTCTTGGACAGGCTGCCATGCTGGGGGAGGCGGCTGGGAGGCAGCTGGGGAAAGCGGACGGGGAAGCAGAGGGACGAGTGGGGGCCCCCGCCCCGCCCCCGGCCCTCAGCATGAAGGCAGGTGGCCCATGGGAAACTGGGCCGCCGCGGGGCGGGGGGCAGCGAGAGCCCGGCCTGTGCCGGGAGAGATAGGCCTGTGCCCTAACGGGAAGCATGAGGGCCAGGAGGGTTTCTGGGGGAGGACCAGACTCTGCAGGAGTGATTCACGCCATGGGCCAGGAGAACGCTGGCATCCACAGACACGGACTGCAGGGTGGTGCCTGTCCCCAGGCAGCCCACGAGGACCCCCTGTTGTCTCTTCCCCAGGCAGCTCCAGACGGGCCCTGCCCCCAGACAGAGGCCACGGGGGCCAGAAGGAGGTGCTGAATCAGGCCAAGAACTTAGTCCTTTCTGAGGGCAGAAACCAAATGCCAGAGTGAAATACTTCTTCAGCCCTGACCAGAGAGAGAGAGATTTGGGAGAGAGAGAGAGAAAGACAGAGAGAGAGTGACTGGGGTGGCTTAGGGTAGCTGTTCTCAGAGTGTGGTCTGCGGACCTTTGGGGGTTCCTGAGACCCTTTCATAATACTAAGATGCAATTTGCCTTTTTCGCTGTGGTGACATTGGCATTGATGGCGCCAAAGCAACGGTGGGTAAAACTGCTGGCACCCTAGCACAAATCACAGCGGTGCCCTGGCAGTCACTGCGTTCTTCATTGCTGTGCGCTTTCAGTTAAAGAATAAAAGCCACATTCACTTAAGAATGTCCTTGATGAAGCTATAAAAATTGTTAATTTTTATGAAATCTTGACCCTTGAGTACGTGTCTTTTTAATATTCTGAGGGACAAAAAGGGAAGCACTTCTGCTGTGCACCACAGTCCAATGCTTGTCTCGAGGAGACATACTCGTGTGACGGAGTTGAAACCCGCTTTTTCAGGGAACACCATTTTACTTGAAAGAGCAACTGACAGACAAACTACCATTTTTCAGATTTGAGTATTTGGCAGACATTTTTTCAAAAGTGAACAAAGTTAAGACTGTCACTTCCAGGGGGAAAAAAAACTGACAATATTTGTTGCCAATGATAAAATCAGAGCTTTCAAGTGAAAATTAGACTTTTGGATAAATATTTGCCACTGTGACTTTGACAGCGTCCTAAAACTTATAACAACTTCTCTGATGAGCCTGGGTGATGAGACTAATGAATGTCATCTTTTTTAATATTATGTCATGAAATGTGTCAACATTCGGAAGTTCTGCATTCCACAGTGAACCAGTATTTTCCAAATGACCCATGCTTGAGATTACAAAATCAGGCACGGGGGAATAATTCATTCAAAGTGCAAGACAGACAGTGGGTTTTATCTTAACAGTATACCAAGTTCAATGACGTGGTTTCAGATTCCCCACTGCAGCTAATTTTGAGAAACTACCACTTGCTGAGTTTTAGTGTAGTATCAAAGAAGGAGATCCACAATTATCTGCAAAGGCTATTAAGATAGTCCTCCCTTTTCTAACTACATATCTGTGGAAAGCTAGATTTTCTTCACAGACTAACCAAAACAATCTATCAGCAAGGGTTGAAGGCAGAAGCCCACACGAGAGTCCAGCTGTCGTCTGTTAAGTCAGATATTAAACTGGCAAAAATGTAAAGCAATGCCACTCTTCTCACTAAAATATTTTGGAAAATACAGTTACTCTCATAAAAATATGTTCTTAATGTTATCATGTAATGGATTTATCATTGTTATCTTTAAATGAATTAATAAATTTTTTTTTAATTTCTCAGTTTTAATTTCTATTTGGTAAATATTGACAGATATAACCCACATAAGCCAAAGCCCTTTGGGATCCTCAGTACTTTTTAAGAGTGTAAAGGGGTGCCAAGACCAACAGTTTGAGAACCAACCAGGGCAGCGGGAACAGAGAGAAAGAGGGCAGAGAATATGTGTTGTCAGGCTTTGTGGAGCAGGGCTCCCGCACTGATGATTCTCTGCCCTCACAGTTGGTCTTGGACGTGGTGACGGCCTATCTGACCAGCCAGGGCATTTGAGAAGAATTACAGACCGAGATATAGCCTTGGGCAGGATGGTGACCTGGGGGATGCAGAGGCTAAGGCAGGGTGAGAGGTACTGGCAAGTGTTAAAAGAACCCCCCAGGGCCCTGAGTGAGCAGCGGGAGAGCGAGAGGAGGCGGCCACTTCCACCTGTGGCTTAGGCAAGGTCTGGCCCCGTGGGCTGGTGGCCCAGGGATGCAGGTGAGGTAACATGGCCCTGGGCCCCACTGCCTGATCAGAATGTAAAGAGAAGGTGGTAGGGGGGGTGCCCAAGAATTTAGAGCCAAACAGGGATTCTTGCCACCAGTGTGCAATTCACAGGATGCCCTGGGCCCCTTCCCAGGGACGTGTTAATTATCTTCCCCCACGGGTCCCCGTGGGTAACCAGGCTGGAAATGAGCAAAGGCGGGCTCCAGCTCACTTTGCTCTGTTCTGCCTGGGAAAACCAACGGTCCTCGGCCTCAAGCTTGGCTCTAGTGCAGAGATGTGGAATTTTCCAGGAAAACTTCAAAATCATCACTGAGAGGGGAAGACATTTCAAAACTGATCTTGAAGAGGAGAAAGAAAAGAAAGGGCAGGCTAGGTTTCCCAGGGATGCCTAGAACGCGGGGGTCTGGGGATGCGAAAGCTGAAGCTACGTGTTTTCATCTTACACACAAAGTACCCAGCACAGCACCCAAATTTGACCTGGGGTCCCAGGTCATCTCCACCTCCTGGGATTTGAAACTCGGGGACTCACAGGCCCTGTGGCTTCCGCTGAGAGTGGCATCTAAGAGGGAGTATCCCTGACAGCTGATACTGCCAGTGGAGGCTCCGGGGGCAGCACCTACCAGACACTCTGCACGCCCATCTATCCCACAGACTGCACCGAGAGCTGGCTTTGTACCAGGCACCACATTACATACCAGAGGTCCATCAGGGACAATGGCAGAAAGCCCTCCACCCTCACAGTCTCTGCTCTCAGAGAAGTAACCGGGCAACTACAACTCAGTGGGGCAGGCATTCTGACTGCGAAGCTGTGGGAACACAGGGAGAAAACCCTAACTCAGTCTCAGGCAACCCAGGAAGGCTTTTGGGAGGAGGCAGCATCTGGAGGATCTGCTCAGAAGAGACAGTACGGGTTAGGCAGTAGGAGCCTGGGCTCCGGGGACAGACCTGGGTTTGAATCCCACTTCTTAGCTCTGGGATCCCGAGCCTTGGCCCCCTCCTCTATAAATCAGAGATGATGTTAGTACCTGCCTCATAGGGTTGGGGAGGGATTAAGTGAAATAATGCAGGTAAAGACCATGACATGAGGCTTGGCACATGCTGACCACTCAATAAATGTTAACTTATATTTATAACCATGCAAGGCCCCATTCTCACCCCCAACAGGTCCACCCGGGTCAGACCCACCCCCCAGACTGGCCCATACCAGACAGAGCTGCCAGCCCAAAGCAGGAGCACTGACAGACCCCTGACCCCATCGCCTCAGCCCCGACCCTCTCCACATACCAGGCACATACAGCTGGGAGGGGACAACCCCAGGGCCTGGCCAGCAGATGACAGGCAGAGGTGGTGGCTGCCCACCTCTCCTGGGCCTGTGGAGTGTTGAGCACGACTCAGTGCTGATCGTGAGAGGTGTATCTTCCAGCACGGAAACTCCAAGTCACCTGCCTGGGAAGAAGCAGGGAAAAAAATCCCACGACCGTGCCCTCCCCTAGAAAAAAAAAATTCTAGGAAACAAAATACAACGACATCTTTTTATTTTGTTTTTTTCGGTAATTATACTAAAGATGAAAAACTCATAATAAACATCTCCCAGTCCCCACCTGCTAACAGTAATTATAATAGACTCAACAATAAATGGTAAAGCAGGGCAGAGCTGCATCTCGGGAATTCTCTAGGGCATGTGGATTAGCTCGGAAAGCCTGAATGATTAAAATACACTAATTAAAATTTTGTGTTCCTTGGTAACTCGTCTGCCTGGGCCCCTGGTGTTGGCAAAATGGGAATTAACGTGACAAAAGCAACACAGAGGGTTTTTGTTTTAAATAAAGAAAAAAAGAGAGAGAGAGGGAGAAGAGAAGATCTATATAAACAAGTTAGACACCAGGAGTAAAGAAAGACGAGGCGGTTTTCTCTCTCTTTCTAACTGGAACACCAAAATGTTTGGGACAGGAAAGGGTGAGGGAGAGGGGCCAGGCCCTGGAGGGGAGTCCCTTTGCCTGCCCTGGGGTCCTGTGCAGGGCACAGGGAGCATGTATCCAGGGGCCACTGTTTAAAAATAATTACTGGAGAGAGGAGGGTGGGAGGGAGAGAAGTGGGGGCAGCAGGCGCCCACCCAGTCCAGCTTCCCAACAGCATTCCTCTAGGGCGGGCCACATACCCCCAACTCCCCGCCCCACGGCCAACGGGACCCCAGGAGGACGCAAGGGAGCTTCTACCCCATTGCAGTTGCACAAAAGAAATTGAACACTTTTGAGTTGCCCTTAGCAACCTAATTGCATCAGTACATTGCACACAGGAGCCAAAGTAACTGAATTTTGATGAAAAGACGGCGGTAATTTACGGCATCACAAAATTAGTTGTCATGGCGACGGGTTAATTACATCTCAAATTAACAATGCAAGTGTGGTGAAATTAAATATAAATCATATTTTCTGCATAAATTATAAGGGTTGATTAGACCGGGGCTCTGGGAGAGGGAAAGGTTGAGCCGCCACGGGCCCCAAGCTGCATTCTGAGCTGACGAGAGAGGCGCCTGCAAATGTGGGCGCGGATGGGGAGCTCTTGGAGGGGACGGGGGACCGGCGGAGTCAGGCGCCAGGGCTGCCGGGGCTGCCTCCCTCTGCTCCCGCTGCCACTTGCAGGCTCCACCGGCTCCATGCAGCTCCAGGGCTGTCCCCAAAGTTTGCTTCTGTTTGGATCAAACTTTGGCTGGGGGAGGGGGTGGGCGGGCAAGAAGGAGGGACGGCTGGTGCCTCTTAGCTGAGTGCCAGGGACAGAAGTTCTACCTTCACCCATCCCAAACGACTGCTGGTTTCCGTGCCCTGAGCCCTCCGAGAACCGGCCACAGATGGCCGGCTTAACCTCGCTCTCTTCCGTTAAACGGGGTCAAATCCTTTCCGAGTCACAGGCATTGCCTACCAGGGGACAGGCCCCGTGCCACCTGGCAGGCAAACAGCTCACGGCCAGGGCTGCACCAAGTGGGCAGTGTGTGTTGCAGGTGCCCAGGGTATCCAGAGGCAGCAGCTTATGACCACGGGCAGTGGCAGGCACATTTGCCTGAAGAATGTGCTTTTCCAGCCGGCTCTGGTCAAGCAACTATACTATTGATGCCCCTCCCTCCTGTCCAGGGTGAGGGCAGTGTGACCCAGCCCTCCATGAATAGGGGAAGAACTACAGAGTCAAAGGCAGAAGAGACCCCAAAGAGCACCATGCCCTCCGGGGGCTCTGCCTAGCAATACACTGCCCAAGCCATGGGAATACTGAAGGAGGTGCTGCTGGGAAGTGGATGGTGCCCCAAATGCCCACGCCTCGGTCCCATCCACCTGTTGCTGATGCAGCATTTCTAGGCCTGCCACTGAGCACTACTGGGTCAAGATCAGCTCGGTCTCTGGGAACCCCTAGGCCAGGCAGCTTCACTAGAATGCTCAGTCGATAGATGCTTTACAATTGTGCCTCTCCTCCCACTCCTGGCCCCATTTCTGGGGTTCTGGAGAACACAAAGCAGAATTCTGTGCTCACGGATGAAAGCCTCATTTGCTACCTGGTTAAAGGTATCATGAGACGATAAACCAGGAGTTCCAAACTTGAGTGAGCAGCGAATCACCAGAGAAGCTCACTGAACCTGTAGAGTCCTCAGGTCCCTGCTTCAGAGATTCTGATTCTGGATCTGGAGGGACCCAGAATCTGTGTTTTTAACCTGTTCCACCAGGAATCTGATGCAGGCAGTCCCAGGTCCACACTTAAGAAGCACTGGCAACACTGTTATTAACCCCATTTTGCAGATGAGGAAACTGAGTACTGGCAAGGTTAAGTCACTTTTGAAGACAGGGCAGAGCTGAGACTCAAAGCCACCTCTGAGTTGTTACCCAATAAGTGCAATGCCCCTCTCTCAAGGCTGTGTCAGGCACCATACCAGGACACTTGGGAAATACAGGGACCAATGAACCACAAGCTTGTCCTTGAGGAGTATATGGTCTAGTGGGGACACAGAGGGTCAAGCAAACAGCCATGGCCCAACATGTCCAATCCATCATGAAGGGACAGGGACATGGGAGCACGGGAGCAATGGTGGGGACGAAGGGAAGGCAGGGACCAACATGTGCTGAGTCAGCCAGCCCAGGGCAGGAGGTGCTCCCTCGGGGTCTCTGGGCCAGGCTGAGCACCCAGGAGGCTGTGTCACACTTCACCTGGCCCAGGTGGGAGGAATTTCCTGAAAGGCTTCTGCAGAGAGATGGGGCCAAGGAAGGAAGAGAAGGCCCCTGGCAGTCCCCCTGACCACGGATGTGCATGTGCAGCTCATGAATATTTCAGTGGCCATTTATTTATCCCTGCACCATCCAGCTGCTGGGGCCACAGACCCAAGGTGGATAAATATAGCCACCGGGCGATCAATGAGGCATCCGCTCCCCCCCACCAGCCACATCCATTAGGCCCCTCATTCCCACAACCTGCTGGCTGGGCACCTTGTCCTGCTCAATTGGTTTCCGATTTTCATTAGCGGTGGAGGCACAGCCCTGCTCCAAGCCTGGGCGTTCCCCTCACCCTTCTGGGCCCTCCCGCCTCAGGCTGGGCATGGAGCCCGAGGCTGCCAGCAGCCTGGAGGGGCCTTTCAGAGAGCCCAGCCCACCAGAGCGGTGAAGCAGGGAAGTGCAGCGCTCAGCAGCCGGATCTCACTTCCCCGGTTGGCCCCTGTGCAATGCAGAGGGTGGCGGGGTTTCCCTAGGACTCCTCCACTCATGCCAGGGCCAGCCGGCAAGCTCAGGCTAGTTACAGAAAGCTGGGGCTCTGCTGGCCCTGGAATTTCTGGGGGGCCTCCACCTCCCACATCTGGAGGAAGGGTGTCCGAGGGAGACTTATGTGGCTATAGGGTTGGGGTTCCTTGAGCCATCACAAGGGGACCCCTGGCTCCATCAGCCTCTACTATTCTGCTGAGCTAGAAGTTGCACACAGGCCACGGTGGCCTCCTGTCCTCCAGGACAGAGCCTGGCTCCAACCCACCATCCAAAGGAACAAGAGTGGGCTGTTGAGCTCTCTTGGAGGGCCTCAGATCACACGGAAGGCGCTGGCCAATTCCTGGCCCCTGCTCCTCGTGCCAGGCTGAGGACATCTCAAGGAGGCTGGGGCTCAGCACCTGGGGCCCTGTGTCCAGCCAGGCAGTGACTCCAGGGGCCGTCTCAGCCCTGACAGGAGTCCTGGTCCCTGCTCATTCATGCAACAATACTGAACACCACGATGTACCAGATGTTGTCCTGTGGGTACAGCTGTGAACAATTCAGACCAAATCTCTGCCTTCACCGGGCTTAGCCTTGGCAGGGGTCAGGGTGGGAACCAGTGAATAATCAAGTAAATGAACAACTCATGAGTTCTTGAGGACACTCAAACAAGGAACGCGACAGAGAGTGACAGAGGAGAGAGGTGGGGCTACTTTAGCTGCCTCTGAGGAGGTGACAGTTGAACCAGAGACCTGAATGATAAAAGGGAACATGGTGACCTGGGCCTTCGGGTTGAGGAAGGTGAGGAAGGTCTCAGGCCCAAGGAGCTGACACAGCAGAAGATGCCAGAAGGAGCACCCCACCCATCCCCTTCTTTGGTGCCAGGTGGTCAAAGGCTCAGGCCAGTGGCTGGCAGGACAGGTGCCCCTCCACAGGCTTACAGACCACCAACATGGCCTAGGGAGGGTCAGGAGGGGCTGAGTGGAGAGGGGGAAGGACAATGGCTGGCAGAGGACCAGGGGTAAGGCCACCTGCCTGGGAGCTGTGAACACAGGCCCTTCCTCCAGAGCCACCGCCAGGACGGAAGGGAGCCCAGCAGACGTGCTTGGGGCCCTGCCTGCACTGGCAGGCTACAAGGTCTGAGGCGACCAAGGGCCAGGGCTGTCTGCAGCCCCTTGACTCCGCCCTGAGCCAGCTCCCCAGATGGAGGACTCTGACCCTCCCGTCCACTCGCAGCAAGGACACAAAGGGTGGGGTGGGGGTGTGAGAGGAAAAGATGGAGCATAAATCCCAGAGGGAGCGGGAGAGGGAGGCAGGGCTGCGCCTTTAAAAGAATTTTCATTTAAAGGCTCTTCTCTCTTCCACCATTTCAGTGATCTATATGCAAATATGCTAATGAATGTAAATTAAGACACCACTTTTAGTCCCAATTTAATAGAAAGCATTAAAATACCATTTTTTTTTCCAAAAAACTCCATATGCATGAAGGAAGGATTTTTTTTTCTCTTTTTTTTTTTTTTACTTTTCGCTAAAGTCACATTCCAGCAGCAATTTTATGCTGTCAAAACGTTCTCGACAAGGAGAGATTTGACTGGCTTCTCTGAGAGCCAGTCATAGGGAGCTTGGGCTCTGCTTCTTGTTGAGTTTTTCTTTTAATTTGGCGGGGGTGGGAAGAAAGAAAGAAAGGAAAAAACAACAAAAAACAAGACACCCAAGAGTCTTTTGAAGGGTAGTTTCTATTTTCAGGCGAGGGTCCAACTACCCCCTGTGTAAAGCGTGTTATTAAACCTATAGCTGCGGACGATGCGCACGTGCGCTCTGGCTGTGCTGTAGGTCACTCCTGCTGCCTGGTTCAGGTGCAGACAAAGTTTGCGGGAGCCACTCTGTGTGCGCCACTTGGCAGGAACATCCTCCCAGGTGCCCCGAACTGCAGGCCTTTGCCCACCCGCAAACACCTTGGGAGGGCACTGCCCTTGGTGAGGGGAGAGGAGGGCACCAAGCTGGGGAAGGGCGTGGAGGTGTGGCATGTGCTGGTGCCACCACTCCGCAGACCCAGCTGCACATCAAGGGCTGTCTATTTTCACTCCATTCGCTGCTCTGTAATTAAACTCGGCTGCTCCCACTTGGGCTAACAGACCTTTTCCAGAGCCCCCCACCCCCCCAACCAGGCCCACTTTCCTTCTCCTGGCCTTGCTGGCCACTTTGTCTCCCCACAGACCCTTCAGGAGACTTCAACTCTTTGATCTGAAAGGCCTTTGTCAGAACAACAGGCCACCAGCCCCTGAAGAGCCGCTGCGGTCCTCCTCTCTCGTCTCTCTGGGCACTCTCTTTGGGGTTCCAGTTCCTGACCAGACCTCGAGGACCCCAGCACACACATTTTGCCAACTCCTCTACTGTTCCCGGCTTTTCCTTCCTGGCTGAAGTTAGTCAGGGCCTGACCTCTGGGGAGCTGCAAGGTGCTCTGATCCCCAGCTGGCTTCCTCCTAAAAGGGAGACCCTCGGCCACTCAGGGAGAAAGGGGCAAAAGCGATCCTGCCATGTGGGTGGCACCCTTCGTGGGCAAGGTTTCCATCCTATGTCACAGTGTCCTTGTTTTACAGTCACAGTGAGCACTGATCACCACTATATGTGGAAGGGTGCCCCACAGGCCGGCGCCTACCTGGGAGCTTGTCATGCGTTGGTTCATCTACTCTTCTCAGCGACCCTGTACCATGAGAATTACCAATTCCAAGTTACAAATAGGGAAAAGAAAGGCTCGGAGAGGTGAGGCCACTTGCCCAAAGTCTCACAGAAACTATTGCCGCGTGGCAGAGTGAGGCCTGCGCATATTCCACAGTCCCAGAACCAGCTATAAAGCAAGGGGCCGTGCTTCCCGCCCCAGCTCTGCCACGTCCAAGTCAGGGACCCCATCTGCCCCACTCGGGGCTTCAGCTCCCCATCCGTATAATGGGAGAGGGAGGCTGCAGTCATCTGTGGCTCCTTCTGGCTCCATCTGTTCCTGACTGTGTAACAGATGGAGGGGAAACAAGGGTGGGGCAGGGGGCTCTCCCCACGCCGGGCAGCGAGGCAGACTGGCTCCCCAGGGCCGCCCCACAGTGTTAGAGGCCCTGAAGGCAGTGTGCCAGGAGGTCAAGCAGAGCTTGGGAAAAGGGGGAGAGGAGGGTCTAGAAGCAGGGGACAGAGGAAGAGAAATTGAAAATTGGGGGTAAGAGGTGCTTAACGAAATCAGAAAAATACTTAGATTGGGCTTCAAGGGATAATGACGGCAGAAGCCTCATGCCAAGGAACCGTTCAAAGAAAAGAGAGAAGACCTACTGGCCGTGGTCCTGAGGCTGGGTGTGGATGGGGGTTGGGGACGCGTGGCAGACTTGAGGTGCACAAGTTCCCCCACTGGTCTGGGGCCGGGAACCAGGGCACGGGGTGCAGGGAGGGGGCTTCACAAACACATTTCCACAGTGAAAATGAAAAGGCAGGAGAGGAGAGCAGTGCTGGGCTGGCGTGATGGGGCCCGTCTAGCAGAGCCCACGGTGGAAAAAAGAGATTTAGATATTTATGGGAAATACGTTTGTTGGTGCCAAACCCCTGGTTTTATTGTCAGGGAAAAAACAAACCCAACCACCAAAACTCGTCCTCAACTGAGAATGCACATGGAAGGAAACGATTTTCCCATCAAACCAGTTTTATTGGATATAAACATCTAATTATTCGTACCAGGCCCTGGAATGCCAGACATTTTGCAGCTTTTATAACATGTGTAGGAGTCTTTACAAACGACATATATATATATAGTTATATATTAACAAACCTGATTTGAATTTCATCTGAATTATTTTTTGCTTAGTGGGCAGTTTTTTTACAAACCTGGAAAAGAGCTAGAACATTTTGGTGCTGCTCATACCTTCTCTCTGGGACGGCATTTTCTGAGACCTCACATGCCTGACCCAGAAAGCTCAGGGGAAAGGGACACCATACTTTGTGTGTGACACTTTGCTGTGACACAAGTGCCCACCCCTCCCATGGCCACTTGGCGCACACTTGCTCCCAGCACTTTACAACCACAGGACCCACGGCTGCAAGTCAATACCTCACACATGACACAAACATGATGTCCCAGGCAAACACAAGTATTGACTTTTCAAACATAAAGCACACGATTACGCTTCACAGCAACCCCTGTGTCAGCTTTCCACAAACCATGGATGACGACACAGCTGGGCAGAGGGGGCAGGAAGGCAGGCGGGGGAGGAGGAGAGAGGAGAAGTTGTCTTGTGGGGAATAATGTGGATCAGCCTGTCATCTGGAGACCCATCTTCATCTAGAATTAATGCACTAAAGTTCTTTTGTTTTTCCTCTAAATGGTTTTAAAGAGACAGTGAATTCTCGGCCCGGACACGGAGACTCAGTGTGCAGCTGGTCCAGGCTCCGGAAAGTGAAGAGGCAGCCAATTCTGGCCAGGCCCGAGTCCATTATCTTTCCATCTCTGCCCTACCCCAACCTCCTGCTGCCGTGCTTTCTCTCAACCGGTCGTGGTAGAAAGAAAGTTACAAATCTCTGGCTTTCACAGCTCCCAACAGAAAGGCTGTGTTAATACAGAAGTGAAGAACTCAAAAGCCCTTGCTGGGCAAGATGAGAGGTGGGAGAGGAAGAGGAGGTGGTGGGCAAGGACTTGAAGACCTCTGAGCAAGGTGCCCAAGTCAGCACCCGGGGGTAAGGGGCTGGCAGCAGCCCCTTGGAGGTAGTGCTAAGAGAGTGTGCAGTGAGCACTGCAAAGGCTAGTTTTCCCCAAACAGGAGTCTCCAAACCCCTGAAACTGAGGACAGAGGCAGAGGCTGGAAGAAAGTAGGAGTCTGGGCATGAACCAGATCCCGGGGACACTGGGGGAAATCACAGTCAGGGGAAGCTGTCCCTTGAGGCCCAAGGGCCGGAGGAACTATTCAAGTTTGAGTGATATTTGGACAGACTCTAGCCAGAGGCTGGCTGTCCACATGGATGGCAAGAAGGAAACCAACCACGTTTCCAAATGTCCCCACTCAGACCCACGGATTCACAGGCAGAAAGGGCTCAAGATTAAGGAGAGCCCTGGGCCTCTGCCGAGAACCTTCTAAGAATGCCCACACATCCTCCACTTAGAGACCCGTACTCAGGGGGATGGGCTGGGGGCCAGGGGAGCCGAGAACAAACAGCAGCAACAGGAACAGAGTTGAGCCATTTCAATTATTCATATGCCAGATGGATTCTTTTCCTGCCTTTTTTTTCTATAAAAACGAGGAGGGAGGGAGTGGGTCTTACAACAGTCTCCAAAATGGGGGGAGGAAGGGGAAAGGGGAGAAAAAATAGAAATCAAGCCCCCCATTCATCCCCTGCCCTGGAGACCCCCTATATCCTGACGGGAGGGCAGGAGGGTCAGAATGCCCTCTGTCGGGCAGGGACCAGGGGTGTCACTCAGGTTCTCTGTGAGCAGAGAGCAAGAAGCAAGGAAAATTGTTGAAGAAAGGGAGGGTGTGAGAGCGAGAAAGAGAGAGCAGCACGGAGCATGGGGTGGAGGGGGGAGGCAGGCAGAAGAGGGTTCCGACCTTCTGTGAAGGATATAAAAAATCCAGCCGCCTCAGGGGACACCCAACTATCTAGCATATTGCTGTTAAAATGTCTGCAAAATTTAATACACTTGGCATGCCATCTAATCAGTCCTTGGAAACTCGGGCACTCTCTCCCTCCTGTAGTCAAACCGCCTCAGACCTTCCGCCTATGGGATTCCCACCCCCACCTGTCCCTTGCTTTTAGATAAAGCTGTACCCCCTCTCGAAAACAGCTGCTGTGGCTTTTAGGACACGTTTCATGCTGAAGCTTGTGCAAGGTCCAGAATCCAGGAAGCAGGTGGTAGGGTAGAGAGAGCTGGGGGGGTCCTGGGGCCAGGACTTTGGTACCCAGACTTCTTGGGGGGTGCGTTAGCAAGAGAGAGGAAGGGCACCAGGGACAGGCATGTACTGACGAGGGAACATGATCCCAGATGGGCAGGCAGAGGCTGCTCCGTCTGGGGAGGCCAGCGAGAGCCATTCATCTTGACAGCTCTTATCTAAACAGCTGCCCAGCACACAGACACACAGGAGTGTACACGTGGACACTGCCCAACCATGTGCTCCATCAATCCATCCATTATCAGGAAACTTCCATGAACCCCACAAGATTCTGCGGATACTCCAAGTCCCCAACAACCAGCTAGGAAGTTTCCAGATTAGCCCAAGGAATAGCTGCTTGACCTTCTACCCCAAGCTTAACAATCAGAGCCCAGCATGACCTGGATATTTTCACAGGTTAATACCTGCTTCCACTTGACAAATAGAAATCTCGTAGAGCTCCTGAATGTGACTGGAAGGCTCAATCCTCAGAAACCTTCACCCTCCGGGGCCGACCCTGTGGCTTAGCGGTTAAGTGCGCGCGCTCCGCTGCTTGCGGCCCGGGTTCGGATCCCGGGCGCGCACCGATGCACCGCTTCTCCGGCCGTGCTGAGGCCGTGTCCCACATACAGCAACTAGAAGGATGTGCAACTATGACATACAACTATCTACTCGGGCTTTGGGGGAAAAAAAGGAGGAGGATTGGCAATAGATGTTAGCTCAGAGCCAGCTGGTCTTCCTCAGCAAAAAGAGGAGGATTAGCATGGATGTTAGCTCAGGGCTGATCTTCCTCACAAAAAAAAAAAAAAAAACCCTTCACCCCAAGGAAAGTTCTTACCAAATCCTCTTTGTCCCTTTTTTTTTAATTTCCTCACCTCTGACTGATCTAAAGTCTCAGGCAGCCTTAAAGAGGCCTGCAGGAGCCTAAGAGGCTTGGGGAACCCCAGAAAGCCCACACCATGCTAAGGTACAGTGCTTCTCATAAGACAGGGGTCAGGCAGGACAGGCCAAGACCTGGGAGAACCAAGAATCCCCTCCATCTGCAGGAGAAGGCCATAGAAGCCAGGGACACGGAGCACAGTGGCCCCTTTTGAACTTCCCTGCCCCTCACCATGCAGGTGGGAACAGAGGCAAAGAGGAGAAGAGGACTCAAAGACTTGTGGGCAGGTCCGGCCTCCTGTGCAGGAACCCACGCAGTCACACAGGCCCCCGCGACAGAAGGGCACACGCTTGGTTCAATGTCCCGCTGTCACTGTCGTGAAATTCTTAATAACTTTAGAACAAGGGGCCCTGCATTTTCATTTTGCACTGGACCCCGCAAATTACGTAGCTGGTCCTGGGTGTGGGTTTTGGAAGATCAGAGGACCCGGGTTTGAACCCCAAGGCTCTGTCCCCTATAAGCCAAGTGACATCAGAAAAGCCACTAATCATCTCTGTAAAGAGATGATCTATAAAGCAGAGTGATCACACCTGCTCTCAGGGTGGCCGGGAGAACTGAGGGGTAAATCAGGGAAAGAGCTTTGGGAACACGATTACACGCTCCTATTCAAATACAAGATGTGGTGACCAAGAGGGGAAATTGAGGCCTGTTCATGTTGGTCGTGATTTCCTCCCTCCCCGGGGATGACCTACCGCACTGTGGCAAGAGTTCTGCTTCCAGAGCTATGCGGCAGGGAAGCCTCGGGCATGCCCAGCCCGGCTGGCTCCATTCACAGGTGAAGAAACTGGGGCAGAGTCAACAGATGACCTGCCTGTTGTCACAGAGCTGCCTCCGGGCAGAGTGAGGCTGAGGACACACTGTTCCCGCTGTCCAGGCGCAGCCTTGGCCACAGGACACTTGAGATGGGGACAGCGAGAAGGAGGAGAAGGAGGCAGGAAAAAGGGAGGAAGGAAAGGCCTTATTACACTCCATCACACACACAGGCGCGCGCGCGCAGCAAAATTAAAGCTGAGAACTTGGCCAAAAAGAAAAATCCCACCCCTGTTCCATCGAAATTTATTTTAGGGCAAGAGGTAATTGCCAAGGACCCAAATAAAAAGCCAACCACAGGCTGTAAACAGCTCCCAGTCTTTAATTAGACCCCAAGAAAAAATAGTGGTGGAGAGAAAATGAAAGTAGAAGGCTCCCTGAGGAGGGGATATGCATGCGAGCCCTCCGCTTCCCAAGTCCAGTGGCTTCAGACGGAGGCTACCCTTGCCTGTGGCGGCATCGGCGTGCCCACTGAACAGGCTGGCACTGCCCATCGTGGGGGCAGGCACGGAGCCAAGATAACACTTCACACACAAGCGAGGGCTAGCCTTGATCCTCGTCCTTCTCCCGGGGCCTCCCTATGCCCCAGCCCACAGAGGCTGGCCTGGTGTCAGAGTGCCATGGGGCCGAGGGGAAGGTGAGCTATTTCTACCAGCCCTGGAGGCAAGGGAGCAAGGAAAGGAGAAGCTTTGGGTCTGGAGTGGCCTCTGACTCACTGAAAGATCTGCCCATCAAGCCACAAGGCCCAGCTCCTTGGCCACTGACCAATCTACCCACACGGCACTTCTCCCACTCCCCAGAGCTGTCTTCAGGCTGTGACCCCCAGCTCCTCCTCCTGGGCCCACATGGAGTTTGGTGGCTCTGAGATCCTGTGGGCAAAGCACATGTCCCCAAGGCTTCACCCCACATGGTCCCTCCTAACTAAGAATTCACTCTTAGAAACCCTCAGGGTAACAAGTGGCACATGACAGAAACCTCCAGTCACTGTGCCATTCAGCCAAGGTAAGGGAAATACACATAGACCCTTCACTCCAGGCAGCACGGGCCGCTCCATGACCCCCTCCCAAGCCTCTGCCCAGCCTCCAGCCTTTGGAGAACACAGGGGACCTTCAACTAAGAGTGGGGCTGGGAAGAAAAGGGGAAGCTTTCCTTGGGAAGGTGGGGTCTGCAGAGGGAGGGTGTCCATACTCTCACCTCTCATATAAACAGATGCAACCCAGTGGGCCAATCAAATCCCACGGGCAGGTGGGCTCTCACTAAGTGCCAAGACCAGCATGGACCAGACGTGGCAGAAGCAACGGCCTCTGCTGATGTTCTAACAACAGCCAGGTCCCAATGACAGAAGAGAGGCATCCTAGCCAGATATCTGGGGAAGAGCCCAGGAGTAGAACACATCCCAGGCCATGTCAAGTGAGGGAGCAGAAGCTGCCGTCCCAGTCCTCGCCTTCGCAGAGCGGCAGGATGGTGAGGTGGGCTCACAACCAAAGCCCAGTCCACTACAAATGGGCACACCTGAGTGAGGGGGAGGGAGACCCTGCTTCACCACAGCTGGCATCAAAGGCAGCAGGGGCAAACACGTTGAAGACCTCGTCCCTCTGCTCCCCCACAGGTCACCACAGCTGCTGGAACCAGAGCTGTCATATCTACACCTGGCTCCCCTTCCAGAACGGGCACTTGCTGATAGTGGGGTGCACTGTGCTCCCCTTTCAAAGGCTCTCCTCTGTCCCCTCCCCTCTAAGCCTAGCATAGGAGGACGTGCTCCAGAAACCTGCCTTCACCTGCTGCTGCAACTACTCCCCTGCGGAGTGGCAGGCAGGGCTCTGCCATACACACTGTATTCGTTATCATGTCCTTTCCTGTTCCTCAAACAGAACGTTAGTGACTACAGATTAGGAGCAGGCCTAACAGCAATAAGGGCAGCAGCTACCCCTCAGTCAGCACTTAATGGTCTCTAGTTGCAGGCACTCTAAAGACCACATCCTGCAAAGAAGGTACTATTGTGCCCATTTCACAGAGGAGGACACTGAGGCTAAGCATGGTGAAGTGACAGCCACACATCTATAAAACAGTGGGCCCGGCTGCAACTCAGGTTGGCCTGGTTACAAAGTCTGCTCCATCACACCTTCCTCCCAACTGGTTCTCCTGTCTGCCCACTAGTTCTAGGCAGCGGCAGGCCTGGCTGGCCGCCTCCCCGCTGGTTGCTCCTATAACTGGGTCCTCTGGTCCCTGGTTTAATGCACATGCCTTGTGCACTCAAAGAGTAATGTAGGTGACAAGCATGACTTCATTCCCAGCCACCCAACATGACCTGATGGCCAAGGCCTGTATGGCCAGAGCAAATTGGAAGGTCTCCCCAGGAGGAGAAAGGGGCGTGAATCTGGCCTTCCAAGACACTCCCAACATCACCATGTGGGTCGGGTGGGGACTCCCTGATGGCACCCCTCCTGTTTGCTTTGCTCTGTGGGGGTGGTCAGGCTTCCACCCATCAGGATGTGAAGTGGAATTCCTCTTGGACAAGGAGCCCTATGGCTACTGCTTTCCAACTTCCTTCCTAGCTTGGGAATGGATGGGGAAAAGCAGTCCAGGCCCCTGGCAGAGGCAGCAGGAGTCCTGCTAATTAATTAGCTCTCCATCTTCCCTGAGTGCTCACCAGACACAAGCAGATGGTCCCAGTGATGCGCGCTCTACCCCTGTCCTCCCCTTGGAACCACACAGCATCTTCACCTTATGCTCCCGCTCCATCTTTCCCTCCTATATTGCCAAACCCCAAAAGAGTCCCTTCCCCCACTGTAGCCAGGCCCAGGCGCAGACAGCCCCCAATGGACAGGCTGGACAATGAGAACTCTGGTTCAAGTTTGCAGGGCTGAGAGTTCTAAGTGGGGCCAAAGTTTAGACAAGGCTCCAGTTCCTCCTCTTGCCTTCAGAAACTCAGCTAGAGAGCTAGGGTAGGGGGGACCCAGGGCTGACTCTACCCCTATTTCTTGGAAGTGTTAAGAGATGGCCCTAGATCCAAGAAACACTAACATAAAACCCTAAACAACCAAGGCCTGGCTGGTCCCCCCACCCCAGGAGGGCACCACATAGAAGCTGCTCCAACCAGAAGCAGAAGCTTGTTGGAGCCTCTGTAGCACCACAGACACTCCATTGGCTCTCTGTTTGCACCTCCAGGTCCTAGGTGGGGTGGTGGCCTGCAAGGTACATGGCTGTGCCCTTCAGGTGGCCAGCTTGTGTAAGGACACTCACCCAGGCAGGGGCATTGTATAACAGAGCAGTGGGGTCCCAAGGGCAAGGAGCTCTAGTTAAGCAAGGCTAGAGCCACAGCTGAGAGGCTCCTGAGGCCCAGGAGCCAGAAATGGCCCCCTCTGCAACAGGTCCTGCTTCAGGGGAGGCCGCACGACGCCCCAGCGCCAGCGGCTGCGGGACGTGGGCTCCAGCTGGTGAACCTGCTTCCCTTTCCCCGGCACTGGTTTTCCCACTTATAAAATGAGCCTGAGCTGGATGATCCTGGGGTCGCCAGGAGCATTTAAGAGCTGCTGCGTGTAGAGTAATCGGCAGAAGGCCAGCTCATGGCTGGCGCTCAGTAAATGTTAGCTGGGATTATTACCGTTGCTGGTATCATTTTCATGAGCATCACTCTTTTTGATTCCAAATATTCTATGAGCCTCCTTTCAGACAGAGCTACAAAGTAATGGGGAAGATCTGAGCTTATAGCCTAGAAAAGCCACATTTCCTGAATTCTTTATGCCCAGAATCAAAACTAGTGAGGAGAGGATAATGAAGATTTGATTAAAAGCTGCAAGGGGTCTGGCCAGGTTTTGTGAGCCCTAGTGACCCAGAACTAGCCGGCACAGGATCCAAGAGGCACTGACCTCAGAGTAGCCCGGAGAACAAGGACACGTGACTGGCTCTTCCGGGCCCATCTTAGGGGGATGATCTTTGGGGTGAAGCATATTTATCTAGGGCAGCAAGGGTTAACGCCGGGGCTGGGAGAGGCCAGGCAGCATGGAGCACTCCCTGTTTATTAATAAGCTATTTATCACCAGCTTTGCTTTTAATGCCATTTGGGCTTAATGTCGTTAATGAAATATAAATACCCACGCTAACGATGTCGGTCAGAGGCAGCACGGGCAGCAGACGGCTCTCGAAACAGGGCCAAACCGCCGGGCGTGCTGGGGAAGAGGCTGAGAGCCCAGGAAGCGGAAGAGGTTCCCACCGGCTCGGCACCCCCAGCCCCCTTCTGCTCCCACCACAAGACTCCCCAGCTGGCTGTGCCGGGAAAGGCTGGGAGGAGGGCAGCCCAGGGCTGGGGGGACGAGGCCTCCCAGGGCACAGGATGCTGTTAACTCCTAGAGAACGGAGTGGGAGCGAGAGCTCCAGCCTCAGGGGCAGTGCCTGCCTGGCACCAGGCCCCTTGGCTGCAGGAGACTGGACTACCATCAGCTGGCAGCAGGCCCCTCTGGCTGCCCTGAGCTCCCTGACCACTGGGAACAGAGCTGGAGTGAGAGGGGTCATGAGAGGGAGTAGTAAGGATCCCCATCAAGTTTTCCAATAAAGACTACCCCTCCCCACCCCTGGAATGGCATTCCAGGTAGCCCAGACCCTCCCTGAGAAGCTGGCATGAGGCTACTCGGCAGCCTCGGGGGTGCTGTGAAGAGGTGGGCAGACGGACATTTCTGTTCAGTGCCCAGAGGCCTTGGAACATGGTGGCAGCCCTGCACAGCACGCTGTTGTCCCTGACCTGGTCTGGCCCCCTCCTACACAGTGGGCCATCCCTGCTGGCCTCTCCCGGGGCTCAGAGCAAATGCCTTTAGCGGATGACCACCTCACCCAGATTACCCCAGAAACTTCAGGCCTTCCCCTCAGGAGAGGCCCCAGACTCTTCCTAGACACCTGGGGGAGGTGGCCCTGGGACTTGCTCCCCAGCCAGGGGGCCACAGACCCCGTGGAGGAGACTTGGACTCTACTCATCCAACAGCCACCTGGGCCCACATATAGGTTGGAGACTGGCAAGTGGCTGACCTTTACTCCATCCTCCTCTCCCTGTGGAGGTCACCATGCCCGGGCCCCACTCTGCTGCCTCTTCCAGAGGGAGCTCCAGCCTGTTCTTGGGAGAGCACCCTGCAGCCTTTGGCCTTCATTGCTCATGGTTGCCCGAGAAAATGCAGGACAACTGGGAAACTTTGAATTTCAGGTAAACAGCAAATACTTTTTTAGTGTAAGTGTATCCCAAATACTGCATGGAACAAACTTATAAAAGTATTTGTTGTTCGTCTGAAATTCAGATTTCACTGGACCTCCTATATTTTTATTCGCTAAATCTGGCAACCTCATCCCGGCTCCTCAGCAAGTAGCACCTGGCCGGTGGGGACGGTTTCTGGTGGGTGAGCAGGACTGTGAGGGGCTGTGAGGGAGAGCGGAGATCCCTGCCCATCTCAGGACAGCAGTGTCCCTTCAAGAGGCTCTTTTCATAACTGTCCCCTGGCCTGCCCTCTCCCCTCACTGGTCACTACAGCACTGCTCAACGCCATCTCTCACCTGTGGGGGTCTCCTCTCCCTGCACCCCCCAAAGTCACCTCCATGTCCCCAAGGAGTACAGGGCTCATTTGCCGGGGCTTGGTGGAGCTCAGCTCAGCGGCTAATCCCCTGGGTGGCTCCTGTCAGATTATTAATTAGCTAAAGCGGATCGGTCCTGGAACAACATGCGCTTGGACTTCAGATAAAGCAGGGCAGGGAAGCCAGGTGGGGGGCTGCTTAAAGTGACCAGATCCTGTTTCTGAACTGCTCCCCAAGGCGGGACTGGGGGGGCCGGCAGAGGCTGGGGCAGGGCGATTTCCAACAGACCCCTCAGCACTGCTCTTGCCTGCTCGAGAGAGCACATCGGAGGGGAGGTGGGTACAGAAGCACCTAGCTTCGACCACAAATGGGATCCGTGAGAGGAGGGGACGGCAACAGTTGGGTCTTGCTTTTTAATAAAGAGCTTGTGCCTAATCAGATCATGTCACTCAGAACTCTTCAAAAAGCCTCTTATTTTACTCGGGGTAAAAGCCTGAGTTCTCACAATGGCTACACGACCTGCAGGACCCCTGGGGCCCCCCACCCCAGCCCCCTTGACCTCACATAGCATCTCCCCCACTCGCTCCACTCCAGCCACACACGCCTCCTTGCTGTCCTCCAACAAGCCTGAAGGGCTCTTGCCTCTGGGAGCTCACACGTGCTGTTCCCCATCACGGAAATGCTCTTCTCCCAGGTATCAATTAGTGTGGCTCGCTCCCTCACCTCCTTCTGTCCTTACCCAAATGTCACCATCTCAGTGATGCCTTCCCCCACGCCGCACCTAAAATTACAAACCATCCACCCACCTCTCCTGCCACATTCTATTCTCCAGACCTGCTTTAGTTTTTTCCTGGACACGGGTCTCCATCTAACTTACACTTTATTTCTTCACGTCATTTATCATTTGCCTCCCTCCACTAAAACTCAAATTCCACAAGGACAGAAATTCTGGCCTTGTTTGTTCACTGCTGAGTTCCAGGTCCAGTTTGCAGTGTCTCTCAGTAATGCTCGATGAATGAATGAAAATGAAGAATGAATGACCAGAAGTTCGAGGTCAGTACCTGGACCACCACTCTTCTGGCTCTGAGCCCCATGTGGCTGGGCCCTGGCACACCCTGGTGGGCTCCCCAGGCACCTGTCTTCTCCCTCCAACCCTATTTGATCCCACCCTTCCCCAGCTCTGCCCCTACACTGGGTGTTACTCATCCCCTATCCTGGCATTTCTCTAAGATGTATTGCCAGGTTCTGGGCTCCCTGACGGATGTCTTGGGGGACCTATCTCCATGCCACCCAGACCCTCCACTACTAGCTGGGACTGCTGCTCTCTCTGCCCAGGAAGCAGCACGGGGCGGGACGACGGTGAGGAGAGGGAATGCCGGGACTCCCAGCTGCTGCCCGGGCCCAGCTCAGCTGCTGGCAAACTCCTGGGCTTGGATTGTTTTGACTTGAGTCGGTGAAGCTGAAATATTGAGTCACAACGGCCCTAAACTTCATTACCAGTTCTTAACACAGATTACTGAGGGAAAAAAGTTGCTTTTAATTGCTTTTCCCAATTAGCATTTCTGGAGGAGAAACTAGTGATTAATTACACGTTCTCTCCTCTCACACGCCCTGGCCACAGGGGTCCCAACCCAAGGCTACCATAAGAAGGCTCAGGGTCAGGACAGGCTCCTGCTCCCGAGGGGCCAAGAAATCGAACTAGAGAGAAAACTCCATGGTGAGCGAAGGTGAAGAACACGCCCGGAGCTGATTTAACAGAGAACAAGCAGCTAAGGGTGTGCGGCGGCCCAGGGGGCGGCCACTCAAAGGTCCTGGTGAAGGTGGGGCTGCAAGGGTCCCCCCACTGGCTGCCTCATGCCTCAGTGTGATGCCCCCTGGCTGAAAAACTTTCACCTGGACCAGATTTATACCTAGGTAGATTCTAGAATAAAAGAGATTGGAGGAAGCTGGAAGAACACAGAACAGAAGTAGCCGAAGATCTGCAAGAGAAGACAACGCATTCACAGCCTCGTGTGTAAAACCAGATGTTGCTTCTCCAACGCCAGCACGTTCTCCCTGTGGAGGCTCCAAGGTCACGGGGACGGAGGCAGGGCAGAAGTGCTTCTCCCCTCGCCCACGAGATGTTAACCCTCCCAAAGCCATGGGCTGTTGTCCCCTTTGGAGCAACCATGTCACCAAATGAGGAGAGGCCCCTGGGTAACTCCAGGCAGTGCAGGCGCTGCCAGCCCTTCCCAATCCCTCTCCCCTTGAGTCTGTACCTGGTGGAACCCAGGGGCTTCCCGACTCTGCTAGGAAGGCGGGAGGATGAGGGAGAACCGAGGAAGGAGGCCCAGGGCAGGGGGTGTCAGCAACATTAGGCAGAATTCTCACACAGGTTAGAAACCAGAAGGATCAGCAACTCCAAACCATCTCCCTGTCACGTCTCTGCCCAGCCCAAAGGGGCTGCGACCTTGGAGTCCACTCATCCTCTTGAGCACGGTGTCACCCAGGGATGGCAGAGGAGTGGGGGGGCCAGCACCTCCGTTCCTGATCCCACCCCTCCGTACCCCCACCCCAGCTGTGTGCTCTGGAGAGGCCAGCCCCACATCAGATCAAAGCCCTGGAGGACGGAGTTAGAACTGTCCAGTCCAGTTACGAGCGAAGGCCATGGATCTAGTGCAGGCCACGGAAGCAGAACGCAGAAGAGCCTCCCACGCATGCAGAGACACACACGCCTGCCCACCCAGACATCCCCACCTCCAGGGCTCAGCCCAGGGTTTGATGCCAGCGGACACACCCAGGAGGACTGGCTGACACCCCCTCGGAGCCAGGCAGAGGCACCAGCTGCACATTTGGGACATCCCTACCACCCCCTGCAAGATGTCGCCAGCCTGCCCTTCTGCTCCCTCCTGTCACTCCTCCTGGAGGTCAGGCCTCCAGAGCTTCCCTGGAGGGCTAAGTTGGCCCATATGGCTGAGAATATGTTGCCAGCACGGGCAAGTACTCACTGGGGCCCCGCAGCCGGCTGTGACAGCTTCACGCTCGCTCCGGCCAGGCCTCTGGCTTGCTATTTGGGTTGCGCGGTGCCTGCCAGGGGGCTCGGGGATCCCTTCGCTGTTACAGCTCAGGGATTGCTTCGCTGCCCCGTCCTGGCCCAAGCAGATGATACCAGGACCCAGGAGAGTGGAGCCTCGTGTCAGAGGCTCTGGAAAAAGTGACAGAGGCCCAGGTCAAATCTGACAGGGTACCTGTGGCAATTCACACTGTGAATTGTGGAAAGACTTTCCATGTGGAAAGACTACTAGGATCTCTGCCCACGAGCTGCCCCATGGAAGTGAGGAGGTCTCAGACAAACCCATTTTTCAGCCCTCAAAACTAATCAGCTGGGGTTTTGTGTGTCGGGACACGTGGGGGAAGGCACACAGAGGCTCAGTCCCTGAGAACAAACTTCATATTTAAAGCCACAGTGAGAGGAACTATATGAGTTTCTAGGCCCAACCTCAGACGCAGCACAGAACCCGTGGGGCAAAGGCACAAAACAGGCTTCAGTGCAGTCTTAGGGCCAAGAGGATAGTGAGCTCAGAAGTCCCTGCTGGAAACAATGCCGGAGATGAGCAGGCCTCCGGCCTTCCCTCCATGTGGTGCTGACCAAGAGGCACCTAACCCACTCGAACAAGCTTCTTAGTGACCAGGATGGTGCTCCTCCACTAATCCACAGACATTAGCCTCTAAAAGCCATGGGTCGTTCCTGGCACTGTTGGGGTGGGGGCACGAGAGACAGGAGAAGACGCAGGGCCACATATCAGGGGTCTTTGCCCCTTCAATCCATCAGCAAGCCCTGTTCACTCGCCCTCTGAACACACGGACCCTACTGCCTTCTCTCCACTTCCACCTCCCATCTCAGCCACAGCCTCTCACTCCAGCCGCTGCGGCAGCCTCCCCTCTGGCCTCCTGGTTTCTCCCCTTGCCACCCTCCAATCCATTCTCCCCGTGGCAACCCCAGCTGTCTTTTTAAAACAAAAATCAGATCACTTTACCTTCCTGCTTAAAACTTTCCAGTGGCTTCCTGTCACCTAAAAAATAAAATCCCAATTTCCCCTACATACTCTGGCCCCCACCCCGTCCACCTCCCAACCACTGGGACCTTCATTTTGTTCACCAAATGTACTGAGCTCACCTCACCTCAGCACCTCTAGACTAACTGTTCTCTTTTTCTGGAATATTCTTCTGCCTGCTCTTTGGATGGCTGTCTACTTCCTATCTTTCAATCTCAGCTAACTGTCACCTCCTCAAAAAGGCCTCCTCCGACTGTCCAGTCACTTCCCACCACCTCACCCTACGTCCACTCTGCACTAATGGTTTCCTGGTTCCTTTCTGTGGGTTTGTTTATTGTCCGCTTGCCCAATAGAACTTTGTGAGAGCCGAGGCTGTCTTATCCACTCTGGGATTGGCAGACACCAGGCCCTCCGTAACTGCTGAATAAATATAACCAGATCTTTTGCAGTGTAGCCAGAAATGGGGAGAATCTGAGCCAGACAGGATCGGGCCTGTGAACCAGGCCCAACCAAGGACTTGTCCCCTCGCCCAACTCTGGTGTGATGAGGCAGGACACCTCTGAGACCACCCATCATCCCTGTCACAGAAGACCCCAGCCTGCAGCCAAACCCAGTACCTGGAAAGGGCTAGGTGAGTAAGGAGGAGCTCGGCCACGACATTCCCACTCAGAGCCCTCAGAGTTTCCAAACTTCATTATCAAGCCCAAGACGGCCGATGCCAGGATGCAGGTGCCCCACAGGACCTGTGGAGCCCATTCCCTTTGCTGGGTGCAAATCCCAGCTGGCATGGCCCCTGGGAGTCAACAGTAAGTGGAAACTTCGGAAAGAGAAAAACTAATGAGTATGTTTTGCTGAGGGAACAAAGAAAACAAAAAGCCTGCCACTGAGAACAGAAGAGGCAAACGTTCCCCCTCAAAGGGGGCTCCACAGGCACTTTTGCAACCTGCTCACGCACAGGGTGTAGGTGGGGCCAGGGAGACCATCCAGAGGCTCGAAGATGCGTGGGCCTGCCTGCCCAGGACCCACGATCATCGAGGAAGCAGAGTAGGGCAAGAAGAGCCCAGGGGGATGTAGACACTCACCCAGCAAGACGGCTGCATAACCAACAGTCTACACAGCCCCACTGCCATCAGGGGACAACAGCAACACATCTTAAGTGTGGACAGACCAATTCCTGGAGTGTGATCCATTCTGGACACCAGGAAGAGGAGTCTCAGCCACACGGTTGCTCTGCCACAGCAACCAAAGGCCACATTTACATCTGATTTGCAAATCCCTGGGCTGGATTCAGGGCTTCTGCTAGTCCCCGAGGTGGCACGGCCCGAAATGAAGCAAGTCTGCACCTTTGGGAACCTCTCAAACCCCAATGGGCACCAAAACACCCATCTCTGCAAGTGCTTCCTCCCTGCAAGTTCAAAGTCCAGAGCTGCAGAGCCTGGCCACGGAGGGAGGGGCAGGACACGCCTACCCATGGTGCCCATGGGGAGGGAGAGTGCAGGTGAGTGAGCCGGGGCTGCTGACTCTCATCTGGCATACACGGGAGGACTGGCCCCCCGCCCTGCCCTGCCCTCCCAGCCATTCTCTAGGCCCTCAGCCTCAGCCTCTGCCCCAAGACCTTACCCATCAACTTTGTGAACACCCAACCCCTCTGGGCTGATTCCCTTGGGATCTTAAGAGAACAGTGAACAATGACCAATATGTGGTAAGTTACTTGCTGTGTGTCAACTTCCCACCCCAAGAACTGCCTTGTTTAACACCTGCAGGTAAATAACTGACAGTACCAGCCCCATAGACTACCCATCCCAGGCACAAGTGACCTGCCTTAGGCAAGGGGCGATTTCTGAGCCTGGATCAAAAGACACTCTGCAGCTTCTCCTCTCAGGAGGGTCCTGCCTGGGCTGGAGGACCACCAAGAGAGCCCCAATAAGTCACACATGAGCTCAGAGCAGAGCAGCAGCCTCTGGACACGCAGACAGGCTCGACCTACCGTTCCCAGAGATGCCGTTCAGAAATGACCGATGCTTAGCTCCAGGAGTGCTGTCTGCTAGGACTCAGGCCTCACCTAGAATACCTGCATGCTGCTGGCACCATTCAATGTCATACAACAGTAACGTTGGGAGGATTCTTAAAAGTCAGTTTTGCAATCTCTTTATTTTACAGGTGGGGAAACAGAGATCCAGAGGGGAGAAAGTGAGTCAACAGCAAAGCCATGGCCAGTCTATAGGTGTCCTGTTCTGAGGCCAGGGCTCTTTTCTCCACCCCACATTTTCTCACTTTCACCTAGGGTGCCTGAGCTACCACCATCTAGGTCAGAACCCACTGTGAAAGGCCTATGCAGTCCTTCCCCTAAGGAGGAACCCCCAAACTGGCCAACCACAGCCCCTACCCACATTTCCTGGTGACATCTTGGGAATCGGGAGCAGCTACCTTTGCATCCCAAGAGGCCAGGGTCCGAAGTTCATTCCAACGCACACCACTGGAGCTGCAGGACCTCCTTCTATGGGAGGGGTTGATGGCCGTGACGGCTGCCAGGGCAGGTGGGATGGAGAGGGTCTTTGCCTTCAGTCAGCAAGGTCTGCTTGCCTACCAAAATGAGAAATAAAAACAGATTCTTAGGCTACAACTGAGACCCACAGAGCTACTCCAGAGAGAAGGACCTTGGAGGGCATGGTTCCAACACCTTGCACAGTAACCAGCCAGCAAGGTAAGAGATTCTTGGACCTTGCCTACCAATCCACAGATGGCAGTGCTGTGGCGTGTGCCATGCCTGACCCTACAACCAATGCACCCTTTGCACAATTATTAGCCAATTGCTATGCAGTTGTCGTACCTAATAAAAGAATCAAACAGGTAGAAACAATAACAGGCCAGTCAGGTGCCACCCCAGGTAACAACAGAGTGATCACACCCAAGGCTCAGCACTTGGGGTGAAAGGTCAGTCTGACCAGGGATCAAGCTGACACTGGAAACCAGATCAGGCCCACGCAACTGACCCAACCCTTGGGCTCCCCAACCTCCTGCTCCCTCCAGACTTTCCCTCACCTGCTCCCAGCTGCTCCCATGACCCCTCAGTCGCCTTATGGGAGTCTCTAAAAACAGAATCAACAGGTGTCTCAGCAGCTACCCAGGACAGTGAGTTTGGTTTCTTCTCTTTTCCTTTCCCCCTCTCCACGCTGGTCCTGTGCCATCTCATCCCATAAAAAAGAAAAGAGGAGGCACGCACACACCCCACAAGGGGGCTGCTCAGATTCATCTGTGATAGGTGTTGGGCCAAAAAAATGTGGCCAAAGAAAGTTGGTGCCCTGCTACCAGCAACCTTTGTGTCAATTTAAGCAAATATTGTGGTGTTTCCATGGTGATTCCTGTTTTGAATATCCACTACACTCACTTTTTAAAGGGCTTTTCCTGTTTGCATTTCAACTTCAAACCTGTAAATATTTTCAGCCTTTTTAGAAAATTTTAGCCTATGTGCGTGCAAACACCAACACACCACCCAATCTCCGCGCACAAGCTCCCAGGCCTGGAGGTCCAGCCTCCTGCAGGTGAGAGTGGGGCGCAGGGCACCCAGAGGGGGTTCTCTGTCTTCACTCACACTCAGCCTGCACATGGGGCTACCATCAGGGAGGGTGGCGGCTGAAATTCCGGTCCTTTCCTTCCCCCTGGCTGGGAGATTGCAGCACCCACAGAGCCTGTGTGTTCCTGAAGCGTGAGTGGGCTCAGCCTTGACTCCACAGTGTGGCATGGTGTGGGCAGCTGCCCGGCAGGTTCTCCAACTTGGCCCAGCCCTCGGGTCCCCTGGGCCTCCCAGGGGTGCACAAACCCCTCCTCTCCTGCCTCCCAAGGTTGGGCCATGAGTGGAGGGAGAGTTGGTGCTGTCAACGTGAGGGCTTCCAGCATTAGCTCCACCCACCTCTGCTCTGGGACAATGCCACCGAGGCCAGCTCCCTGGGGTAAGCCATCAGGGAGAGCCAGTGACAGTGGTCCAGGGCTTGGATCAGCCCAGCTCCCACCCCACCCTTCAGCACCATACAGGGTTAACAGCGGGTTTCCTGGTTTCCATGGATTCCCGCCAGGCCCCTAATGTGAGTTTCGTGTGATTTGGGGGAAGTGGATTTCCTTTGTTTTCCAGTTTGGGAATATTTTTTTCTTTAAAAAAGAGGAAAAAACACTTTAATGGGAACTTCAGGGCCACTGGGAGACTCACTCCTCTGGGCTCTGACACTCCCTGCCTTTTGGTCCAGAGTTCCCTGAAGTCCCGGGCAGCCCACCCGCCAACTAAATAAACATCTCTGAGCTAGAGGAGGAAGGGGTACCTCGGACCACCTATAGCTCCCCACCCCCAGAGCACTGTTCTGCTGGGTGTTCTACTCCAATGTCCCTTCAGAACGACCCCTGCCTCACCTGTAAGCCAGCATCTGACACAGGTGGCTGACACTTCCCCTTCCAGACATGCGCGTTTCCCCAGAGAAAAGGTCAAGAGAAATACTCCCACCTCCCTACTCCTGGCAAGGAGCTAGAAAGACTGGCTTCTGACCACACACGAACAGTGAGCGTGGATGATACCAGGGTCTTACGTCCTGGTGCAGAAGAGGGTTCCAGATACGGGTGTTGGAGGCCCTGGTGGGGCCCTTGTCTGGCCTCCTGCAGCTGAGGGAGGGGCCTACCCAGCACAGAGGGAGCTTCTCAGCGTTGGCAGCAAGAGCAACTGAATAAAGGGTGTAGCCAGGCCTCCTTCTCCCCCTCCTCCTCCTCCTCAGTCTTCCCCATTCCTGCCATCCTCCAGGGTGTGGCCTTGCTCCGGGACTATCCCCAACCAAGTGGCCTGACCCATTTACCAAACCAGGGCACATGCCCTGGGGCCTGCCAGGACGGAGCCCTCCCACAGCACAGGCCCTGGGGCAATGGCCACAGCAGGAATCCCGGTCAGTAGGTGCAGAGCCCAGAGGACAGAGGTCTCTGGCCAGCAGCTCCGGGGTGAAGGGGTGAGAAGCCATGTGCAGTTACAGGAAGAACACTGGGCCACCAATCAGAAGACGTGGGTCTGAGTCCCAGATTTGCAACTAACTCACCGTGGGCCCCGGGACAAGCTGTCTGATCTCCCTAGGGCCCACTGTCCTCACCGGTCAAGTGGAAACCTCCTTCCCTCCTACCCAGCAGATGTGGCGGAGGATCAACATGAGATGTGAAAGGTGTTAACAGTCCTCCAGAAATGCTCTCATCTACCACCACCCTCTTCTTTCAAGTCTCTTCAAGGTAACCTTCCAGAATCTACCCCAAGCAGGCCCATATGCCCTCTATTCTGCTCCTCGTGCAGCTGTCATTGTGGCATTTAAATCCATACTGGACTAAAGTCATTTGCTCACACGTCTGTCTCCACCACTAGATTTTTAACTCCTCAAGGGCAGAGACCAGGTCTTAATTATCTTTGCATCCCCAGCATTTAGCACAACAGCTGGCCCACAGTGGTCATCGTAAGTATGTGTGGAACTGAACTGGTCCCTGATTTCATGTCAGAATCCGATGGGCCTAGTGCAGCTTCAGCCCTCTCCTCCGACAGAACACTCCATTAGCTATTTTCACACTCTGTTCTGTTTAGTTCTCCTAAGCCCCAGTGTGCATCTTGGTCTCTCCCCACTTCTCCATTAGCACCATGAATAAACAACTTTCAGGTTCAAGAGGACCACTTGGTTACTTAATCCTCCTCCAACCGATTCCAATACGAATTGACTGAGCATCTACTATGTGCCAGGGAGCATGCTGGGAGTAGAGGGCACACCGCCTGAGTGGTTTTCACCCTCCGCCAATAGACCTACGTGAGAACTAATGATATTAACTAGATGCCTTCTATCCGCCAAGCACCATGCTGAGTGCAGTATACTCGTGATCTCGCCGAATCTTCACAACACGAAGTAGGAAGGATTATGATCCCTGTGGATAGATTAGGGAGGGCAGGCACACAGATATGAAGTGACTCCCCACCGCTGATCTCAGTACCACCCCACACCTAATGCTATTTCCCCTCCTGAATCTCAGTTCTCCTGCCCCCCAACCAGGTCTCTATCAAATCCCCCAGAGCCACCAGAAAGCACCCAGAGATCTCAACCAGGGAGAGGGCAAAGGCTGTGCTCAGATGCTTCCTTCTGGCTGGGCTGCACGTGAGAGAAGGCCAGGCCTGTGATGGTGCACCTGGAGAGCGGGAGGAACCCCTGAACCTACCTGGTTAATGGGGTCCCAGCTGTGGGCATGGCCTCCTAGAGGGGGAAGGGACTGAGCTGACCATCGCTGCCTGTCATCCGAAGGGATGGGGACAGGAGAGGGCCACTCTAAGTCAGGAGGTCCTGTGGGGATGGGACAACTTCCATGTCTTCTCTCCAGACAAGGGACAAACTAGGGGGCTTTACCCTGGGGTGGGGTGGGGGACACAGAGATTTCTGCTGCCTTCCCTACATCGGGACTTCCTACTGCAGTAAATGTCTGCCTCAGAGACGCAAGATTAAGAAGCAGGGCCACAGGAACCCCTAATTCTCACCTGGGTGAATGTGTCGGGGGGGGCACCCATCATCTCCCCAAAGGAGAGAAGACACTGGGAGGTGGTGGGGAAAGATCTACATCTGAGAGGAGAAAGAGGAGGAAGATCAGGCCCGGGTGGGGAGAGGACAGAGCCCTAATGAGCAGATTTCATAAACCACCCGGAGTGAAAACAAAAACACAGACGTGCACATTGCCCAACTTCAGGGCTGTATGGAAAAGGAAAAAAAAAAAAAAAAACAATAAAAAAATCCACATCTTAATACAAAAATCCTACATGATGTGTTGTGGCACGAAAGTGTTTTTCACTGCATTTTTCATCTGTGATCTCACACAGCCTACGACGGGTACGCCCAACGCAATAGGTATTTGATGGTACACAAACAGAGCAAACACATACACAATTAACCAAAACAAGGGCAGCGAATATTCAAATCGGTCCAAGCTGGCATCTCGTGGCTTCAGGCGGCCTCTGGAGATGGCTCCGTTGGCTCCGAGAATGGGCTTTAGATTTCTGAAGGAGAAATACATGGGGCAAGAACAAAGCTCAAATGGAAGGAAACATGTGGAGTTCTGAATTCTCAGAACTCTGGAAGCGGAGCTCCTGGCCAGCTGGTTATGTGGCCTTTCTGCACTTAAGGTGCTGTCCTGCTGCCGACAGGGGACAGAGAGAAGACCCACAGCACAGAGGCCCCTCCTGCGTGTCACTCACCCCACAGTTACTGTCTACCCACTTTTTGTTCCACCCCTCCCCCTTTTTAATTGTTGGATGAGTTTACAGAGCTGTGTGCCAAAAACAATCAACTCTAGGGAACAGAGTTATACAAAAAAGGGCGTGTCGCCAGAGGGAGACGGATATCCATGGAAACCACCACCTTTTCACAGCAGCCTAGGTGAAGCCAGGGTGAGGGGATGGCATGGGGGTGGGGAGATATGCTCCACCCAGAACATGGCCCCAGAAAATGCTGGGGTTGCTGATGACCTGAGGGAGCCATATCGTGTGGAGGGTCAGGAAGTGCGGTCAGCCAGAGACCACCAAGAGGGCAGGGCTGTTGGAATGTGCGTGAGCATACACATGCTCGCACACATGCTCACACACACACACACACATGCCACCCCACACCAGATCACTGGGACAGTATGCCATAATGGTTTAGTGTACAAGCTTTGGAGCCAGACTGCCAGGTGTGAGCTGCCATTTATAAGCTGTGTGACCCTGGGCAAATTACTTTAACCTCTCTGTGCCTCAGTTTCCCCATCAGTGAAACGGAGATGATAATAGTTCCTCCTGCATACGGTTATGAGGATGAAATGATGTGCTATGTGTAGTGTGCTGAGAAAAGAAGTACCTGGCACGTAGTACGAACTATAACCATTTCACAAACGAAATCAATCAAAGGCCAAATGAAAAGAAGGGGGAAAGGTTTCCAGACTCTGCCCCAGTAGAGGAGGAAAATAATAACAGCTCATGTTTATTACGCACTAAGGACTGAGGACTTTAATACATTAATACATATAATCATCACAAGAACCCGAGGAGGTAGGTTATTATCTCAACTAGACAGTTGAGGAACTAAGATGCAGAGAGGGATGTGACCCACCCAAGGTCACACCTTGGGAAGGCGTGAACCCAGGCCTATCTGACACCTATGCACCATACTGCTTGGCAGGGAGACGCAGAGGAAAGGGGGTGGAGGGGAAGCAAGGGAGGGATGGGCTTCCAGGAGGTTCTCTTTCCAGACTGGACTCAGACTCACAGCAGTGGGACCCAGATACGTTTTTCCCAAGTTTATAAAGGAAAACGAAAATCCTCCAAGCCAGTGCCTGCGGATGAGAGGAACAAGGAGCAGAGAAAAGCTGAGGCTCCAAGAGGCCTGGGTACACACATTCCTCAGGAGTTCCCGTCTCAGTCCTGACCCCAGGAGAACAACAATGCCCTCGAGAATCAGGAGGTCCCTGAAAGAAAAAGAGCAGAGCTGGGGGCCCACCTCCCAGCAACGGAGGCCTACAGCCTGGGAAAGGTCTTATTTCTGGATCAGAACACTGTGAACAACCAACTGTCTGCCTTTCCAGAACCTAGGCAGATCCCTGGAGGGGACAGGGCACAGGTGAGGGGGGCACAGGCCTCCCCTATTGCAAGGCCAGGCCCAGGGAGGTGCGGGAGGCCCGGGAGGCCGAGGGCTGAAGTCAGAGGCTGCCTGCCCGGAGCGGTCTGGTCCTCACCCTGCTTGGAGACGGAGGCCACGCAGGCTTGGTGGCTCAGCCCTTTCTGCCATCGACCACCAAAACTCATTCAGATATTTCCTCTCTCACTTGCTTTTTTAAAAAAATTTAATGTTCTCTATAATTCATCTGTCCCAGAAGATAATCGATAGAGCCCGTAATGAAAATCTGAGCCATATTTTATGATCCGCTGCGAGCAGAAAGGGCCACATCAGCAGGTCCAGTTTCGGCTCTCCCTATCTGTCTTGCCCACTGCCCCAGGGATTACTTCCCAGCCGGCCCTGCCCACAGCTCCCCAACCCAGAACTCTGCCCTCCGCCATGTGAGGAGGGTGTGGACTGCCCAGCTGGAGAAGAGGCTCCGTCCACGACCCTAGTATCACTCCAGCAACCCACTTTCACTCCACCAACCCCAGTCACAGGACGGTCACCTGCCATTGCAAGGTCTTCCTGGAGCTGCCCTGACCTAGGACCCCAGTACTCCCACCCTGGAATCTCACAACTGTCTTCAGTCAGGGCCCTTCTGGAAGCCTGAAGACCTTCACGAGGATCTGGAAACCCACACAGACTTTGGGGAGCCAGGCCAGCCCCCCACCATGGCATTCTCTCCCCACCAAGAAATGCCACCTGCCCCCTGGGGGCTCCCTGGGGAGCTCCAGGGTATACCTGGGACCCTCGGGTCAGAGGAGGGTGGGTCATTATTGCTCATTTTTACTTCCTCAAGCACGTGCTTCCTCTCCCTGGTCTCCGCCCTGTGAGGTGAAGGGTGTGGATGAGCCAGCCCGAGGGGACGTACTGGGGGCTGCGGGGGTACAGCCCCCTCCTGCTCTGCCAGGGCCGACTGGGGGGTGGGCAAAGCAGATCCCCGCCCCTTACCCTGGCACCACCGCTGGCAGCCAATCAGCAGACAAGGCCCTGCTCCTCCCAGAATCCCTTGCTGCCTGGCACCAATCAGAGCGCGCCACAATGCCAGTGCTGGGAAGGGCAACACCCAATCAGAGCCCAGAGGATGCTCCAACATCACAGGAACAAAGACTCAAACCAACAGAAAGTGTGATTCAGCCACATCATGGACTACTATGCAGCCATCAACAGACATTTACAGAAAGCAGGAAATTAAGTGAAAAAACTCAGAGATGACTCCATTGTTTAGAATGCTGTCCAGTAGAACGTGCAGTGTTGTCCAGTACAGCAGCCACTGGCCACATGTGGCTATTGAGCACTTGAAATGTGGCAGCTGTGACTGTGGAACTGAACTTTTTATTTAATTTTAATTAATTTAAGTTTAAATAGCCACATGTGGCTAGAGGCTACTGTATTGGACAGCACAGGGTTAGATAGAGAATTTCATCGACGTAAAAAAAATTCTTAATAAAAAATTTAAAAGCCTATCATCTCAAGACAGTGGAATAATCATTATTAACTACAATAACAGAAATAGTTAATGTTTAAGTGAGCTGTGTGCCAGGCTCAGTGCTCAATATTTTATATCGATCATCACACTGAGTCCTCACCACCCTCCAAGATGCATACAATCGTTATCCACACCTTATAGATGAGGAAACTGAGGTTCAGCAATGTTAAGTAACTTACCCCAAGTCATACTGCTGAGTGGCAAAGCTGGGGTTCAAACCCAGGTCTCTGTCCCCCAAACCCACACTTTTACCAACTACATACATATACATATATATACAACACTAAATATTTACATGTAACATTACACATTTTTAAACTGTTTTCTTCACACTTGTTTGTATTTTCCAATGAGCCATGAACAGGAGATAATCAGGGAGAAATGTATTTTTTAAAAAGACCCTAAAAAGAGGCAAATCCTTTTTCCCCAGGAGGAGAGTGTAGAGGGAGGCTTCTGGGGCCCCTGGCCACCTGAGTCTCTAGCTTTTGGATGGAGAAAGAAGGCAGTGCGGTCCAGTCCCCTCTGTCCCTCATCCTCCTACTGCCCAGATGCCCAGCACTCAGGAGGCCTGGGGCCCACCAACGATGCTGGGCTTAGAATTCTCCAGCAGCCAGGCTGCCAGTGGGATCCAGTTTCCTCCTAGCCCCACCCCGGAGTCAGTTCCTGACAGGTTTCTCAGCAGTTTTGCAATCATCACCCAGGTCTGCATCTTAAAGAAGGCAGCAGGCCACAGGGCTGTCTGCAAAAGACAACACACACCGTTCTTAGTGTGGACCACTCTTGGGCCAGCAGCCCAAGCCTGGGACACGCTGTCTGCCCTCCGGGGGCATGGGGAGGCTTGTTTTTCCCAGGGGGGACAGTCACTGCCTCAGTCATCCCCTCTTGGGACTGCATCTAGGTTCAGAACAAGGAGGACCAAGAAAATCCCTTTGAAAGGTCCGTGATGAGAGAAGAAGCCCCAGCAAGTACTGAGCCCAGCTAGAAATGGAACCAGGGAAGATTCTAAGCTTTCTCGCTTTTTTTCCATAGCGCTAACTGGGGGGTGGAAGGCAGGGAGTGATTAGCCCACTTGGTCTGGTTTCCATTTCAGTTTTTTTTTTTCCCCTGAGATGCACAGATTGTTCTGATTTCAGGGTAGGCAGGATAAATGTCCTAACTTAGAAGGGTTTCTTTATTATTATTCTTATGGATTTTTGGTTCCCTGCTGTCTGCAGTTCACCGTCATTTCCAATCTACCTTAAGTTCCTCTTGAATTTATATATTTATTTTTTGAGTTGGTTTCGGGTGCTTCTAGTTTATCAAACAATCAGCCCCCTGAGGTACTGGGTGTTTCCAGAAATTACATCACAAAAAATCATGCAATTAAAGTGTAAGAGGAAAAAAAACATAGCTGTTGCTTAATTTTGTATTTTAATTAGCGACTTATTGTAAACGTAGACTTTTAAAATGCAGGCACCTAAGCAAAACCAGTAAACAAGTTTTTCTAATGAATTCATTTCACCTTTTCCCTCCTCTTCCTCCTCCTCACCAGCCCAACTGTCATCTTCCAGATCTTCTTTGCTCTCTTTTTCTCTATTCCACTTCTTAAGCCCTGCCCTACACATATTAGAAGAAAATACCCCAAAATAAAATCAGGAACCCTGGCACCCAGGACTCCTACAGAGCCCCGGATTGTACGATCACAGAAGAAGCCTTGATGGTGAGGGTCCCGGCTGAAGAGCCAGTGTGAAGTCTACTTTTGCGCCCCTTGCCCCGTTCCCAGCCCTGCTTCGCCGCTGCCAACCCCTGTCGGCTGGGTCCCAGGAAGCCCTCCGCTCCCGTTAGTGCACTGAGCTCAGGAAGGCAGAGTAGAAAGCCCAGGGCAGCACTGACTGCCAGGGCAACAGGGAGAGGGTGGAGATGCAGCACCTGGAGCCCGAGCAGGAAGGAGGTGAGGAGACCTGGAGAGAGAGGGAAGCTCTGGTGTTGTGAACCCCAAGAGACTTCTGGTTGCCTGGAGGAAGGGGGAGAAGGAGCACAGGAGAGAGAGAGAGAAAGGAGCCTGTAGCCAGGGAAAGAGAAGCTGAAATTAGCAGGGTCTGTCCAGGTCACACGGCAGCTCGGAGAAAGGACACTGCCATCAATCCCAGGCATCCCCAGAAGGGTAGATCCAGGCTGCCGCCACTGGCCAAGCTGCCACCATTGGTGTAGTGTCCTGCTCCGCCCCTCATAGAAAGGTCCTAGCTGGGGGTGGGGGGTGGGGGGGAGTTCAGGGAAGTTAGCTAATTTGCCTCTTTTAGCCTAGTTTCTGGGAGAGAAGGCTGAGGATGGGGATAGAGTTCCCTGCTCTCCGTTCAGTCCAGCCATCCCAGGAAGGGCAGACAAGCCCCGGATGTCCTACAGAAGGAAAGACCCCCAGAAGCTGCCTCTGCCCCACATCAGGCGCCTCCACGTCCCTGTTCACTGGGGAGCACCTGGGCCATCCTGTCACTCCAGAGGCTAGGCCAGCTTAAGGAAGGCAGATGTCCACCCCAAGACCCAGACAGGAGTACACCTCCTCCCTCGCACTGTCATCTCCAGAACCAACGCAGAGCCTCTGCGGAGGAACAGGTTTGCTTTACGGACTCTCTCCTGGGGCAATCCAGGGTATTCAGCATGATGAGCAAAACCCCACAGTGGCCATTTTTACTTTGAGTGGGAAGAATCGGAACACTGGGCTGAGGAAGGGCTGGCTGTCCTTCACCTGCTCATTCCCATCTCAGATCATCTTCAAGCTGGGATCCCCTTTGCCTCTGACACTAAGACTAGTCTCAGGCCCCCTCCCCTACATTACAGCAGGTGGCCTCGTAACCACACTGGCTGGGGACGGGGGCACTCAAGGCTCTAGAACACCTGGCGGCAGAATCCTGGCCCCACTCACTAAGATTCCCAAAGAAAGGAAGGAGGAGAGGAAGGAAGAACCAGAGAGGAAGGGGCTAGACCTCCATGTCATCATGCACCGGTGGGAACCCAGACCCAACCCCACGACAGATCCTGCTCGGTTCAGCTTCAATCGGAAAGGAAAGCTCCCATCAAACATGAGCTGGGCAGGCATGTGGGCACCGAGATTAGGAATTTGGAAAACCATCTGAGGAACCTGGCCCTGGGAAGACAGCAACAGGATTTAATACCTTATCCTGGCTGTCTGGTAAACACCCTGAACCATCCCCGCACTCCGTTAGGCAGCCTCGGATCCTCAGGTGTGCCGGCGACGGGCAGGTAGAGACAGACGTGGGCAGAGACAGGAAGGGAGGGAGTGTGGGCCTGGGGGGAGGGGGCGGGGGAGGAGCTGGCCTGGGAGGATAGGATGGGTGGCAGCCAAGCCAGACAGTCAATGAAACAGCTGACAGGTGCAGGGAAGGGGGGCAGGGAGAAGAGAAAGGTGAGCCGGGGGTTCGGAATACTTGGGGATGCCACTGTCACAAATCAGGGGGCTGAGCGGGATGAGAGGAAGGGTCAGACGCCTGTGGGCCAGACCTAAGAGTTCTGGCCACCTTTCTCCCAATTAAAGGGGAAACTGAGGAGGTGCTACGGACCAGGCCAGAGGGTCCCCCAAACCAAACAGGACAAAGCAGCAGGTGGTGGGGTGCTAGCCTCCAGGGCTTACTGTGGCCACCTATGAGAGCAATCCACTGGTGTCCTTTCGGGTCACCCTGTCCCCAGCACACATGCATATACCCCATGCAGAAAAGAAAGTCAAATCAATCAAAATGGAGCTTCCATGTATTCCAGGCTGGAGTGGACACGTGATAGCAAGCATTGAGAAGAAGCAGGGAGGGTGGAGAGCAGCCCCAGAGCTGCTCAGAGGGGACTCAACTCTCCAGAGATGCCTTGAGGAGAGTTAAGAAGAAACAAGTAGAAAAGAGGTGCCCAGGGTCCTGGCCGCTCCTCGGTGTGATCAGGGGCGAACCCCTGTAGCTATGATCCCAGCACAGAGCTTGGGGCCACCTCCACCGCCAGGCCCAAGCAGGCCACACCACTAATCCTCTTTTCCCATTTCCGTCTGCTCCTTGATGTAATTATAGTTTTGGATTGAAATCTACCCAGAGTGTAACCCCCCCGCCTCGCCTGATGCACTCTCTAAATCCTTGGGTACACAGCGGTGCATCTCTCCGCTCTCAGAGAATCGGACACCATTTCAAACGCTAAAAGTCGCATCACTTTTAAATGTTCTCATCTCTGGCTTCTTTCAGCAACACTCGCAAAGCTACCCCGGCCTTGGCCGCCTCCGCCAGCTCAGGTCCTCCCTCTCTGCCCCCTCAGCTAGTGGCCCAGAGCCACCAGGGCCTCCTTTGTACCCAGCAGTGGGAAGGAAGAGGTTCCTGGCCTGTTACAGGGCTGAGCTTAGAGTCTCTTGCCTTCTATACATTCCTAAACCCCATGATCCCCAAAAATCCCATCCACAGCCCCTTGATCCAAAAGGAAGCCAAGAGGCCCAGATGGAGAACTTTCCTGCTCCAACAACAACCACACGGAGCGCTGGCCCTGCTGCTGGAGGTGGACCTAACCCTTGGATATTTCCCATCACTCAAGTCTGCTCCAAATGTGGCCCTGCGGGCACCAGAGGAGCCACCGGGAGAGGCTGGGAGCCTGCATCCACCCTCCTCTGCCCCGTACCAAGTTTCCTGCACCCCACAGAGTGCTGACACCCAGAGCACCTCCTTCTGCAGTCCAGGAAATCCTCAAGTGTCTTCTGCCACCGTTTCTGCTCCAGTTTCTCACACAGAATCTCTCCTCCAGTTTCTCAACTCTGGCCTTGCCAGTGTCAACAGTTTGAATCTTTGCATGAAACACACACACACCACACTCCCGAACAAGGGAGAGAGAACACACTGAGAAAAGTCCCACGAGACCGAGGTTTGGGGCTGGAAACCAGAGTCAGCGGCTCACCGTTCCCCCCACACCAGGCAGGCGGCCAGAGAACCCTGGGCAATACATGCTGCAGACCTCGCCAGACATTAGAACACTTGTTCGGGTCCCTACCCTTTGGAAGCTGGTCCCCCAATACGTCGCTTCAGGCCATTACTGCTGATAATTTTTCAGAGATAAACAAACCGGTTTGGATAAAACAAGAACCAACCTGAATTCTTCACCCAAAACTCAAAATGAAACTCTCCTATCACCTCTTTCCTTCCTTTTGCCACCTTCCTATGCCATCATCCCCTTCTCTAAAATTTGGACAACTTGATCTTTTTTTTAATTCAGTCCTCTGCCTTTTTGTTCATGGACACTACCATGCCTAGACCATTTGGGTCAACCTGAAGGGATGGTGGCTTAGTGAAAATGTCCTGCTTCCAGCTTCTCAAGTATGCCCGGGGCAGAAGGAAGAATAGAGAAGGGGAACATGCCTGGGAACCTCTGCCAGGCTGCTGTCTTTTTCCTCGGCTCCTTTTAGGCTCAGGGTCTTTCCTCCACACTCCAATCACTCCCCTCAATCTGAGCCCCTTTAAAAGGGGTGTGTGTGTGTGTGTGTGTGTGTGTGTGTGTGTGTGTGTGTGTGTGTACTAGACATCTGGTCTACCCATCCTTTCTAGGAGCAAAGAAGTTGCTCAGTTCCCTTGGGGATTCACCGGGTTAATGAGGCCCAATGTCAGGACAGGAAGGAAGTCAAAGGTCACAGAATAAAGACGCAGCCCTGAGGTCTGTGGCCACGTGTGCCTCCCCACAGGCTCGGTGTGTGACGTGCCAGCCTACAACCAGAGGCATTCATACCTGACATGCCTTCACCCAACGTCCCATCCCACCCCATCAGGCCCCCCTGTCCCTCCAGCCTCTCCGTGGAGCGCTCCCTGCTTTCTGCCCTGAGCCAGGCAGGTTCTGCCCTGAACCTCTGCCAGAGCTCCCGCCTCCCAAGTCCCCATCAGTGGGGTCTGCTGGGTCCCTGTAGCTAATTTACACCCGTCAGGGTTTAAAATAGCAGAGGCATAAATGAAAAGTCCAATTTCTTCAAATTTGCATTGTAAAACCATCCTTCAACTTCCTTGAAATAAATTTTACTATTTTATTAGTGCAAACAAAATGGTAATAAAACACTAATACAGCGCCTTGTATCCAGGGGAAGAGCTAAAATTAACATAGAGCGAGCACTGTTTGCTATTACATTCAATTACCTTTTTACTTGAGATTTACATTCTCATCCCCTTAATCTCCATAGTAGTGGCTTCAAAATCATTCCTCCCAGGCTCTGCCCTTCCGGAGCCCCCACAGCTGGGAGCCAGGCCTCCTGCCCAGATGGCGCTCACCCCAGGCATCGCGCCTACCCCTCTCACCACAGCTGCCTCTTGTCAGAGGGCACCACGTCTCTCCCCTGCTCATAATTTTCTCACGTCTCGGCCACTCAGTACTCAGCAAATTCAAACCAAAGGGCTCTGACACAAGGCACATCTGGACACACAGGTATCAATAAGCAGGTGTGCAGGGCATGGGCTGGGGGCACTGCTCCACGAGCCTGCAAAGGCTCTCCCTGGCAGAAGGCAGGGGCGGGAGCTCATGAGCGCCCTGGGGAAACTGGCATCTCTGGTTTGACAGGTTGTGGGAGAGGGTTTGCTGCATGGCACAGCTGGGGGCTCTGGATTGTGGCAGGAAGCTCAGCAGTCCTGAAGTGGGAAGAGATGAGGAACCACTGGGTCCAGCCTCTTACTCTATCCACAGAGAGCAAAGCTGAGGTCTTGGGAAGTGGCTGCTTGTGGGTGGCAGAGGTGGGGCTAGAACCCCCTCATCCCGTCTCACCATCCAGCATTTTCCTCAACAGAGATAGTCCCTAAAACTGGAGGACCAGTCACCCCCAACCACAGCCACAAAGCCCCTGATCCTCCACGAGGGCCCCTTTGTTTCCTGGGAGTGGAGGAAAGCAGAATTCCTTGTCTGGGACTGGTCAGCCTTGCCCTGAGCCATCCACGGAGACGACCATGTTTCCAGTGGCCCAAAGACTCTGTCCTGGTTCCAAATCTGTCTCTGACTAACTGCTATGTGATCTTGGACAAGCAATCTCCCCTCTCTGGGCCTCGGTTTCTCCATCTGTAAAACAGGCACAATAACCCTGTGCTACCGTCTTCATGGGAATGATCATGACTGAAAGATGGAGAAGGCACATCAAAGCCCACGGAATCTCAGAATCCTTTCTCGAGACAGCCTCTGCACGCGGGAACGAGGGAGTGCCAACAGGGCTGGGATCCTCAACAGGGCCTCAGACGTGGGTGTCTGAGTTCTAGGCCAGCCCACCTCAGACCTGTGACTGCCTCTAACCCACAAGCCTCCTTTCTCCCACTGGTCAAACCACTGCCAAAGACCCTGGATTATTCCTACAAAATCCTCTGAACTCATTTTGAAGAAAGAATCCCTAATCAGCCCAGGGTCCAGGCCGCCTCACAGGTTCACTAGGAGAGCTGGTTTGGGGCAGGGGGACGAGGTGATAGGGGAAAAAATAGATGTAAGGCCCCTATAAATTTAACCCAGCCTAGATACTACAACTGGGGCAAAAAGCAATTAAGACTAAAGGGGACACCCACGCACACACAATCAGTCACGATCACACATATACAAGCACTCACAATCTCTCACACACACAACCACACATACAACCACACACACCATCACCTACACAATTTCACACACAATCACATACACTATCACTCACACAATCTCACACACACAGTCACACATAATCACTCACACACAATTTCACATACAACCACACACACAATCATTCACACATACACAATCACGCACACAATCTCACACATACAATCACTCACATACTCCATCACACACACACAATGCACACAATCACACATACCTTGATTTCTGACTCCAACTCCAAGGCCTTTCTTCCTGAACTTTATTCTTAAAATGTCTTCTAATGAACACTGGAAGGAACATTCTGGTCAAAACTGGTACAAGGCAAACTTGTCCTCACCCTGGATCCACATGGAATTCTTAGTCCCACTAGCACAGAGCCACTCTGGGACACCAGGGGGTAGGCATCTTCTTTAAACCCAACCGGAAATGAGGGCAAAGGCTGTTGGCAGTTGGGCTTTACTGGCCAGAACAGCCAAGCGAAATATCCGAGCTCACCAGAGCCCAACCTGGCTGTTCTTGCTCCAGCCCTTTCTGCCAGGACCCCTCCACTCCTACCCCCATCATGTTCTGGCCTAGAGGTGAACGTCCTGAAATAGGTTTCACGGTCCACAAACAAAGGGCGAAACCCACTGCAAGAGGCAACCCCAAGCACAAAACGTGAGGAGTTTTATTTGGTTCAAACTGGTCCTCTGCATTTTTTCCTCATTTTTTTCTCCCCACTGGGGAAAACAAAAGAAAGTTTGTTGTTGAGGCTCAAACGTTTCTTGGGCCTTGCCCGAGTTCTACCTTGTTTTTCTTTTCCTTTCTGTCTGCCCCTCACCCCCACTCCGCCTTCCCTGCCTCCCCACCTTGAATAAATAAAGCGCCCGAAGCTGGCACAGGCTGGTAAGGAAAGTACAAACTATCTCATAATTTTATAATTTTTTTTAACACACTGGCCTAGGGTTTTGGGCAAAGGACAAAAGCTATTGTTGAACAGCATAACACGAAGGTCTGAGTCACCGATACGCCTCGGCTTCTGGAGATCTCATAGGTTTCTGTGGCTGGCCCAGCCGGTGAGCTCAGCACCCCGCGGGGGCCGTGGGTGCAGGCGCCCTCTCGCCTGGCGCGGCCCCGCCCCCTCCCCTTCCCAGGGCTCCCTACCGGGCCGACACGTTGGCTTTGTTGGTTTTTAATCATAGGGGGGAATTTAAAGAAAATGTGGTGAAATAAAAAACAAATCACCGTAGTCCCACCGCCCTCACGCTGCAATTTTCATTTTGGAGGATTACCTTTCAAGCTTTGTCCATACGCATTTGTGATTTTTCTGTAGTTTCTATCGCGCCGTTCACAACCCTCGGCCTTCAGCGTTTTGTTTTGTTTTTTCACTCACATAATAAACATTTTTCCACGTTTCGAAATCATCTTCGGGATTATTACTTGCATAGGTGACACGGTATTTCTTCTGCCGTGTTATTCTTGGGCCGACGCTTTGAAGCGAGAGCCGGAGAAGGCGGCTGGGGGAGACCGCTCCTTGAATTGAATCATTTTTCCATATGACTCTAGCCAAGGTGGGGGCTCTGCCTGAGTGAGCCAGATCACCTTGACCGTGGGGCCTGGACCTGGAGTGAGTACCTGGACGACGGGCAGAGGCTCCACCAAAATCCTGCCCATCCTGCGCCCCTGCCCTGGTGCCCAGAGAGCGTGGGTTCCAGCAGCGGCCTTCATCCGCAGCTGCCCTTCACCCCCACAAACTGCACTTCCTCTTCATAAAGCGCCCTGGCAGCGAGAGGCCCATGACAACACTCCGCTCTCCATTTTTATATCTGAATATCTCAAAGCACTTAGCAAAGACTTTCAGTTTCTCATTACCCCAACGAGAGGAGGTCATTCGGGAAAATGGTACAGATATCCCAATTTGTTAAAAGCAAGAAGGAAGTGAGTTAAAAGGAAAATTCTACCACTTAACTGAGCAAAACCAACCCAGGAGGGAATGCAAGGGTCTTTCTCACCTCTCTACTCACCCAGTTTGCTTTCTCGAAGGCAACTTCAGGAACCGCATTACCGAAAAGATGGCTCAGGGCCAAAACCAAGTTTCCATTTTGCCGAGAATCAATCACTCTGCAGTGGCCCCAGCTCAGGAGACCCGCCCACCTTGTTCCAGGTCTCAACCAAAACCAAATTCTCTTATAATTATGTAAAATGCATATTATATAAATATATAGTCACCAAAGGAAAAAAACACCAGAAGGAAATACACTAAATACTAAACGAAGTGGTATTAACAATAGTTCAATTACTGGTGAATTTCTTTCCTTTTGTCTATTTTCAAAAACTGTTTAAAATATGGTTATATTTTCCCAGTACATGGAGAAAATCATGCATTTACAGTCACATCAACCTGCGTTCCAACCCCAGCTCTCCTTTAACCAGTGGGGTGAACTCAGGTAAATGACTTAAACTCTCTGAGCCTTATTTCCTGATGGGTACAACGTGCCTCGAACCACTACCTGCCTTGTGTCCTTCAACCTCACAGAAAGTCGCAGCACAGCATCTGATGCACAGTTAGCACTCAGTAAATGTCCATTTCCCTCCTCTTTTAATAAAATGAAAATGTGCAGTCACCTCAGCTTGCTTGCTGTCCCTTGGGGACAAAAGCAAGACACGCCACCTGCACCCTCTCCAATTTCCTCCATATCCTTTCACCCGTCGCCCTGTGCCCCCTAGCCAGCCCCCAGCACACAGACCTCAGGACACGGGTCCTGGCTCTCCTGTGATTCACTGGAGGGCTTGGGCGGGGCTCTGCGATGAGAGAACAAGCGCCTCTCTGACCTCCTCCACCAGGACAGGCCCAGGTGAGCCCCGCCAGGGAGCAAACAGGCCTCGAGCCGGGACGTGGAGGACACACAGGGCAATTCCCGGGTTTGCACCTTCCTGGCAGCCGCCCTCCAGGAACAGGTGCCAGGCTGCAAAGGCCACCTGCTCCCGGGGGAGGGCAAGGGCCACGCTCCCGACTGCTAAGGAGAGGCCAAGCGTCTGGGAGTCGACTCCTCCCTCAGGCCAGGCCAGCACTGGGGCTGCCACCACGGGGGTCCAAGAGCCTAGCCCTGGGCCCAGCAAGCCTCCCCCCAGCTCCCTCCACGGCTCCACATTGGGCCATCATGTTCGCTTTGTTGGTTCGGCAAGTATGCTTCAGCAGAATTCTGGCGGCCACAGCCTCTGGGCCCAGGTTCCAGCCTGGGCTTGGGCATCCTGAAATCTGAACACAGGGACAGGTCTGAGCCCTCCGCCTTCCTGCCTTCTTGATGACAGATGGGAAGGAAGGAGTAGTAACAGTATAGTATCAATAATAGGTACCCCTCATTACCACGTGCCAAGCCTCCTGCCAAGTGCCCTACCACCATTATTTCATTTAATCCTCATAGCAACCCCACGCTATAGGCACTATTATTATTCCCCTTTTATAAATGAGGGAGCTGAGGCTCACAAGGGTGAGGATGTGCCTAAAGTCACAGTAGTAATACAGGAGGGACTAGGGATTTGAACCTGTGTGCTTAACCACTATCCTATGGTGCCTTTGCACGGGGCCCATTCTCCCAGCCTGGCTCCTAAGGCACCCATGGTGCACTAGGCCTTTTCCGGAGAGGGGCCCCTAAGAGGCATCCCCAGCCACCAGGGGACACACACCCCCAAACAGCAGGCTGTTAATTCTGCCAAAATGAGTGCTTCTCCTCGCCTCTCGCCCCCCAGGAAGAGGACAGCCTCTACACCTCCACCGAGAGGACGATCAGGCTACAGAGATGCCATTTTACAGATATAAGGTGACTGGCGGAGCATGTGCAAGGCGGCAGTATTTCCATCCCTGGTTATCTCGAGAATGTTTAAGCGGGGAGGTCTCGGGACATGGGCCCATTGCTAAGGGCCAGGTACAAGTAAATATCTGTTGACCAACTGACTGCTGTGGACATGGTGGACAGGGGAAATATGAGGACACAGGCAGGGCCCGTGACATACATGAACCCTCAAAATTGCAATCCTTTTTCACAAACCAGGGATGATGCCAGCTCAAAATGGTGTATCCTTTCTTTTAAAATTAAAATAGGTGTCTAAGGGGAGGCTGGACGTGGAGAGGGCACCCGACAAGGTTCCCACAGCATGGGCCACCAGCTCCCCAGTTGCCAGCAGCAGGTCCCATGGAAGCTGGTGGAGCCCGGCAGGGTGGGGGCCGGGTGGGCCACCCGGCGCAGACCGTCTCCAATCGTGCTGAGCACAGCACATCGCTTCATTCAGGAACCCAGAGTAAAATGTACAGCTGGGTCTAGAGTTGATTCAGCCCTTAACTCGTTTGGGATCGCTGGTGGAGCCGCCAAGGCGATGGGGAGGGGGCTGTAGCAGCCTGGGGGAGGGGGTTAAGCCATCCCTGGGGAGGGCGGGCAGGCTGGGGCAAACCCCTTGCTGATAATGTTGATACATACTAAAAGAAATCATAATTCTTTTCAAAACCCCTCTAAAAATCAAACAAGCATTGGAAGTTTAGGGAGGGGTGAGTGAGTGTTAGGTGGGGGTTAGGGGTGGGGAGAGCTTGTTTTCTACCCACTGCCAAATTCTCATTTACTGTCAGCTCCAATCCATTTGGAACTCACTGACTCAATTGCCTTTTCACGGGGAAAGGAGCCTGCACAATGCAGTGGACTTTTCAGCTCCACATTAGCACACGGGGCACTGGGCAATGTCCGGGAATAAACACACACGTCCCTCCCAGAGGCCACTGACCCCACCCCTACCCCCAAACAACCCAGCCAGCCCTGCCAGGGCCACATCTGCTCTCCCCTATTTTAATACTTTGAGGTTCTTTTCAATGCAGTTTGGCCAACGGAGAAGTGTGTGTATATGTGTGTATGTACATGTATATGTGTGTGTGTGTTTGCACGTGTGCACATACATGGGCTCACTTGTATGTGTGCGGGGGGCGGTAGGGACTCTAATTTACAAGTAGAAGGGCCTGCAAGAGTTAATTCTGGGGCAGTTCCAACCCTTCCTTTTGCCCAAAGAAAGGAGGGATGAGGAGAGATAGAAAGAAGGGATCCAAATTAGGTTCCCAGAAGAAACGGATTTGGGGGGAGCACTCATTTAAACTAATTCTAGAAAGTGTTGATTATGGAAAAATCAGCATTTGGTTGAGGAGTGTCCCTAAGAACTTGGCAGTCACAAAAGCTCTTCAATAATCATTATGAAAATAATATCAAGAATTATAATCATAATTATTATGATAATGGCGGTCCCCACTTTTCAAGTGCTCGCTCTGTGCCCAGCATTACACTAAGTGCTTTCACTCAGCAGTTCAGTCAGTGATCTCAGGGACCCAGTGAGGCAGGTACTGTTCCCTGTTAGTCCAAGTCCACAGGGTCAGAGACTTAAGACCCCGGCCCAAGGTCACAAAGACCGTAAGTGGGAGAAGGATTTAAACCCCGTTCTGCCCAACTCTAGACCCGCCGTATTACCCTGTCCTGGGAGAGAGGAAGCCCTCGGTGGAGTCTAAAGAGAAGGCGGTCCCAGCACCACGGAGGCCCCGGCACGAAGTAAGGAGCCCTCTTTGATGTGTGGGTGCGTCCCTGCTGCCCAGGCCCCACCTCCATCCCTGTCCCTTGAGGGCTCATCCTTTTAGCCCAAGCTCTGAGGGAAGCACCCCTCTTACACTCCTCCTGTTCAATGGAACGTCATGCAATGATGGGAATGTTCTACATTTGTGCTGCCCAGTACAGTGGCCACTAGCCACCTGTGGCTATGGTGTACTTGAAATGTAGCTAGTCTGTTGAAGAACTAAATTTTTCATTTAATTTCATTTGAATTGCCACATGGGCTAGTGGCTACTGTACTGGACAGTACAGATTAACCAGAATCCCTCCAGCTACCCGTTTCCCTCTCAGCCCAAGGGCTATTTTGGAAATACACTAGAAGCATCAGAAGACACAACATGGCCCAGCAGGAAGGTCCCCACCTCAGCACCAAGCATCTCCTCCACTCTGTCATGGCCTTTCAAAAGTCACCGGTCTGCCTCCAGCTGTCTCCCTCCCTCCCTTCCTTTTTATCTTTCTTTCTTTCTTTCCTTCCTTCCCTCCTTCATTCCTTTCTTCCTTCCTTCCTTCTCTCTCTCCATTTCTTTTTCCTTCCTTTCTTTCTTTCCTTCCTTTCTCTCTTTCTCCTTCCTTCCTTTCTTTTCTTCCTTTCTCTCTCCCTTCCTCCCTCCCTCCTTCACTTCCTTTCTTTCTTTCTTTCTTTCTTAGAAAAAAGCATCAGTTTAATTAGATAAATCCTCCAAGCACGTGGCCTGGAGTTCGTCATGGAAATTAACCTGCTCCCAGATCTCAGATAGTGAAACAAGAACCGGGGTGTTTTGGCATAGCACAGTGAAATGGGAGAGGCCGATGGAGTTTCATACACCTCATACACCAGAAGTGCCCCTCGCCCCTCCGGTGCCCCCCGCTTCAGCCCCCATGCCCTTGCCTCCTTAGGTCACTGCCTCCAGGCCACCTCTGCTTCTCCTGGTCCTTCCCTCCCCACCTCCACCCAGACCTGGGAAGTGCCCCCCCCGGGGCAGGACCCCCAAGGGCAGGGGGAAACCTCAGCTCCATCTACACCAAGCCCGGCTCCCTTGCTCGGCTCCCTTGCTCAGCCTTTTTGCTAAGCACCGAGCCTCCGCAGTTAGCTCCAGGTCATCCAGGGACCCTCGCTATGCTTGGCGGGCCTGTTACTCATCTCATCCTCATCCCGCAGCCCCTACTGCGTGCTGCTCACTGGGCTAAGAGCATTCCATGAAATGACGCTCAGTCACACCTCTGCAAATGTTAGCTACGATTACTGTCCTCTCACTTAATTCTCACAAGGTAGGAATTCCAACCCCCATTTTACGGATATAGAAACAAAGGATTAGAGGAATTAATTTGCCCATCTGGGAGAAACACATTGATTCACATTGGGCTCAGCCTGACTCCAAAAGCATGCTCTTAACCCTCTGCCAGCCACACCATCTCCATCATCGTGGAGCCGGCACACACACGCCCCTGGGGACCTCCAAACTCAGCATTAAGCTCACGGGTTGTGCAAACACAGGTAGAGGCCACCAGCACCCTGCACCAGTTCCCCAGGTCTGCCCCCACCCCAACCTCCTTGCCTCCTGTCCCAAACAGCTCCCTCAAGCTCCAAGAACATCCAGTCTGGCCACAATGGCCCCACCAATCGCCCCTGCACCGTCTGGGATCTGACTCCAAATGTGGGCACAGTCTTGCTTCTCGTCCTCTTCTGACTCATCACCAAAAATACCAGGAGGACCCCAAGGCAGCCCAGAGAGGTAAAACACAAAATCCAGAATTTCCAACTAAGACCACAGCACCCCACACCTACCGGAGTCCTGGTCCCCAGGTATATAGAGGGTGAGCGCTCTCCACTCTCCCACCCACAACATTCCCCGGTGGGCAGCCAGTGAGTCCAGGCTAATCCCCCATGTGGGTCTGGAATACATACAGGTGCCAGGCCTGTTCTAAATACTTCACACGTCTTAGTTCATCTAAACCTCACATCCAATCCCACAAGGTACGTACTGTTATCCCCAGTTTACAGAAGAGAAAATCGAGGTCCAGGCTAGTTAAGTAGCTGATGTAAGGACATGAACTTGATCCCCAGCTAACTGGCTCCAAAATGCATAATCTACAATATATACAGCTCCTGTACATTCCCGTGGCTCAAAACAGCTAAGCACACCCCACGTCCTCAATGGGATCCCCCATACTGCCTAAATACAACCCCCCAACTCAGCCCAAGCTCCCAATGATAAGAGAACCAACCTCCAAGCTGATACAAAAATCCAACCCCAGTAACACACACTATGTCCAGGCCCACGGCTTTCTGGAATGGAATTCACAGGGGTCCCCTTTGAGAATCATCCCATATTATATAAAGCCCCCAGCTCATCTGACATTGGGGGCACCCTGCACTTGACAACGTGACCATGATAAATTCTTCATTATGCTTAATTATTTCAAAGGACTTTCACAGCTATGAGCCCAGCAGACCATTGGAGCAAGCATGTGAAGGCAGTAGGGTCAAAGGCCATTTGATAAGAAAGGAAACTGAGGCCCAGAGAGGTCAAATGACTTGCCCAAGGCCACACAGTGATCTACTGCAAAGCTAGAACTGGAATGGGGTCTCCTGATGCCTATGATTAAACCTCAGCGGCCTCTGGACCACCCAAGGCTCACCCCGTCCCCTCATCACAGACCAGGATGCTGGAGCTTGGCCCACAGTCTCCCCAAGGATCAGATTTCCCTGAAATTCCCAAAGGAGCCTCTGGGACTAGTGGGCCCGGAAATGGCCCTCACATAGCGAGCTGTACAGCTGAGCTCCCCGGGGGCGAGGGGGGCGGGCGGAGCTGGAGATGCTGGCACAGCCCCCATGGGTACTCTGCCAGCAATTAGTGCTGGGGAAGGGTGCCAGCCTGGCAGAGCTAATTCCCCCACCCCTTTCCTCATTTACACACACACACACACACACACACACGCTCACCCACCCTGATGAGACCAGCAGCAGAGAGGCAGCGCAGCTTCCTTTCGGTAAATTTGTCAGCAAGCCACACGCAGGGCATGCGATTCGGTCCTTACTGTTTTTAAACAACAGAAAAGCAGAATCCAGCCGCCATTAACCCGTCCTGCTCTCCCTCCGGGCTTCACACCAGCTCAGTCACCAGCCTTCATCTCTAACTCCCACGCACCCCCTTGTACATGCTCCCCAGAAGTTGCTTTCCAAAAGAAACATAGAGCTTTAAAAAACCCACAAAACCTGACTACAGTAAGTCAAACCTGAATTGCATCTCCTTGCCCACCTCTGTCCCCAGAGAAAACAATCCATTGTTTGCACATGACCTTGGCTGAGACCCTTCCTCAAACACTCTAGGAACCTAGAGAAGGCTAGCCAGATGAGGGCGAGGCTGTATTTGGCCTGGAGAGGGGCATCTACCTGGGTAGGGGTGGTTCTCCAGAGGGGAACCTGAGTGTTGGCCCGATCCACCTGCGGGGGCCTGTGTCACAGAGTGACAGGGCTCTGCCTGCCACTACTGAGGCAGGCAGAGCTGGAAGTGGCGGTGAGAATAGATTTTGTCTCCTCACTGCCCCCCTCTCCATCACGGTCCTGGGGAATCGGAAAGAAGCCCGCCAGAGCCACGAACCCCAGAGCATCCCTAGCTGGGTTTATAAGATCTGCGAAACCCCTCAAAGTATAAGCAGTATTTATGCTTAGGAGATTTTTATTATTACTATTATTAAGAAGTTTCTCAAAGGGGGCACACAAACTCAAAAGAGAAGAAGCACAGACCCCCGCCATGGGCTCAGCAGTGCCTCACGCCCAGGTGGCAGAGAACACAGGGCTGGACCCAAAGTGTCCCTCCTGCAAGAGGCCCTGACCCGCTGCCTCCCCCCACGGGAGCTGCCGGCCGGCCTCCTCCTCGCCTTGCCTGGAAGCTGGTCATCGGGAGTGCTGGCCCCGGGAGCTATGCCATGCCCCTGGGCCAATGCCCACTCGCCCTCCTGCCGGTCTGCCAGGGCTGCCCGCAGACCCGCCAGAAGACGGGCACAGCAGAGCCCACCAGCGGGGAGGAGAGAGGAAGCCAGCGGCTGCTCTTGGAAAACCTCACAGATCCCCTAAGCCACCTAGTGTCCGGAGCTGAGCGCTGGCCGCAGCTCTGTCCCTCCTGCTTCCTAGAGCGGACAATGCCCGGGAACCCGAGCTGGGGGCCTTCTCTAGGAACTGCAAGCCAGGGGCTAGGGGCTGAGCTGGCTGGGGAGACAGTGCCCAGGAAAGAGCAAAGGCCCTGAGGCCTCTGCTCCCCACTCCCACCTTCTCTCCCAGGCAGGGCTGATCCAGGGCAAATGTTCCCATCACCCTGTTCCTTGCCCCAGCAAGTCACCATCTCCTGGACCTCAGTGTCATCTCAGACCACTGTCTGGTCTGGGCTCCTCTGGGTCCCCCCAACCCCAGCCTCCAGGCCTCCTGCACAGCCTCCCAAACCCTGGGTCTGCCACTCCACCAGGGCCGCTTGGGCCCCCACCTCCTACCCCCTCCTCTGCTCTCTCTTTTCTCTGTGTCCTCAAGACTCCTCTCACCTTGAGAAGTGTTAGGATTACCCAGCATTTACACTCAATGCTCTTCTTTATTCCTTAAGACTTATTAAGAATGATAATGAGTTCCGAAGGAGCCACACGTCTCTCTCCCTCTCTCTCTTCTCTATCCTTCCCTCTCTCTCTCTCCACCCCCCTTCTTTGCTCTCTTTCTCTACGTGTCTTTTCCACCAAAGACACACAGGACAAATCCAGACCGAAAGGAGAAAAAAATTCCAACAACATGGAACAAGGGCACTTGAGGATTGATATTCAATAAATCCCTCTCTCATCTGCCCTCTCCCTAGTTGTTCTCAATTATTCAGATAAAAAACACAACTCCCCCTTCCCTTCCCACCGTCCAGGCCACCCCTCACTCTGCCGGACTTTGAACGGGGGAATGGGAGAAGGGCCGGCTTGCCTGCACAACCTCGTTAACGTGCAGCTCTTAAACGGTTGATTAATTTTTGCAGAATTTACGACAGGCTTTAGCCATCCCCCCCATGAACACTGTGGCCTCAGAACCACAGCAACCTAACTTGGTGAACTTGAGGTGGGCAGAGATGGGGGTGCCCCCTCCTCACTGGCTTCCTGCAGCTGGAACCACGGGCATCCCTATGACAGACGGAAGACACGCAGATGCCAAAGGCCAGGCAGGAGACAGACCCGCTCACGGAACGGCGTGGCACCCACAGGGGAAATCAGAAGGCAGCCAGAAGCCACGGCTAACTTTTGGCGATTTGGGACCTTTGAATTCCAAAATAAGGAAGCCAGGAGAAAGTGGGCAGAGAGGAAACAAACCCTCGGAGCTGGCAAGGATGCCCAAGTTCGTGCCCACCAAGCCACACACCACGCATCCCGGCAGAGGGATCGGCCTTATCGGTCTGCCGGGCTGCCCTTCAGAGAAGGGGAAGAACAGATCCTAATGAAATTATGGTTTTTAAAATGTCTATAAATTAAATCTCTCTCTCTCTCTCTCTGAATCTCCCCCTGAGCTCCCTCTTCTACAAGGCTTGTTTGCCTCTTCTCGGTTCCCTCTGCTCATGTCTGTTTTTCTGATATAGACATCAAGAGGTTACGGGCTCAATTACAACTCGGCTGGAGTCGCAGCATCAGACTTGCCTGGCCTTCTCTTCTCCTCTTCAGAAACCAGATACCAAATAAATCTCTCTTCTGCTTTATATTTTTATTTTTAATGCCAAAAGCCTAAAGATTCATTCGGTTGACTCAGAGCCTCTTTTAACTTACTTCAGATGAGGGGAAATGTCCTTTTTAATTCTGTCTGAGTATAAATATAATATAAATGCTTTTCTCTTTATCTCATTCCCCTTTCTTAAGGACACACACAAAACCCCAGCTATACGTGAAATTTTAAAAAGTGGGGGACAGAGTACAAATGTGCTTAAATAATGCATGTCTGCTGGGGGGCCAAGGAGCTGCTGCAGAACATCAGCTGGACCTCTAGTATATTTCAAAAGTTAAGGGGTGACATCATAAGGCTTCTTATTAGCAAAAGGTCCATTTGAAAAGGGTAGAACATAAATGGAACATAAAAAAAGGCAAACTTTGCTTCTACCTTCCCAATACTGGCACTACGTACAGAAGGGAGATATGCTGTCTATATCATTTTACATCCTCAAAAGCCACCCCCCTCCATCAAAAAAGAAGTTAAAAAATCCAAGTCATGGTCGATCATCATAGCTGTCAATTCCTGAGAAGCAGAAACCAGCTTCGAGTCGCAAGTCTAAGGGGGAAAAACAAAAATAAAAACCCACTATAATTCGGGAAATATAAACCAGAGGGGATTCCAAAAGGTACTTTTCCAGGAAAAAGCAATGGAGACAAAGGCTGGGGAAAACTGGAGCTCAAGGAGAATCAAAAAGAAAAACTTTGTCTTTCCAATTAACTAGACTGGGGAAAAAGGGGGGGGGGCACATTACTACCAACTCATTAGTCCTTTCCTGTAAACAATTTAATTAAATTCTGCTAAATACAGGAGAAATACTCCTTTTGGAGTGATTCCCCCCACCTCGAAAGCAAATTCCTTCAGGTGACTCCCCTATGCCCACACTTCCCCGGCAGCACAACCTTCAGATGGATTTCCAACCCAGGCGTGGACTGCACTGCTCACGGCTGCAAGAATGACAGCCTCATATGTCTGAAAGCTGACACTTCAGCTTTTAAAAGAAATGGGGGAAAATAAGCTGTTGACTTCTTGGTTAAAGTATTTTCTTGTTCTAACTCATGTTCTTATGTCACTGGGCTAAAAAAAAAAGAGCGAGAGAGGGAGAGAAAAGAGAAGAAAGAATAGAGAGAGATATGACTTTCCTTGAATGATCTGTTTAACCTAAGCCAGAGGAAAAAAAAAGAAAGTCATTAATTACTTATGTGAGCTATTGCTTCAGAAAGACAATAAACCTGCCCGGTCGCCATGGATATGACATATTTGCTCTGAAAACAACACAATAATTAGCAAAGGGGAAAGATACAAGGAGAATATGCAAACTCCTGAGTTTAAAGCCACAGTGTTCTTTTCTACCCGTAAGCCTCTGTTCTACTTGCAATCCAAATCAAACAAATTTTTAAAATATAGCAAAGGGGGAAATAACAGGAATGGCTCCTCTCTCCTCTGAACTGAGAAGTAACAACCACTCCACCCCCTTCCAAAATAAAATATAAAAGAGAACCAGGATGGCAGAAGGACAGAAAAAAAAAGTCAAGTATTGCTTCTGTTTTATTTTCTATAGCAGGGGTGGAGTCTGAGGTTTGTTTTTTCTTTCTTTTTTTTTTTTTTTAAAGTGTGCTCTTATTTAGCATTGGACCTTCTGGTCAGATATAAATTTATTTATGAAAGCCAAATGCCCTGTGTATGGCTCACCCCTCCCCAAGTAAATGGAAATATGAAGGGGCGGAGGTGGGGGGGTTCTAGTTGAAAAAGCAAAGTGGTATACTCAGCATCAACTCTAGAGAGGAACATCCACTCCCCCCACCTCCAAGAAAATGGAACCTGGGCCTTACTTTAATATTAAAAATGCATTAAATGGTTTTACCTACAACTTAGTCCCAGAGGATCATTAAGAAATGCAATCGCTTTGTATCATATCTGTCAGCGTGATAAATATATGAGTTCAAAGCAGGTTTGCAATTTTTAAGAGTGTTGAAAACCAAGATAATTTCTTTCTGCCTTACTTTCTTAATTCACTGCACCCACCTCCTCAAAGTCACAGAAAAATACCTGAGGAAAGGAGAGAAGAGAAGAAAAGGAGAAAAAGTTGATATGCTCTCACACACCAGACACAGGTTATTGGTATTCCCCTAAAAAGTAGGGAAATTAGGACTGTAAAATATTTGGGTGAGTATTTAAAAAAAAAAAATTTAAAGCACTCCATTAAGTTTGAGTAAAAACTCCTTTTCCCCTCTTCCCAGAGGCTAACTTTCCAAAAACAGATGGTCAGGATCTAAAAGAGAAGCAAATATACCTCAACCCCCACAGGCAGAGAAATCTAACTTTGAACTTCTTTTTAAATTAAAAAGGGGGAGGGAGGCGAGATAAACTATTAATAAGTATGAAAAATTAACTGAGCTACAAGTTTTGTTTTTCTTGTTCAAAAAATTCTTTAAACACAAGGGTAGCAGATATAAAGGAGAGGTTCACATTTGACTGACTTCCTATTTTTTTAACAATAGTTTTTTTTTTTTAGATTGGACTCTTTGATCTTGAAAGAATTTTGCTCTTATATGATGGGGAAGAAGGGGGTGGTAGTGAAATGATCTGTTTTAAATGATGATGCAACTTAGGGATCAAAGCCTTAGCTTTCTTCTAGCCATAATATGCTGTACTTGCCACAAAGCGTGAGTCTCCGGGCTCCTCTCCTTCGTAAGAAGGAAATAAAATACACAGAGAAAGACGTGAAGTCTCTGCAAGGTGCAAAGTCTAAAAAACAAACAAAAAAAGGCAAAAAAAAAAAAAAAAAGGAGGAGGAGACACTGCCCCTTTAAACGTTTTAGTGCATATGGAGTTTGATTTCTGAAAGAGATCAGTTTAACATCTCCATAGAAACCAGCAACAGATTATCATCAACAGAATAAATAACTAGTCTAATAAATTAAACAGGAGGCATAAGATCGCTGGAAACCTGATTACTGAAGTTCAACAATATTCTCCATAAACTCTCGTTAACCGCCTATAAGGTGGCTAACAAGATGGGGGGGGGGGGCGTCAATCTCTCCAATCCGCCGGATTCCGGGGAGAGAGATGGTGGCCGCTGCCGGGAAGGAAAAAGTTCCCCATCCTGCCCTGGAGAGGGTCTGAGAGCTCGAGCGAGGGGCAAACCATAAAACCGAAGTTTGGGAAGTGGGAAAGCGGCTGAGCGTCGGGGGAGGTAGCGCGAGTCGCCGGAGACGGCGCGGGACGCGACGCCCGCCCGGGACGCACCGCCTCGCCGCCACCAGGGTGCAAACCCCGAGCTTTGCGCTCGGGCGCCGAACAGCCCAGCGCCCCCTCTGGGCACGTGGAGCGCAGCCCAGGCGCAGCCCCCGGGGACCAACTACCCCCCTCGCCACGCCCGGCGCAGCTGCTCCTGCTCAGCCCGGACAGCTCCCTTTAGGACGGCGACGTGTGTGTGTGTTTGTGTGGTGTGTGTGTGCGCGCGCGCTCGCCGTGGGGTGGGCGGGGGGGGGGGCGCACCAATTTACCGGGCGATGTTTTCCAGTGCCCTCGCGCGCTCTCATCGCACGCCTGTACCGGCTTAGAGACGTCCTAAATTTACAACTTTGCCTGGCGACTACCCTGGCTTTTTCCCCCTCGCCGCCCCCATCTCTTTGAGTGTGCGGGGTGTTGGCAGGACGAGCACACACTCTGAGGGTCGTGACCCCAGACTTCGCTGGGGTAGCGACGCATAAACCCCCAGTCGCGCCCCTGATCCAGCCGGGTTTGGGGGAGCTCCAGGCTCGTTGGAGGGGTGTTTTCGCTGCTTCCCTGGTGGACAAATCATACACACCCGCACCCTCCCCAGCGTGACTGGAAGGAGGTCCTCGCCGCACCCACGGCCCGCTTCGCAATCTGAGGCTGGGTCAAGAAGAACTTGTGTGGAGCGAGAAGCGGCCCCCTGCCTCCCTCGGCACTCCTCTCCTCCCCCAACTCCGGACCCGGGTCGGGGATGACTTGGAAGAAGAATCTGCGCCCACCCCCTAGAGAAAAATCTATTATTATTATCTTAATCTACGCCCCCAAAGTGTCCCTCCCGCCGTGATTGACGGCGCATACACCTGTTCCCCTCGCCGAGGAGCTTCCAACGCTGGGGACACACATTCTCCCAAACGCTCTGCAGCGGCCCAGTGCCCGCCGGCTGCCCTCGCCCGGCCGGCCCCCGCCCGCCGCCCCAGCGCGCCCCTGCTCGTACCTTGCCACCCCAGCGGCCGCCCCCTCCCCTCCCAGGCCCGGCTCCCCGGCCCGCCCGCTCCCGGCCGCGCTGGCTTCGGAAAGAGAGAAAGAACAGAAAGCAAAACTTCCTGGCGGCCGACGGCCATCAGCTGCACATTCTGCAAATGCCACCGAGTAAAAATAAACCGGCCGCCGCTCCGCCCGGCCGGCTCACCCCGGGCGCACGACTCAGGCCCCTGCCCCGGGAGCTCCCTGACTGTGGGTCCAGCCCGATCCCCCATTCCCGCGCGCCCGCTGGAGCCCCGCTCCCCGATGCTCCTCTGCCAGCCACCACGCGCTCCTTCGCCCTGAAGTTCGACCCCAAGTGACCCGGCAGGGCCCTCTCCCCTTTGGTGCCCCCCTGTGCCCCCACAAGCTACTCTTCCCTCTGTCCTCCCCTTGGTGCCTATTTCAGCCGTGCGCCCCCGGATTCAGGGCTCTCCTTCCCCAATTGCTGAGCCCCGAGGTCACCCTCAGCCCACCCTGGGGGCACAGACCCCGCCAGACTCTCTCCCACCGCGGCCGAGCCCCCTGGGAGCGCACAGTTCCACCCGCCCGCCCGCCTGCTAGCCCAGCGTCCCACGTCCCCGGGCGCAACTTCTCTCCCGTCGCACACAACAACCGCGGCAACTCCCCCTAACTTTTCCCCGGACCCAGGCGACAGCCGCACGGCCCTCAGCCGGTGACCCGGCTCCCTGTGCCCAGCACTGCCAGCCCTGCACCGGGGGAGGCTGGGGTGGGGGGGGGGGGAGTGAGGAGCGTCACTTGCCGCGCCCGGAGCAGCGCACTTGAGACAAACTTCTCAGGCACAAATGAAAAAGGGGGCGCCGCTCCCCCAAGTCAAGCAACCTCTTGCCTTCGTTTTCCCACCCGGAGGCACCCCTTGGCACCCTGCACCTAAATGAACACTGCCTACCTCTGCCGGTAACACCTACACCCTGGTATTAGGGCACAAGAGTCGGCTGGAGGGGTTCCTCACCCACCCCTTCCCCTGGGCAAAGTCTTGCAAAGTCACCCCAGCGCCCCTCACCCCTGCCTCCTTCTCTGCCCTGGAGAGCGCACGAACCCATGCAGTAGGGGGGTTGGGGGGGACGTAGGGGGAAGGAGTGATTCCTCGGTATAGGAGAGCACCTGCCTGCCCCCCGGGAGCCCGCAGGGCGGGGGGCGCCCCCACCCTCTTTGCAAAGTCCTGCACTCGCGCCTGGCACCTCCCCCTCTTCTCCCCTACCCCGCCGCCCCCTCAGCTGGAGTAAGTGACCCCCAGGAGCAGCAGCCCTCCCCTCCCCTGGAGCCGCGCGCTGGGCATTCCCCTGGCCACGACGGGCGACGCGCCGCCCCGCGCCCGGGTGCCAGCCCTCCGTGCCCCCTGCCTCCCGCACGGCCGGAGTTGGGTGGCAGCCGCCGCGCGCAGGCTGGCTGGCTGGCTGGCTGGCTCTCTCGCTCGCTCGCTCGCTCGCCCGCTCCCTGCTGCAAGCGGCAGCCCGGGGGGTGGGGGGCTGCACCGGGACAGGGGGCGAGGCGGGGAAGCACCCTGAGGCCCGCGGAGCTGAGGGGCTTGGGGGGGCCGCGGCGGAGGGAGCGCCGAGTCTCTTACCTGCACTTGGGGCGGCTTTGGGTGACTTTCCAAGTCCGGGGGAAAAATGTGTGTGTGTTTGGGATGGAGCGCCGCGGGCGCGCATGCGCTGCCCAAAGTTGCCGGATCCCGGATTTTTCGCTCCCAGTCTCCGCTCTCGCCCGCTGTGATTATGGAATTCTCCGCGGCCGAGCGGGCGAGTGGGTGGCATGCAAAACCCGGGCCGGATCGCGGGGCCGGGCTCCGCTCCACCCTCACACCCCCAGACCTTCCCCTCCTGGTTTCTTCCCACCCATCGTCCCGGCTGAGGTCGGCTTGCGCGCGCCACGAGACACGGCCTGCGGAGGAGCATCTGAGCGCGCTCCGCTCTTTCGCGGCTGGAGAAGCTTTCTACTCCCCGCAACTGAGGGGAGCTGAGGCTGGGGGACAAGAGAGACGGGACGGGACTGGGTGACTTTTCACCTCTTCTGAACCCCGAGAGCCCGTCTGTTTCCCACTTTTCCACTGAAAAACTAGCTCTTTTCTGCAAGTTAGAATTTAAAATTGTCGAACCCAAAGGAACGTGATGTTCTCACTCTTTATCCGCTTTGCACTTATTCTTTGCAAGGGAGTTTTTCATTCAGTCCATTGTGCAAGAAATAAATCCTCAAGTGAGCAAGATAGGCCGTGAAGAATGAACCTGGGGGGGGGGGCCGGGTGCAGATAATGAACATTAAAACAAGTGAATTGTATTATTTCAGAGAGTGAAAGTATCCGTGAAGAAAATAAAACAAGGCAATAGGGTAAAGAGTGTCTTGGGAGAGCTAACTTCCCCCTCTCTAGGTGTCAGAGGAGGGCCTCTTTGAGGGGGACCTTCATACTCCGCTGGAGAAATCCCCCTTTTCTCCCTTTGCCCACCCTGCCCAGCTCCAGTTGGTCTGAGGTGGCCACACCAGGCTGAGCCTGGAGGTCAGCAGCAATCCTCCGCCCGATAGCTCTGGTCCTGCCTTTCTCCACCAGGCCACCGGCATCCCAGGACTGAGGTAGTCCCTGTACCTGTTTTCCCTTCTGAACAAGGACAGGATGGAAATAAACCTGAAAGAAAGGAGGAAACCCTCACATAGTGAGATAAGTAAGAAATTGACCACAGTAGTAAACTAAATAGCCAAATGATTCCTCAAATAAATGAATAAAAATTCAAAGTATGACCCACAACTTGGAGAAGTGTTCAACAGAGTGCATTAAACTAGGAGGAAATGCCACAGGCTAGTAAACACTGTTGCAGGGTGGTAGACTTTGGGGCCTAATCTGCAAGGTTTCAGCAAAGCCTCTCAGGACTGGAAGTGACCAGAAGCCTTGTATAGTAATTGCCCAAGACAGATATCTGCTGGGACGCATTCCATGCCCTGCCTTAAGCTGTAAGTTAATTGGTAAATGGATAGAGACTGGGGACTCTGGGGCCCCCTGGCCCTGAGGTGGCCAGGATTTACCCTATCCCCTAATAAAGCCTCCAGATTTGGGGGAGCAGGCTCAACAGTCTCACAACCCTTAGATGCTGTGTGATCTCTACTTGTTTTGAACTGGCTGAGAAGAAACCAACTCAAAGACAGAGCTCGTCTCCTTACCACCTGGAATGGGTCTAGGAATCAGTTTAGGATTTGTCTGCACAGGGAGGCCAGATTTGGGAGTGAGACACACCTCTCGGGTTCATTTAGTTTTCTCCCTTCCTTCTCCCCAGAATTAACAGGAAGCAGCAACACATCAATAATTAACAGTCTCCATGGACCACTGACCCATTACTTTCCATCACCACCCCCACCTTCAAAGGCGTCCTCAGTTCCTAGGAGTTAGCTGCTGGCCTACCACCTACAAGACCCATGTGCCCGGTGACTCAGCAGAATGCACAGCCCCAAAGATCTCCAGCCCAATCCTGCCTTTCTGCAGAAGGAGACACTGAGGCAGGGTGAAAGGTAGTGACCTGAGAAGTGGTGAGGTAGGTCTTCTAACCTTTGATTTGGAGCTGGTTCCGCTCCTGGGCCAGAAGAGAGACATGGTTAAGGGCTGGGGCTTTGGGGTCAGACCCCAGCCACTCCCCAGCTGGGTGACCTTGAGTAAGGCATTTGACCCCTCTGTGCCTCAGTTGCCTCAACAGTAAAATGGGGATAGTAATAGTGCCTACTGCCTTCGCTTGTTGAGAGGCTAAAATGAGTTAATGCAGGAAAAGTGCCTGGGCCAAGACAGTGATCGATAAATGCCAGTAATTGTCATTGCTCTTTGGGACATCCAGTGCTCCCTCTGCTTCTCATTTCCTCCTGTCCTATCTCCCTTCCTTCTTCTCTTCTGTCGTTTTTTTACTCCAGCAACAGTCCTGCACTCATTCCTTCATTCAGCAGGCACTTGCCGAGCCCCAGTGAGGAGCATATCTTTACCAGGGCTGGGAAGACAAAAATGAACTAGATAGGCCCTGGCTGAGGAGTTTGATAGTCTCTCCTCTCCCGCTTTTCCCACTATAAGGCTCCCCCTCCCCCCCAACCTAACAGCCACATCTCACCCACCAAACTTTTATTAAAACATTTATTCTTCCCTCCATTTTTTCTCAGCTGCTTCACAATTCTCCATCCCCCAGAGTCTTTCTGCTTCCTCTGAAGGAACCTGATCTGGGGTCAAGGAAGCTGGAAGCAGAGGTGAGGCTGGGAGGAGCACAATGGGGTGAGGTGAAAAGGGAAGGCTCCTCTTCCTTTCCCATCTACCACCCCCAACTCAAAAAAAAAAAAAAAAAATTAAAACAAAGCAAGGGGCTAGGAGAGAGCACCACACCCAAAGAGCAGCCTCTGCTCTCTCAAGGCTCTCAGTCCTGTTCCCCACCTCCACTTCCCTTGCAGGGACTGAAATCAGATGCTCTTTTCCTCATTTGCTTCATTTTAGCATTTCCTGGGCTTTCCCTAAAATAAAATACAAACTCTTTGCCATGGTCAGCAAGATCTGGCCACCGCCTGCCCCTGGACCTCACCCCCCCACCCTGCCCTCGGTCACACTGCCCTGACACGCTAGCTTCTTGCTGTCCTGGAAAAGGCTGTCCCTACCTCAGGGCCTCTGCACTTGCTGCCTCTGCCCGGGATGCTCTTTCGTGGCTGATTCCTTGGCATCATTCAAGTCTCTGCTCACATGTCACCTCCTCAGCTAGGCTTTCTCCCTCCAGTAGCTCCCAGCCTTTCTCTCTCTTTACCCTGTTTGAGTGTCTACAATGATTTTGCTTATTCATTTGTTTCCATGTTTCCTGCCCAGCTGCCCCTGCTAGAATGGGAGCTCCTTGGAGGCAAGGGCTTTGTTCTGTGTCCCCTCACGTCCTCAGCCTTGAACAGTGCGTGGCACATAGTAGGTCCTCCCTCTCTGTGAGTCAGGCACTGAATCCAGATGAGCCTACGTGGTTCCTGCCCTTGACAGACCTATGCTGTGGGAGGATGACGAGAAGGCTCCTGGGACAAAATTTGGGGAAGGGGGAGCAGCTGGTGCAACTTAGGCGTTGCCAGGAGTTGCCAGGTTGACATGGTGGCTTTGCCGTGTTTTCCACTCCCTGGCATTTGGCCAGGGGTCAACAGTGGGGAAATAGATGGCCCCCCAACAGGTGGGAGGGGAAGGGAGGTCAGCTAAGGCCCCTATAGAGGTCATCTATCTAGCCCCCTACCTCCTGGTGGGCTGGCTGGGATCCAGACCCTCTCCCATTTCTAAGTCTCCAGGGAAGACCCCCTCATGCTCCCCGCTAGACAGTGAGCTTCCTGAGAGTAGGATCCGTGCCTTTATTGCAGAAGCCGAGGAGTCAAACACAGTGCCTGGCACTCAGGAGGCTCTCGATGATTGATTGCTGAACAAATAAATGTGAGTCTGTCTCAGTTTGTTTAATTGGGAAAGCCTTGAAAATAATCACAGCTCCACTTCCTGGTCGCAGTGTTTTGGTTTCTGGTCCTCTGCAGTGACAGAAAGCAACACCTAATCGTACATCAGAGGCTGTTATTTATTGAGTGGTTATTATGTGCCAGGCACCATGCTAAACATTTGTGTTATCTGTTAGACCCACAACAACTGTATGAGGTGGTTATTATTATGAATATACCCATTATACAGATGAGGAAACTGAGGTAAAGAGAATAACTTTCCCAAGGCTGAGCTTGGCCGTCTGACTCCAGGGCCAATGCTTTTCACTCCCAGGGACCAGCTGCTTGGGTGGGCAGGTGACAAAAGCCTCACACCCCGACTTACCCTGGTGCAACAAGCGTTTATACCTTTACTCTGAATTCATAAAGAGATGCAACTTGAGGGCCAGCCCTGTGGCTTAGCGGCTGAGTGTGCGCGCTCCGCTACTGGCGGCCCGGGTTCGATTCCCGGGCGCGCACTGATGCACCGCTTCTCGGGCCATGCTGGGGCTGCGTCCCACATGCAGCGGCTGGAAGGACGTGCAGCTGTGGCATGCGGCTATCTGCTGGGGCTCTGGGGAAAAAAAAAGGAGGAGGATTGGCAGTGGATGTTGGCTCAGGGCCGGTCTTCCTCAGCAAAAAGAGGAGGATTGGCATGGATGTTAGCTCAGGGCTGATCTTCCTCACACACACACAAAAAAGAGAGAGATGTGAGTGCATTGGGCGAGGAGGAGGGAGCAAGTAGAACAAATCTGTCCTTTAATGTAAATCTTATTTCAATCCTTTAGTAAAAGTCAAAAGGAACCAAAGAAATCACAGGGCCAAGCACCAGATTTTGTACACAGTAAGCACTCAATAAATGTTGACAAAGAATCATTATTTTTAAATTTAAAAAATTAAATTTTTTTTCCTTGTTTCCCTTTTTCCTAAGCTGCTCCTAATTTTGAGGTTCTTCTTGGGTGAGATCTGTGTTTTTCGGGTTCACTAGGCCTAGCCTGGTGCTTGCATCACAGTAGGTGCTCAATAGATGCTTAGTGACTGAATAATTAAACAAATGCCCGAGATAAGTGATTATGGTGATTACTGGGCAAGTTGTAATTAAAAATAAAAAAAGCTGAGTGCATTTCTTTTATTTACGAATGTCTCTCTCGGGAATCCTGGGAAGGGAGAATGGGAGAGGGGGCTTTTTCTCAGACACTAAGCTGGGTTCCCGAATCCCATCCAAGTTGATGAACTTGACAAATCCTTCCACCCTTAAGTTCCCTCATTCCTTTCGCAAAGCACATAACTATTTGTTTCTGACTGTGTACAGAATACGTGTTTATTGTAGAAAATTCAGAAATGACAGATAAACAGGAAGAAGAAAATTGAAATCATCTGTAATCCCACCACCCATGAATAATCACTCTGGATGTTTGGGTGTATTTCCTGCCAGTCTAGGTTTTCTGTGTGTTTGTTTTTTGTTTTTCACTTTGTTTTGTTTTATAAAATCAGAATCACACTGAACATACCGGTTTTTGTTTTTGTTTTCAGTCTGCCAGGTATACGTAGCATGAATGCTTTCTCACGTCATTCAATATTCTTCTACAGCATGATTTTTAATGGCTGTATTGTAGTTTGATCATAATTTACCTAACCAGTCCCTCACTATTGGAAATTTTGGACATCGAACTCGTTTCCAATTCTTTTCATTATTATAAATAACTCTAATGAATATCTTTGTCCATAAATAATTGTGCACATTCCTTAAAGTGGAATTGTTGAGTCAAAGAGTGTGTGTACGTTTCAAAGCTTTTGATTCTCTCGTTGCCAAATTGCCCCCTCCCCGGAAGGCTGTGTGAATTTGCTCTCCCACCAGCAGCGTATGAGGAAGCCCATCTCTCCAGACGCTCTCCAACCTCTGGTTTTCTCTCTCTCTCTCTCTCTTTTTTAACCCCTGTTAATTTAATGGGTGAAAGAGTCTGTGATTCTAGTAATGAATCCTTATTAGAACTGTGCTGGCCACAAGCAGGGGCTGTTTCAAGGTTTGAGCGGCCTTGTTCAGACCCACAACCTCGGGGAAGAGATGAGGAGAAGGGCAGACTCCTAGGAGCAGGGAGCTGGAGCTGAAAGCTTAGCCCTTGTACAGGTTCTCGGGGGCTTCCAGAATGTCTCCCTGAGCCCGGGCTTCTCGGGCATCTGCTCAACTCTGGGGGGTGGAGGGATGGGGTCTATCTCAGTCTTTCAGCCTCAACAGAGATGAGCTCCCGCTTCCTCCTACCTCTCCGCCCACACCTTCCAGAAACCTCTTTCGACAGAGGAGCCTTAGGGATTTCTATGCCACAAATACTGCCTGTTTTCTGAGCTCAGGATCCACACTTTGTCCCTGCTTTCATTTTCCCTGCCTGAGCTCTCACTCTGGTCCAGTCAAGGGACAGGCTACTTTGTTTTCCGGTGCAACCTTCTCCTTTTCTAGTTTGTTCTAATTAATTTACTTTTTTGGTATTTATGTTTACCCCTGCCTGGTAACGAGAAGAATTGCAGGTGACTAATTTTTTCCTTTTAGGAAATGTTCCCTAGTCCCAAGATCTCTGATCTCTCTGGCCCCTTCCAGCCTTATTATCCTCTGAACCATCTAGCTTTTTTAAAAAATAGCTTTAAATTTCTGAAAAAAGGGGTAATTCACATTCACTGCTAACAGCTCAGGAAACACAGAGAAATGCAAATACAGATATGAGGCAGAAAATTTAAAAACATCCGCAATCTGAGAGCCATGCATTTGGGTGTGAATTGGACTTTAAAAATTAAAAGAATGAATTTAAATGAAATCCTCCAGGTACCTCTTTTTGAGCCCACCCCAGCAGTCTGCCTGGGTGACTCGAGGATGTGTATGGATAGGAGTCTTTCACGCCAAGTAGTGAGGTGTGTGTCTGATTTTATCTGTATGGGAGAGTGTGTGTGTGTGCACATGCCTGTGAGGAACTACGCGTCCCTTTAAAGGAGGGTTTGGATCCACGGAGGCATGGCTGTGCTCTGTTTGTACACTGGAAGACTGTGCTCCTGCTGTCAGTAGCCACCTGAATACAGAAAAGTACAGCCAGGTGAAGGGCAGGGCTGACTGCTGACGTCACCTCTTAGCCAAAGATCTACGGGCGACTCCTAACCCCTCCCACGCGTGCCAGGGAGGCGCAGGCCTGGCGCCAGGGCCCTGTCGAACAAGGGAAACTGAGTGATGAAGAAGGGACCACCAGTCCTCAGAACAAAAGCCACACTCCTGTGGCCTTTGTGGTTCCTGCCACTTACCACAGGGGCTCGTATCTCAGCCCCTTCGTCCTTCCTCCCCACCTCTCCCAGATCTGAAATCAGCACAGACCTCTGAGGGCAGAAGCAAAATGGACTAGTCATGGCTGTGCTGCTTCTGTCCCGGGGTACGATCCTGCCTGAGGTTGGTTGATGTGGCCAGGCCACGGGCCAAAGGAACCCACTGTGAGACTCCGGAAGTGGCCATGCTTCCTCCCGACTGGCACTTGTGCAGGTGCCGGCCGCCACCCATGGCACAGTGTCTCACAGAGGGCGGGGCCAGCCGGGGAGGCAGGAAAGAGCTGTTGTGCCGATGAGGTGCCATCGTGTCACACAGACAGGAGTGCCAGCTAGCTGAACGTGGGTGGGGGAGGGCTGCCCTGCTGTGCCAGCCTGGCCTGGATGTGAGCGACAGCCTTGCCCGTCTCTCCAGCCTCACCTCTCAACACCCTCTCTGTCATGCATGTGCACACCTTCTGCTCCAGCCACACGGAGCTGCTTAGAGTTCCAAATGTACCCTGCTGTGTCTCACCTCCCAGGCCTTTGTCCAGGCTGTTCCTTCTGCCCTAAAGACCTTTCCACCCCTTCTTTACTTGTCCTCCTCTCACTCACCCATTAAAACCAAAATAGGTATCACCTCCTCCAGGGAGACTTCCCTGATGTCCCCCTGCCCAAAACTGGGTTAGATGACTTCATTTTGGCTCCCATAGCCCCCTTGTATCCTCAGTCACAGCACTTATCACACTGTGTTATAATTGTCTTCTCCCAGTAGACTGTGTGTGTGTGTGATTTCTAAATCTACGTTTAAATAATCTGTGTATTGGAGCCTGGATTTCTGAATTAGGTCACATGAGTTCAAATCCCAGCTCTGCTACTTACTAGCAGTACGACCTCAGGCAAGTTCCTGACCTCTCTCAGCCTCAGTGTCCCCAACTGCAAAATGGCAACAAAATCAGTATCTGCCTCAGAGCATTGTCAGAAGAACTGATTGAGAATATTCATGCAAAGCGCTTAGCCTGGGTTCACACATAATAACTGTTGTTATTATTATTCCCAGCGTCTAGCAGAATGCTGAGAAAATGTCAGGTGAATGAGCAGCATCTGTGTGTTTGATGTGCCCATGTGTGTGGATGTGTGGCGTATACCAGGGCGTGGTGGCGTGGGGGGAGAACCAGCATATATGAGGAGTCAGGTCCTGTATAGATGTGTGTGTCCACTCCGAAGGGTAATGGGCTGGTTATTTATGGTCAGGGCTTAAGGAAAAAAAAAAAAAAGACAAACCAGTGTTCAGTAATGACAAAGTAATTACCTTTTTATTATTTTTTCAATAGAATTCAGAGGGAGTGCGGGCCTCGGCTGTGGCCAGAATATCCAGCCTGGCTTTGCAAATATCTTGATGCTTTGAGCAACCCCCATTCCAACTTCCAGCCAGGGAAAGGCTGAAGAGGGCTGAGCAGTCCTCCAAACATGGAAGAGGCCAGGGACAGGGAGAGGGGCTGCCCAGGCTCCAAAACGGGAGCTCCAAAGGCAGAGCTCTCCCAAGCCCTGGCTGAGTTGTCCACATAGAAGGGGCCAAACCAGAGCCTAGAACATTTAACAGACAACATTGCAGAGTGGGAAATTGAGGCCCAGAGAGAGGGAGCCACTTACTCACCTGTGAACATGCAGCGAGTTAGTGGCAGAGTGGGAGCAGAGTCCAGGTCGTCTGACCCCAAGCCTGTGCTCTTTACCACCACGTGACTCACTTGAAAATAGGGGTCTGCTTGGCCCTGGAGCTTTGCCTCAAATTTCTACCTGGAACCGGCCTGATTTGCCAGAAGGTGACTTTTTTGAGGGGTCCTTCACGGGATTGTTGGAGACATAATTTTAAGGCACCAGGACCCAGGATGTTAACTAGACTACACTGTGATTGGCATTATCTATCTATTAATGGCTAACGGCCAGGGAGGGGACCAAATCCACTTTAGCCTCTTGTGTGTTCATCCATCCACCCATCCCTGCAAACAAACTTCTCTTCATCCATCCAAACTTCCTTTCTTCCATCCATGCATCCATGCATCCATGCATCCATCCATCCATCCATCTATCCATCCATCCATCCATCCATCCAATTATCCATCCATCCATCCATCCATCCATCCATCTACTCATTTAGTCATTCATCCACCCATACAACCTTCCATCCATTCACCCATCCATTCATCCACTCACCCATCCATTTATCCAACAAACATCTGTGGATGCCCCGATGTGCCAGGCACCTTGCTAGAACCTGAGTCTGGGGATGCTGAGATGCACAAAACAAAATATCTGGAGTAACCCATGAAGAAACTTCGTGGCCTAGGAAGCTTCTCAAAAACACTAGAGACAAGTGCAGGTAGATGAAAGTGACCTGACAGGGAGTCAAGCCCCTGGAATTCCAGGCCCAGCTCTGTCACTTGCTTGCTGAGGGCTCTTGGATATGTCCCTTCGATTCTGTCTTTGCCATGGTTTCTTCTTCTATCAATTGGGAGTGTTGGACTAGCTTGGAGGGCAGGTGGACCCTGTACAGAGAAGATCTCCTGGATGAGTGGTCTTTTGAGCAGGAGATTGTGAAGCTCCAAGGGTGCAGGGCATAGGAGTTCCCTTGGTTTGCGGTGAGAGGATGAGGACCAGAAGACTCTGGAAGAATAAGGAAGAGGAATGAAGTGTGGGGAGTCTGCTCCAGCTCCACCTCGCTCTCTGGGTCCTCAAACCATTCCTCACTTTTCCTAACCTGCCTGTGGGTCCCCTAGACCTGGGATCTCTGATTCCAGGGAACAGACGAGACCCCGTCCCTTTATCCTCCGTTCCCCACCTCCCAGCCCCTGCCTCCCCACAGCTGTGATAACCCACACGTAGCGCTCTGCCCTCTGGAATTTATTTTAAGGTCTTGGCTTGTTTATTTATTTTATTTAGAGATTTCTCGGTGCTTTGTGGGGAGGAAAATTCGAATGGGGTGATTATGAAATACTATTTCACCTCGCTGTTCATTCACAACAAACAAAGAGAAATGATTGGTGATTAAAAATGCATTCTCTCTGCTTGTTTTCTTTTGTTTTACCATTATGGAAATATTATAAATACTGAATACTAATCTAGACCTCGGGGACCTCACAGACCTTCCAGAAACCAAGGCTCCTGCTCTTCCCTGGGGCAGCCTCACGCTGTCCTCTGGGGCCCCAAACTATGGCTCAAACCCTCCCAAGAGGGTCCCAGGCCAGAAGGCCCCATCACTCAGTCCTCACTGGACAGGGATTGAAGTCACCCACTTCCTTGTCCTGGTTCCTTGCTTTGGCAGAACCGGTCAAGGACAGCAGATCTGTGCATACGGAGAGCGCTTGATCAATTCAAAAGTCATGATCATAGAGTTTTACTCCCAGAGTCAGCCTGAGCCCCACTCCCTGCCCCACCACTTCCTGGCTGTGTAAGCTTGGGCAGGTTGCTTCACCTCTCTGAGCTTCTGTTTCTTCCTCTGTAAGATGGGGGTAAAAATGGTACCCACCTTGTAGGGCTGCTTTGAGGATTAAATAGGATCATAACATCTTATCACAGGGCCTGGCAAACAGAAGTGCTCGATAAATGTTGGCTGCTATCTCAGTTAATACTCCCTCTCCCTCTTCTGGGTCTCAGTTTCTCCCTCTGGAAGGTGAGAGAGCTACACTGGCTGCCTTCTAAGTTCCTCCCAGCTCCGGTGGGCGAGGCTTCTGCCTCCAGGATGGGGTGCAGTGGGGACATCCTCCCGCATCCTGACTTTCTCGGAGACCTTGGCTCCTTCCTGGGAACACAGCCTGTGCCTGCTCGGCAGCCCTCCTAATCAGAGTCTGCTTCCCATGGCCTCTTGTTGAGCCATAAACCCGGCACTTCCTTGGGTTTCAATCACAAACAAATAAATAAGAGTCAGAGGGCCCAATCCAATTCCAAAGTGTTACACCAAGTCCAGATAAATAGCGAGTTCCGTGGTGTCCACGTTCCTTTTATCTTTCACTTTATTTAACCAAATTAACTGCTCTCCATGTCCCCTGCGTGTGAGTTTCTCTCTCTGTCATATAAAATACAATCACGCTTGCTTGCTACATGTTTCAGATACTTTATCATTAACATCAATTCCAGCCAAATTAGGAGTTTCTCCCAACATAATTGCCCTTCCCATTATCCAGCACTTTATTTTTTCAAAGCACTTTCCAACCATTAATTAGTTAACCCTTAGGACGCCCCAGAGCAGACGCTCAATGTCACCCTCCCTGTCTCCCAGCTGGGAAGGGGGGTAGGGAGGGGTCAGGTGGTTTGTTGGAAGTCACCCTGGATGTGGGGGCTGCAGGCTAGGGTGGGACCTTGGGAATCCTCCTTCCAGACTCAGACCCTCTGTCTGGGCCAGGTCGAGGCCTGGGCTGCAACCGACTTTAATGTGCTCTGAGCTGGCAGGGGGGCTGGGGGTCCCCAACACCTTTAAATCCCCTCACTCCTGATTCTCTCTATGGCTTGCCAAAGGAAGGAGGGAGCAGAATGGAAGATGGCTGGGTGGTGGCATCTCCTTTGCTGTGGAGAGTCAGGACAAAGAAAAGAGAATAAGACACCCATCAGACAAAGGGACAAGCAGGTGCCATGTCTATGGCCCAAACCATTTATTCGTTCCCACCACCAACAAGCACCCACTGAATACCTCAAAGGTGCCAAGTAGCAGACTTCCCTCCTCTAGAATGTCCAGTAAGCAAAGTGCCTTTGGTGTATGGTTGTGGTTTCTACAACCGAAGGGAAGACTTGGGGGTTGTTTGGAAAATTGGATCTCTTGGGCACCCATTCCAGAAGTGGCTGTGGCTACCAAGTGGGGCCCAGCTCCCTCCATAATTCTGCCAACACTTTGTCCTTTCCTAGTTGGGTGCAGCCACAGTCTTAGTCGGTCCCCAGCTATGTGGGCAACTTAAAACTTTAGAGCAGACATCCTGGGAAGATTCAGGGGATGCCATCCAGGGAAAACAAAATGATTTGTTTCTTGGACAGGGTTCTGGCTCGTCAAGATGAACTCTGCTTGCAGCTGCTAGGGACACACTGTCGAACCACCAATATTTTACATTTACAGCCTCTCCCTAGTCCTAACTTCTTTAATGATTTTTTTTTTTCTTAAAATACATGAGCTGGCTCCCACAGGGACATTGCCAGGAACCTTCAGAGAGGTTTTCCAAGCTGCTCGTTAACTCAGAGCCTGATGAGTTTCACAAGCTTTTCTGTTTCAGCCGCTCTCCTTCCTTCCAGTTGCCTTGAGGCTGGGGCCACACGCGCTAAGGCAGCCTTGCAGACAGAACACCAGCTACCAGCCCGAGAACTTTCCCCTGCCCTCCCCGCTCTTGTCGCGTGCTACTACTCTGTGAAATCAGACTGCAGGGAGCTTTTTCAACCCAAGGAACAGACTCGCCAGGAGGGCAGAGAGCACACTGACCATTTCCTCTCTGCAGTCAGACACCCTGGGGTCTGAATCCCAGCTCTGCCACTTCCTAGCAATTTGACCTTGGGCAAGGAGACCTCTCTAAGCCTCAGTTTTTCAATTGTCCAGTGGAGTTGTTGTGGGGGCCAAGTGAGACAAAGCATGTGAAGGTCTTAGCACAGTGCCTGGTCCATCGTGGGTGCTCAGGGGACGTGAGCTATCATTTTGGTCAAGGAGAAGATCGTAGGCTTTATTATGACTTTCATTCTTCCCACCTCCTCCCTTTCATTTTGTCTCCATCTAATTTCTTTCTGGGTCTGAATATGTAAGCAAGACGATGTGATTAGACAACACCCTCGACCTCAAGCTCTTCGTTTCACAGAGAATAGACATATAAAGGTGGCAAGATCTAGTTGGCCCCAAGCCCCTGACCAGCTGCCCCAGATGTGTTACCTTCCACATGGCCCTCGTGTTTCAAGCCCAGCTCCGTTGCCAGTCGCCATAAGCACCATGAGAGCAAGACCATGTCTGGCCTGACCAGGGTTGTCCCCCAAACTCCCATCTGAGTGCCTGGCCCATAGCAGCCGCTCCACAGATACCAGTGAATACTCAAATTGTCCATGGAGCTGTGCTCTTCCTCCTGGGCTGGGATTTTTTTTTTTTTCATCTCTTTTAAACTTCTGGAGCTCTGTGCAAAAATAGGTAATAGCTCCAGACTGACAAAAGCCATGGTGGACTCTTTCCTCGCTGCCCCTGCCTTTACAGCTTCACTAAAAAGGAACATCCTACTCATTCTCCCCTAACCAATGATTTTCCTGCAACCACACATTCATTTGTTCATTTATTCACTCAACAAACATTTACTGAGTGTTGAGTACAGCTAACCTGGGTTTGATCCTGGCTCTAACACATACCAGTTGGGAGAACTCAGGCAAGTGGTTTAACCAAGCTGATCCTGGGATTTCTCTTCTGTAAGAGGGGATAAGAGTGCCCAGCTCTCCAGTCTGTCATGTGGAGTTGATGAAACATCAGAAATGCCCAGCGCTTAGCACAGTGCTGGCACATACTAGGCCCTGCACAAGTGGCACGAATTTTTATTACGAGCAGAACTCAGTGTAAGGACCATAGGAGGTGCAGCTGAATTTGAGTCCCTCCTGTAAAGCTTTAGGTCAGCAGCAATCCTCCTGCAGGATTGAGAAAATCAAAACTCAGAGAGGTTGTGTGGTTTCTTCAGGTCACGGAGCAGAGCCGTGTGGCCAATCTAAGAACCTCAGACTCCGTTTCTAGCACCTTCCTCTACCACTCTCCTACTCTGCATTACACCCTGCCCCCTCACTCCCCACCCCTTGATGACACCTTTTACTCACACAGGTGCAGCCTAGGGCCTTCTCCGGCACACTTGAATGGCCAACTGGCACTCTGTGGGGCTGAGATGCCCCCGTGCAGGCCCACCATCATAGGGGGTTTATGCTAGAGACCCCACCAATGCCACTTCTGTGACAGCAACAGTGGAAACCGCCCATCCCTGGGGCCCAGCATCTCCCAGTGATGCTGAGGGAGGATGAACAGGCCAAAAAGAGTTAGAAAAAAAAAGGATCAGATTTGGCCTTACCTGCCCTATGGCTGCCCCCACAAGGATCCACTGAGACCCTTGCCCAGCATCCCTGAGTCCTGGCACCAAATTGAGGAGTCCTCGCAAGCAGTCCCAGCAGCCCTGCCCAGAGCCTGGCACCACCTCGGCAGCCAAGGGACAGGCCATCTTTCCAGGTGGGTCCTGTGAGTGATGCTGGGCCATGAGCGATGGAGGTAGGGCCATTCTGCCAGCCCTGCAGCCCCCAGCCCAGTTCTACTGGGGCTGCTGCTCCTCCTCCTCCCACCAATAGCCAGCAGTTAGTGGGGCTCAGCCTGTGGCAGGCCCTGGGCTAAGGGCTCTGACTTACAGCATCTCATTTAAGTCTCACTCTGCCCCTTTGAGACAGAGTCTGGATCATTCCCATTTCATAGATGGTCAGACGGAGAGGTGGAAACACTAACTCAACTCTGTGTCCCTAGCACCCGGGACTGTGCCTGGCAGGTACATAGTAGACACTTGATAAACATTTGTGAAATAAATAAAAACATGACCAAGGGAGTGAATAAATGAAAGGTAATAATTCCTATTAATCAAGAGGACTATCATGTGTAAGCCGCATTCTACAGAATTTCTGTATGCTAGCTTGTTTAATCTCTGCAGCAATCCTATGGGTAGGTACCATCATCATCGCCTCCATACATGGAATTCAAGACCCAAGGAGATTAAGAAACTCCCTCGGGGACACACAGGTAGCAGGCAGCTGGGCTGGGAGCTGAACCGGGGCAGTCGGGCTGCAGAGCCTGCATTGTTACTCCTCTATGCCACGGTGGGTGAGTGAATGGGCGGGTGGTGGATGAGGGTATGGGGCTCCCGGAGCTCCGCCCTGGAGAGTCTCTCTGCCTCTGCTGCACTAGTGTTCCCAGCCTGCAGCCAAGCTAGGGGAAGCATTTCCTCTAAGTCCTGACTGCTCTCCCCGACACATTCCCACCGTTCGTTACCTACGCAGGGAATTAAGACTCAAATCCTCGTTTGACACGATGCAGGAGGATGCTAAGTACTTAAGCGCTAATTAATTAGTGAGCTGTACCCGCCGCCACCAGCCACTGGAGGAAACCTCAAACAGACCCCCAGAGCGCCAGCGCCCTCCCTGCCATGCAGGCCAAGACACCACTTGAGCACGGAAGACAGAGAAGAGAGTGCCGCACGGGCAGCCCCAGCCCCAGCCTCTGGAGAGAAGGGGGTCTGGACCAGCTCTAACCCCTGCCTTCCAGTCCTCAGAAACCTGTGGGAGCTGGAGTTCTGGGACCCTGGCATGGCCGGGGCTCTGGATGTGACTCTCCCACGATGGACGAGCCTGGGTTTGTCTGACTTTGCAACAGGATCTCAAGGCAAGGCAAGAATTCGGGGGGCACACCGATCTCCATATTGGGGGCAGTTTCTGGGCCCTTTAGACAAGAGGAAAACCAGCTGAAATGTGTTTTTCAGGGTCGGGGCCAAGGGGCAACCAAGGCTCCCAACGCTGGTACGCAAGGGCCCCCTAAAGCTGGCTTCACCAAGGGGGCCCAGGCTTAGAGGTGGGCTCTGCCTACCTCTCTTGACCTTAGTCTTACCCTCTGTGGCTGGCCAAGGTCAATCTCCCAGATGGGACAGATGGTAATTGAAAGCTGGGGCTTTGGAATCTCACTGGGGTTTGACTCCCTGCTCTGCCACATCCTAGCCAGTCAGTTTCTGAGCCTCGGTTTTCTCAGCTGTAAAACAAGGACTCACATTTCCCCACGGGCCTGTCATGGGGATAGTGAGGTGATACACCGAAGCACCTTGTGGGCTGCCTGGCGCATAGCAGTCCCCCAGCAAATGGTGGTAGTAGCAGTACTAGACGGCGGCGTCATCGTCATCATCTAAGGAAACTTCCCACTTGACTCTCAATTCTTTGAGCCCTGTAGGGTGACCAATCCTTCTGGTCCCATCAAGACTGCCCAAATTTTAGCAGTGAAACCCCACAGTGCAGAGCAAACTGGGACAGTCGGTCAAATTCCCTGTTGCCCTAAAGAGAATGGAGAGGGAGAGGGGAGACCTGGCATTGCTGGACACAGCTGCTCGCCACAAGGCCTTCCCCAAGTCGGGACTCCCTCGCATCCCGGGCCCTGAAGCCCCCTCCCCAGGGGCGGCTAGACTTGGGAAGGGTCAACAGGGGCATCTGGTGTCCTGGGCAGAGGTTGTGGGTGGCAGAGCCCCAGGCCCTGGGGCAGGAGCTCTGATAATATTCCAGCCTGCGTCAGCTCTGGGGCCCCGCCTCCTGCAATATTTGCTTAACAATCAGCCCAGAAACAGCATTGTTCAGGAGAAAAATGAAAAACATTAGGCCGGGGCTTGTTGTTTTTTCTTGGCTGTCCAAATTCCTCTGGGGCCTTGGGAGGGGAGGCGGTGTCTCGGGCAACGCCACCTCAAGGACAGGCAGAGGCAAGAGTGGGGACGCCCATGTTCTCCCGCCACCTCTGCCCCCTGGAGCTGGGGGCAGGTCCTCAGTCTCCCCAGGTGCTCAAAGGGAGGGAATTGCAGACTGGGAGCTGAGTAAGGCAGGAGGATATTTGGTTAGGCTGAAATAGCTATCCTCTCATGCGCTTATACTGAAGCCTCACAGCCATCCAGGAAGGAGTCTCGTCCCCATTTTACAGACGAGGAAGTTGAGGTTCAGAGCACACACGGAGCCAACATCAAAACCAAAGCCAGTCGGTGGAGGTGAGAGAGGGAATTGCTATTTGGCGTCTCAGAGGAGCCAGAGTCTTCCTAGAAATGGACCTTCTCTTTAAATGTGTGTTTGCTCATTAAACACCTTTATCGAGGGCTGAGGAAGTGGCTGGAGGAATGAGAGGAGGGGGGTTTTGCCCTTTCTCCAGAACTCTCAGGCCAGCGCCCACTTTACCCTACTCCAGCCAGGAGGAGGCCAAAGCCCTGACAGGACCCCCACCCGGCACAGCCCCCACGTGGGCAGCCCCGGGCCCTAGCCCTTTCCCCCACCATGCACAGGAGGAGGAGGGCGGGAGGCGGGCCTGGCTCACCTGCCAAGGCTAGCAGCTTGGCATGCAAATGGGCGTGGGGCAGAGACTGAATGTGCCTGGGGAGGGGTGCAGGCAACTGACAGAGGCCAGGCGGGGCCAGGCTGGCTGCTGGGCCGATGCTCCTGGAGCCCCCTCTCTGTTCCAGACACTTGCAATGCATCACCTCCTGTGTCTCCACAGCAGCCCCCTGAGGTCGACTGGTTCTCATCCCCGTGTTCTGAGGAAGGAGGGAAGGAAACCGAGGCTCCAAGAGGCAGAATCACTGGCTCGAGGTCACATAATGGCAGAGCTCGAACACAAGCCTGTCTGCCTCTCAACTTGGCATAACCTGAGTCGGCTCCATGGTGTTAAGAGACGGCTCTGGGGTCAGGCCTCTCAGATTCAAATCCTGACTCTCTCACTCTCTACTGTCACATAAATTATGTCACTGGTCTGTGCCTCTGTTTCTTCATCTATAAGATGGGACAATAACACAACCTCCTCACAGGGTTATTACCAGGGCTCAATGAAATAGTACCGGGCACATAGAAAGTGCTTGACAGAAGGTGGCCATTGCTGTCACCACCTGTAGTTGGAGTAATCACTTTATTACTTTACGACTCAGGCTGCCTCTTTGAAAACAGAAAAGCTGGCAAGGGTTCCCCCAGGAGTGAAGGCTCAGTGGGCTTGGGATCCTGTATCACACTCGAACCTGGTCCTCTATCAGCTCCCCACCTCCATTCCTTGGAAGGATCCTTTTCATCCTCAGCCCCCAGTTCTGGACCATTCTAAATGCCCTGGTCTTGCCAGGACCACTCAAGACTGTCTACCTGTGGCCTGAGCAAGTGCCTCCCTAAGGACCCCTGCCCTCACAGGTGCCCACCACCCTTCCCTGCTCCATGGTGGGGAGGGGGCACCCTGGCCTGAGACCTGGGGCCTGGGTTCTCACCCCAGCTAGTTCCCGAACTTAGGCAAGCCTCTCCCCGGTTCTGGGCCTCAGTGCTCCCATCTGGAAGATGAAGACAAGACTGAAGGAGCCCCAAGGGTCCCCAGAGGCTAAGATCTGGGAGCCCCAGGCTCTCCGAGCTGAGGAAGGAGGAGCAGTAAATCCAGCGGCCCTCAGGCTCCCCTGGATTTCTGCAGCCGCCTCCTGACTGGCCTCAGGCTGGTCCTGCCCACCTGCTGTCTGAGCAGCAGCGGTTCTGAGCCATCACTGCCCGGTCAGAGCCCATCAGAGGCTCCGCGGGGCCTGTAGGGTCTGGTCCAGACTCCTTCACGGGACCCGTGAGGTCTTGCCTGGTGTGGCCCAGTCACCCTCCCGGCCTCGCCCTCTCCCCTCTCCTCTTCAGCCCGCACCGCCTCCAACACACTGGCCTTCTGCTCTCCCTCAAGGGCCGTGTGGTCTTGGCCCTGACTTTTGCTCACACATGGCGTTCCTGGGAGTGCTCTTCCAGCCTGCCCCCTGCCTCCGTTGTCAGGTCTCAAATGAGCATTTCCCTGGCCGCCTGCCTTCGCCTCGGTTACATGTCCCTCCTCTAAGCTCCCAGAAACCCCTGCTTTTCTGGAGTGTAAGTCTACCAGGTCCCTGCCCTCAAGGATCTTATAGTCCAGGAGAGGAAAGGAAGCAACCCCACAGGCACTGGCTCATTCATTCATTCAATTCATTCTTCACCCAACAAGTGTTTATTGAGCACCTGCTATGAGCCGACTGCCAGGGCTGAATCTGAGGTGCCTGCACCGCTGGGGACTAGAGACCCGGGTACCCGGGGGGCATGAGCGGGAGGTGCGGCTCATGCTGTTTAGAAAAGGGCTATGGGAATGTATGATGTGATCTCCCTCTGCTGCAGGCCTGAGAGCACCCACGAGGCCAGGACAGTGTGTTCATCAATTTTTCTCTCCTCCTACCCCTTAGATCCCAGCACAGGGCTTGGCACACGGGAAGGGCTCAGTCTATGTGGGCTGAAGGGAACTGAAGGATGATGCGCTGTTCTCCCTTAGGGCCTTGTGAGTTCTGGGAGGGAAAGAGAGACTGTTGTGGGGGCTGCTGCAATCAGAGAGGGCTTCCTGGGGGAGGTGGCAGGAGCAGGGCTTTGAAGACTGTGGAGGCTCAAAAGTTGGCAGGGAGGAGGGTGGATACTTTCCAGGCGTGGTAGGGGCTGGGATAGAGGTGGGAGGAGCAAGGGGTGTGGAGTTGAAAACAGGGTGGGGGTGGGTGGCGGCATCAGTACAAACCTTGGGGGTGAGGGTCTTGTCTGTGAATTACATTTAGGAAAGATCCAGGCTGCCTATCTGGCTACCACCACTCCTGGGACCCCCTAAGTCCTGCTCTGGCTGGGGCGACTGGGAGCCGCAGTTCTTGCATGCAGGAAAGCCAATGCGTGCAGTCAAAGATGCAGGTGCCCTCCCCCCAGCCCCAGAGTATGGGGAGTGCCCTGGGCAGGGCTTGCCCAGGCCTGGCACTCGGGCTGCGCCCTCTGCCCTGGGACGTCTTGTACCAAGGAGGACCTATTAAAGGGACAAAGGTCCTCACGGGGTGCAGGCACCCCAGCTCGGCCCTGGCAACCAGCCCAGGCTTGGGCTGCAGCAGGAACCCCCACTCTCAGCCCTGCCACCTCAGATCCCAGGGCAGAGAGGAAAGAGGCAGGGTTCTGGGTCTACGGCCCTTGGGGCAGGACCGCCCAAGTTGCGTGAGGCCGGGATGCTGCTTGGCAGGTGCTCTCCACCTGGCAGGGCAAGGCAGGAGACAGGATGCAGAGCGCTTGAGAGTCTGGACCCTGGAGTCCAGCAGTCTTGAGTTCAAATCCTAACTCTGCCCCTAACCAGCTGTGTGACCTTGGGCAAGCGACCTGACCTCTCTGAGCCTCCATTTCCTCATCTCTGAATAAAATGGGGTTAAGAATAATACCTATTATTCATGATTCATTGAGAAAATGACTGAAAACACCTTAAAGCCTAGCACACAGTAGATGCTCAATAAATGGTAGCTGTTGCTTGCCATTATTTGGAGAGAGGGATGGACAGATGGATACCACAGGCTGGTCTTGGGCCCTCTCTGCAGGTCCTGGTGAAAAGGAAGCTGCTCTGAGATACTTGTAGAGATGGGAGGCTGCATCCTCTCCCCAGAGGTTCCCCAGGGAGTCGGCCAGGGGTGGGGGTAATGAAGTGCCCATGGGCGCCCACGGGGTGGGGGTGGGGGTGAGGGTGGCTGCATGGAGGTCTCCTCACGCCAGCACAGGACACGGGCTTCTGTATCGCTGAATCAGGGTGTGGAGGCAATCAGCTGTTAGAAAGTGGACTCGGGTTTTATTATTGCTGAATGTTATCATCCTTGATAAGAACAAGATTAAAGGGGGGGGGCGGGGGGCGGGGGGAAGCAAAGTGCATCATTGGTCTTGCTGAGCAAGCCCTCTGGTCAGGGCCTGGCCAGGACCCCAGAGCCAAGCCCCTTCCTGGGGGACACTGGGAGAGGCAGAGCCTACAGACCGGCGAGTGAGCTGCCAGGCTCCTGCCTGGTGGAATGAGGGGCAGGGACTTCGCAAGCTGAGGGCTCCTGCCCAGGGACACAGGCCCCCATCTGGTCCTCTCCACTGCCAGCCATTGCCAGGGGCTGCCTGCTGAAGTGACCCAGCCCGCCAGCCTCCGTTTCCCCAGCTGTAAACCATGTTAATTACTGCACCTGCTCCAAGGTTCAGGGTGAGGATTGAATGAGGTGAAGGAGGCAGGGCGCCTGCCGTACAGAAACTCCTGTGGCTCCTCCCTCCTCCTGCCAGTCCTTCGGAACAACAGCCAAGGCCCCCACACCATTTTGCCTGCCTTGTTCCTGGTCCCTTTCCCTCTCCTTCCTGTGGTAACGGGGACCTGGCCATGGGACTTGCTGACCCTCTGTTCTGTTCGCTCCCAAGTCTCCTGACGCTGCGTCGCTGTGGGAGGCAGCAGGCCCCATAGTCCCGTTTTTCAGATGGGGCAACTGAAGCCTCAAGAGGGACAGTGGCTTGCCCAAGACCGGAGTTGGAATCGAGGATGCCTGGTTCTCTGTCCAGGGCACTTCCGCCTTCTCAGCCAGCCTCCCTGCCCCTTTGACACCTGGCGGGGTTGCAGGCCTGGCCTAGAAGGGCCCCAGACTGCTGGGGTGTTGGGCTGGCGTGGCTGCGGGGGCCCCGGCCCCCGAAGGTATCTCTGCCCAGGGGACAGGACTCCCCAGGACGGGCCCCATGGCATTCCTTGCCGTCAGGGAAGGCTATAAAAAGCAACACTTTTCAGCCCCAGAGTGTGACCTGTGCGACTTCACAGAATCCAGAGAAAAACAGAGATAACCTTGAGGAGGCCCGACCTTCAGGAGAGCAGGGGACAGGAAAGGGGTACCCCCAGGCTGTGGCTTGGCCTGGGTTTGAGATGGGGCAGGGGGCATGGTGTAAAAGGAAAAACAGAGCTTCTTGATGGTAATTGGAATAATAATAATTATTATTATTAATTATTAATTTTATTATTATTATCATAATCAGAGCCACTGAGTATTTGGGGCTGGTCATGGGCTGGCCCTGTGCATTGACCCCCGAGTCCTTCCAACTCCCAATGAGGTAGATGCTTTTATTAGCCCATTTGACAGACCAGGGAACAGAGGCTCAGAGACAAACAATAACTGGTCCAAGGTCAAGGCTAGAAAAGAAAGGAACTGAGTTAACACCCCCTCACTGCACCTCCCTCAACACACTCCAGCCACAGCGCCTTAATTTGGCTCTTCTAACACTCTGGGGTCTTCTTACCTCAGGACCTTCACACATGCTGTTCCCTCTGACTTAAGGGCTTGTCTCTCCTCTCTCCTCTCCTTAGCTTTCAGATTTAGCTGGAATGTCACTTCCCTTAGACAAGCCTTCCCAGACCACCTCACCTATTCGTTCATTTATTACATATTTATTGAGCCACTACTATGCACCAAGCACTGTTCTGGGTGCTGCCAACACAGCAGTGAACAGAACCCACAGAAACCTCTGTCCTCGAAGGGCTGACACCAATCGGCTCATTGGACTCTGAGCCTCTCTAGCCAGGAGGTGACATTCCCCCTACCCCAAGACATTGCTCCATACTGGGGGGAGACGAAACAGGATAATCCTAGCATATCATCCCAACACGTCCATTTCTTTCTTAAATTGGGGCAGGGGAAGGAAGCATTATCTTTTATCTAAGCAATACAGATCCATCGTGGGACAGCACATCAAACTTAGGTAAACTTTTTAATAGAAACAAGACTACAAGAGGCCACTGGGATGCACCATCAGGCCCCCCTGGCTGGGGGCTGCTCTTAGCGGCACTTTGGGGAGGAAAGTTTGGGACCTCGTACCCCAGTGATCGAGGGGTCCCAGCCTGAGAAACCCAGGCGTCCAAAGGACTGGGGCTAAGTTCCTCTGGTTAAACCTGGATCCGGGGAGGTCAGGAGGGGACCGAAGCCAGGAGCCCAGATTCAAGTCAGGACTCTGGTCTTGCCTGCTGTGCAAGCCACCTCGCCTCTCTGGGTCTCCTTTTCTTGTGGGTAAAATGATGGGCTTGTATTAGAGCTTCTCTGGGATCCCAGCAGGCCCTAAAAACCTGTCTGACTCTAAGGCCAGATTTGGGTGACCAGCTACATTCAGTCCCACACCATCTCCCAGGCTCCTCTCCCCAGGGTCTTCCCTCCCCTTCTTCCCCATCCCCACCCACCAACACCCGTCCTAGTGGTACTTCCTGCCTGAGACCCAGCCGAAGGCAAAGACCCTGCCCCACCCCACCCCCAGGCTCAGAGGGAAAAAAAGGAGAGGCGGGAGGAAGGTCACATTTCTCACTTGGCCCACTGCCTGGTTTTCATTAGGCCCGCTGCCTGATTTTCCTGGGTGGCATTTGCTTTCTTGGCTAGTCTCCCCTCTTTCTTAACAATTTAGGTGGAAAGAGCTGTCACACCCCCGTCCCCTTCGCTGCTGGTATCATGGCCTGGAGTTCTTCCTGCTGTGTCACTTCAGTGCCTCTTGCTGCCACGTCAGTCCATGTCCCCTTTTCCTGGAATCCCCATGGACAGAGAGCAGTGGCTCAGATGCACCCAGACTTGATTGACAATAACACTAATTATGATGATTAGCATTTATTGAGCACTTACTATGGGCCAGGCCCTGTGAACTCAGAGACTTCCCTCAACAACCTTATGAGATAAAGATTGTTATCACCCCGTCTTATAGATGAGGACATTGAAGCTCAGAGACAGCAAGTGATAGAGCTGGGACCCAAAGTCGATGCCACTAACCATCACTCCATATGGACTCAAAGAGCCTTTGAATGCCCTTCTCCTGGCTACATGCATCCCCTAACACACACACCATTGTCTTCTAGATCTTTCCTGCCAATTCCAGAATGGTGTTTTCCTTAAGCATAAGGAGCCAAGGCCCCAAACACAATGCCGTTAGGGTAGCGAGCTCTGAAGGAGCCAACCCATTTTAAAGGTGAGGGAGGTAAGGCTGGCCAGGCAGGACTTCCGGGCCCAAAAACTGGGGACCCTAGCCGCTGGACCTCTTTCTGGGAGTGCGATCAGCTGAAGATGGGACCAAGGGGAAATTGAGCCACCTGGGAAAAGGTGAGGAGAGTCAGAGTCTTCACGGGGACCCAAAACCCTCACCCGCCCCCCCCCCCACCCAGTCTGGGATAAGCAGAGCCAGACAGCTGATGGTGGAAGCGAGTTAGTCCCCACTGTGGGAGGAATTCTCCTGTGGGCAGAGACAGAGGGAGGGGGCGGGGGAAGACTGTACTGGCAAGTCTAGTCGATGTCCTAGCTAGATGGGGGAGACAGGGGCCCTTTCTAGTCTACAGGGGGAGGGCACATGCTGCTACCACCAGCCTCATCGCTCCACCCACCCGGGAAGAAGTAACCACTCTCCCCAGGACCCGGAGCTCAGCTGGCACCAGTGGGGCTGCCCAGCTCCTCAGGGCCAGGTTTGCGACAAAAATCCTGAGATGACGACTGCAGTGATCAGAGTCAAAAGAGAGAGAGAGAAAGAAAGAAAAGGGGAAAAAAACCCTCTAGTGCCTGACATTCTTTTTAGGATGCCCATAAAAGATAATGTGACCTGTAAAATCTGCAAGCTGCTTCCCAGCCTGTGGCGCCCCGGGCCCCACTGCCCACTCCCACCCCACTCCACTCTCCTGCCCCAGGGCAGAGGGCACTCCCCTGGGCGTCCCTCGGGGCTCAGAGCCTCGGGGACCCTTGGGCTGGGGGAGACAGCCAGCCCCAAGCCACCAAGGTCTGCCCAGGTGGATGAAGTGGTGAGGCCCCTTCCTCTCCCTTATCCTCTACACCCCCCGTTTCCTGGGCCCCCCGGTCAGCAGGGCCACTGCTACCAGCCCAGGGGGCGGGAATGTGCTGGGGCAGATCCCGGCTCTCGGCTCTCGCTGTCTCAGGTGAGTCACCTCCGTGGGAGTGTGTTGATGAATCTGAATCCCAGTTCTTTGTTTTCAAGTTTCTGGGAATTCACACATCAGGGGCAGACACCCCGTCCCCTGGGTCTGTGGCCAGGTAGTATGGAGAGGTGGGAGTCAGGAGGCCTGGGTTCTAGTTCCAACTTCACCATCGACCGGCTGCTTGAAACTGTGTAAATTCTGAGCAACTTTGGGCCTCAGTTTCTCTACCTTTAAAATTGGCATAAAAATCCTGCCCTTTGTAATTTTGCAAGACGGTAATAAAGCAAAAATTATGTCATAGCAAGTACAGTTCTAGAGATGATGACAATAACCATCATTTATTGAACGCCTATGATGTGCCGGGCGTTGAACTAAGAGGTTTATAATTATCCTCCCAACAACTTTATGAAGTCCGTGGGATTATTATCCCTTTTTTAAAAGGAGGAAACTGAGGCTCAGAGAGGTTAAGTAACTCACCTGAGGCCACATGACTTATGCACCCAACTACCAGGCTCCCTGGCCACCCACAGTGGGAATTAAGGACACCCCTGCAGATGCCAGGCTCCGTGATCACTGTGCTGGCCTGGCCCCTCCCCTGCCCTCAGGTGGGCCCAGTCCCCAGCGTTAAACCAGGTGTTCCCCTCCCCAGCTTCGTCTCCAGATGAGCCGCCCCTGCCACGGGTCCTGATGGAGCTCACAGCATCCTCCCTGAGCCATGCCCCCCCAGCCCCACCCCAACTCAGAGAGGCCCTGGCTTCTCCCAGCACCCTCCTGTGGGCGGATAGGGCCGAACTCTGTGTCCCAAAACCCAGAGTTACGCACGCCTGGCTAGGGAGCCTCCCAGATCTGCAGATCTGCCTCGGAAAGGGCTGGCTGGTGAGGTTTCCCAATTTCCTGGACGCCACATCCTCACTTCAGCCTGGAGAGTGGCACCTGCTTGGGACCCCAAGGCCTGCTGAGGATAGGCCCTGGGAGCACCTTCCCTTGTAGGGTGTGGAAATCTGAGTTCTGCCCCTAACCTCCTCTCAGCCTCCTTCTTGGGATTCATCTGGCATTTCCAAAACCCTCAGTTGAGCAATGAGACAGGGCTCGAAAAACTCCCTCCTGGGGTTCTGTCCCCTCCACATTTCTCTAAATGCTCTCATTCACATGTTCCAATTCCCTCTGTGTCTTAGGAGAGCCACCGTCTCTCCTGCGTCCTCACAGACAAAACAACAACGGCAGTGGTGACGTGTGTCAGGTGCGTGCTGTATGTTAGGTGCTCTCCACATTGCTCATTTCACCCCCATTTTACAGAAGGGGGAGTTGAGACTCGGAGAGCTCAAAAGACTTGCCTGAGGTCACACAGCTGGTTAGTGGTAGAGCCAGGATTCAAAACCCACATCTTCTGGGCACGAAGGCCCTGGTTCTTAACCACCAGGGTTCCTTCCAGCTCTGCTGGCTTTCGAATCTCTTGCTGATTCTGTCTGCACCCAGGACGGCCTGGTACATAGCAGGTGTCCAAAGAATGCTTACAGAGTGGATGAACTCACTGAGCAGCTTTTGAATGTGTGAAAGCACAAATGAATGAATGAATGACCCCAACACTCGCCATAACCGTGAAAGATGGGCACTATTATCCTCATGCATCAGATGAGGAAATTGAGGCTCAGAGAGGGAAAGCAACATGCCTGAGATCACACAGCGAGTTGAGGGCAGAGATGAAAACCTAAACCTCTTGACCCCTACCCCTGGACTCCTCCCCACCATGCCACCCAGCCAGCCATGGGCCCTTCCCATCCCCCTCCACCCCTCACCGTCCCAGCCACACTCTGCCTCCCATCAGTGAGGGAGGCTGCGGGCACAGCGTCTTTAAGCTGCCCTTTGAGGGACGCGACGAGGAGGGGCCTGGGGAGGGGGCCTCCGCCCAGCACGCAGGGCGAGGAGCCCAAACCCGTCTGTTTGAGATGGGGTCAGTGCGGGGGGTCTTTCTCTGCAAGCACTTACGGCACAATTGATGGGAGAAGCGCTCATCAAACGAGGGACAAATCATAAAGTTCGGGAGATGGAAATTAGGCACGGACAAACGATCCAGGTGCAGGGGAGATTTATGGGGGAGGCTGTATTCTAGCTAATGATTTCTGCTAATGATTCTCCGAAGTGTACAGTGGCACGGAGCCCGCGCTCCATGGGGTGACATGAACCCTGCGGGCCGGATGAAGGACGTTCCTGGGGAGACGGTGATGGCAAGGGGATGATGAAGAATGATGGAGGGACCCCAAGGTACCCGGCCCCCTGGGGGTGGCTGGAGGAGATGGGGTTCTGGGGGTACAAGCAGGCCCTGCCAGAGATTTATCGCTCGACCCGGCTCTTTGGCCCTTTCTCCGCTCGCCCTGAAAGTACCTCCCTGCCTGGCAGCTCTAAGTGTTGGCGGGGTCTGCCCACTGCTGACACACACATTTTCAGAGCCCACCACCATCTTTCATTCCACCGGCCCCCCTCACCGATGCAGGTTTCTGGCTGCAAATATTCCCTCCCTGCCCCCTTTCTTCTCTCCTCCCCAGTCCTCCCCTCTGTAAGAGCTAGCTCCTCCAGAATGCCGCTTTCCCCTACTCCCCAGCCCTTTACTTCCACCCTCAAGTTCCCCTGTCCCCAAGGCTGCCACCTCCGGAGGACCCCAGCCGGGGACTCCCCCAGCATCTGGTCCTGAAGCACCCAAGCCTCCTCTGTTCTCCTCCATCATCCGGCCCAGGGATGCTGACCCTCTCAGCTGGGACAGTCCCTCCCACATCTATCCTCAATCCCACTAACTGTAGACCAAGTCCAGACCTCCTGGTTCTGTTGTGGAGGGTCCTAGGGGAATGGGAGGCTCTGCCATTCAAATCCAGAAAATGCTCACAGTAGTTAATTCACAGGGGTCAAATTGCCAGGGAATTATATTTGCTTCTTAGAATCTTTATGTGTTGCCTGATTTCTCCACGATGAGCATGTGTGCGTGATTTTTTTAAAGTGCAGAATAAAAATGAGAAGATTGGTGGGGGTGAAGATGAAGGGATGGAGGAAGTCAGAATCCCATCACACCTCTGCTCCGGCTGTCCCTGCCTCGCCTGCACAAACCCTCCCTCCTCTGCCTTGGCTTCGTTTCCGCTGAGTTGAGCCCCCACCCTGCCTGAGCCTGGAACTGAGCACGCTCATCCTCAAAAGCTCACAAATTCCTCGCTGCAGCCCTGCCAAGTGAGTTGATTACTTTCCCCATTTTTCAGATTGGAAAATTGAGGTTCGTAGAGGTAAAGTGTTTATTCAAGTCTTCATGGTTCGTAGAGGGCAGGGCGACACTTGAACCCCGGTCTCTTGAATTCATTCCCACGTTCCTTCCACTGCACCAAACCCTGCCCACCCCCTGGACCAGCTCACATCTTTGTGAGCCGAGACCCACCTCAGTGGATGGAGCTGGAGGAGAAGCAGGGAGACAGATGTTGAGATGTCCCGGCAGGAGGGGCCAGGAGAGCAAAGCAAAAAGAGTCAGCCACGGGCCACCTTACCAGGGAGGGCCCCAAACCAGAAACAATTTCACCGTCCAGCGTGAAGGAATTGATTGAATACGGCATAGAGTAAAGAATCTTATGCCGTCATTGGACGTAGCTCAATGTAATGACACGGAGAAATGTTCAAAAGACATCAGAAGTGAAAAAGTCAGTTTTCAAAACAGTTTGAGGCATAGCATCCTGTTTTCCCTAGCGGAGAAAGATCTTTTTGCGGATATACGCATAGAAACAGCCACCTCTTCCCCAGTGTCAGCAATGGGGAGGGAAGACTCGGGGACTTCTCTTCCGGATTGTCTGAGCCTTGTATGACAAACATGTGTGACTTCACTAATCAGAGAGGAAAACATCCAGCATGGCTATTTTCATAGGAGCAGCCCCGAGAGTGGGCCAGAGGCAATGTCGGGCCAGGGCCTTGTGGTTGTAGCGCCGGCCCCAGGCCACCTTGTCATTTGTCCTCAGAGCATCCCTCCTGACAGCAAATACTCGACACAGCGGGGGAGGAGGTGTCTCCTTGGAATCCACTCTCCCCACGCCCCTCGCAGCACTCCCCCCTCCCTGGCCCACCCGCCGCCCCCTCTGGGTATGATCCAAGGCCAGAGTGAAAACGAGATCTGAAACTTCAGCCTGGAAAAGCGGAGACTCTGATGCCGGATAAGAGAGATCACTGCTCACCAGCTGGGGCGCCCCGCCCCTGGTGCTGCCCCGTCCCTCTTGTCACCTCCCCACCTGCATCCCACATCCCAGGCCTGTTTGGGGACGTGGTCCCAGGAGTCCCCACCCCACCCACTGCCTGAGAGCAGATTCAGAGATGCCCCTTACACTGGCCTCGTTCCTTTGGACTCAGGCAGCGTCTCTAGACGGCTCCTCTGACAGTAAGTTCCCGAAGAGAGGTGATCCATTAAAATGGCTGGATGAAGTGACTGGATTAGCCGCTAGAACAGAGCCCTGATGGACTGGGACCTGGGACAAGTCAGTTTAATGGGACCCAGTTGGGGGCTTCTGGGACCGGAGATTCTGAGAGGGGTAAGGACCACTAGAGAGTTAGGAGAGGCCCAATGAGGACAAACTGCACAAGGCATCATGGAAAGATCATGAGCTCTGGCACCAGAGCAACTCAGTTAAAATCCTAGCTCAGCCATTTCTAGCTCTGCAACCTTGGGCAAGCCACTCAACTTCTCTGAGCCTCCTTTTCATCATCTGTAAAATGGAGATGATAACAGTAACAACTTTGCCTGGCAAATAGAGGGATTAGATTTAATGTATGCAAAGCAGTGCATAATTGGCAAGTGCTCAATAAATGGCAGCTATTCTATTGTTGTTGAACTTAGAGAAGAAGAGACAGAAGGCCTAGGAGGACCAAAGACTTTGTCTAGCGTAGGAGAGATTTGGGGCTGAGTAGTCACAGTGTCAGCCCGGCCCACCCAATGACTGGAGGAGGGGATGAGAACAGGAAGAGGAAGGGGAAGGAGAGGCACTGGGGAGATGGCAGAGATAAAGATATGTCATGATCTTGCCCCATCTGGGTCACCAGCTGCACCCCAAGAGTGATGACTCAGCTGGTGAGGAGAAGTCCCCACCCCGAGACTGGTCCCACGGGCTGGGGCCCAGGCCCACAGGTGCAGCAGGCACACACTGGGGAAGCCCATGGAGCAATGCCCAGAATCCTCCATCTGCTCAATGGCTCAGGCATCCCCTGATCTCTTTTCGCCCTGGCCCAGGCTGAGGACCCAGAGTTAGCTAAGCGACTCCCCTGAGGCGGGGCAGGCCCAAAGAAATCAAGGAATTTGCTGGGCCTGTGAGATTCATCCCATTCGAACCCAGAGAGGTCAAGTCACTTTGCCCAAGGTCACACAGCTCAGGTGCGATAGAGCCAGGAAGCCTAAAGCTTGCCGGTGACAAAAGGCTGCCCAGGGTCTGGTTGGAGACAGCACTGGTGTGAGTCTCAGGCTTTTTAATCCTAAAACCCAGGCACTGTGGTTGCTGAGGAGGAGCAGCTCTGTGGGCCTGGGTGCTCAGAGGGGGCTTCCTTGAGGCTCGTAAGGACCAAATGCGGGGGGTGTCTTCACAGCAGGCCTCACCCCCCAGGAGTGAGAGATAGACAATCCCCCTTGGTGCCCTTGGGGACTCGCCTCGTGCCCGAGCCTCCCCAAACGCTTCTCCTTCCACTGGGGTCACCTTGTCCTTGCTTCCATATTCCCGTTACACCCCTGTGTAAAGCTCTCTGGCCTCCTCCAAGCAGCCTTCCTGATCTACTCTGCCTCCCTGAGCCGTCTAGCCCTCTGCCCTGACGCCCTGGACTCGGCGTCCCTGCCTCTGGGGGGCTGAGTAACTTCTCCAGTCTCTTTTTTCTTGGGAGCGTGTGTATATGTGTGTATCACCTTGTTTGTTTCTTCATGTCATGTACCACCATATGTACGTGTCTTGTCCCCCTAGGTTCTAAGTTCCCCTGGGTGGTAAGCACATCATCCATGCCCTCCCTGTTCCCAGCTCCTCCCTAGGACAGGACGCTGTCCACAGTGGAGAGTCAGAGGGTTCTAGCACACTCTTAAGAACCACAGATCCGGTCAGCCTCGCTGGAAGCAAAAGCAACTCTTTTGGCCCAAGGAGGGATCATCCACTTTACAGAAAGTCTTTGCTCTACAGAAGGATGCTTGGCGGGCTGCCTCCAACAGCCAGCTCTCCTGGTACCTGCAAAATGGATTTGTTTACAGAGATCCAACTTGCCTGACCTGCTCTGAGCATTGCAGGCTGGGTCGGCCGGCAGCCCGAGCAGCCCGCATACTTTGCTCTGTCCACTTCTTTGGTGTGGCATTCAAGGCCCTTCCCAATCCAGCCCCAACCTGCCTTTCAGAATAGAAGTAAAGACGACAGTGATGATGGCAGCTGACATTCACCGAGTGCCTACTGTGTGAGGACACCTGACATGGTTGTCACCTCATTCATTCCTCAGATGACTCTGGGGTGGGGTGTCAATTGCCATCCTCACTGTAGAGAGGGTAACAGGGAAAATCTGAAATGTCCCCGAAAGGAGCTGGGATTTGAGCCAGGTTAGCCAGGTGCCCCAGAGCATATCCCTAGCCACTGGGCCACACTGTCCCATTTGTGGTAGCCTCTCCTGCCAGGCAAGCTTGCCATCCTCTGTCTGAACCAGCCTTGTCATTGCTGATCACCAGCCTCTGCATATGCAGCTCCCCTGCCCGAAAATTCTCTCCCTGCTTGTGCTTGGTCCAACTCCTACTTACCTTTTCAGACCTAGTTTTAACGTTACCTTCTCAACCCCACCAGGCAGAATTAGTTCAGATCTCTGTGTGGCACCAATGACATGGCTTAGGATTGTCAACTTCTGTCACCATTGCTGAACCAGGAGCCCAGCCACCCCACTGGGATGTATTAAAATCGTTTGCCTAGTCAGCTGATATTTAATGAGCACCTCCTATACACCAGGACTTGTGGCGAACAAGACAGACAAGGCCCCGAGCTCACAGAGCACAAATTCGAGAGGGAGCGACAGACGATACACGGGTCGACAGACACGTGGACAAGATAACTTGAGGTGGCGATAAATCCTATGAAGAAGCAAACAAAGTGATGTTCTAGAGAGAGCCTGGGCAGATGTGCCTCTGCTCTTCACGGAAGCGAGTCCTCTCTCAGCCCGCCCCAGCTCTAGCTGACGGCCGGCTGCTTCTGCCACTCCCTTGCTCATTCGTTCATTCATTCATTCAATCACTTGTGCGCTGAGCACCGACCATGTCGGGGGCTGTCCTCCAGCACCTGGGGTCTCTGGGGGAGGTGACCCTACTCTGAGAACCCATGAATCCGGGGAGACTGAGGCTGGGGTGGGGGGAGCAGGGGGGTGCTCCACGGTATAGAACATTTCCACTCCCTCTGAACAGTCATGCTTCCTAATTCAATAAGGTGAGAAGGAGCATAATTTGATCATATTTGTTTTGCATCACTGCAAAAACAGAAAATGAAGGGCTGCAGAACCGCACCAATTTACTTCATCCGACCTTGATTAAAAGAAAATTAATTGTCGCATCTCTCAGGATATCATAGGCAGCAGCCAATGGCTCTCCAGGATACCACAAAGAGAGGGAAGAGAGTGAGAGGCACGGCATGCCCTTCTCTCTAACCACTTCCAGCCCGGCTGGCAGCAGAGACAGCCAAGCTGGAAAGGCCGGGCTGCACAGGAGGCTGCTGGCGGATGGGAGGGGAGCCCGGGTCCTTCCTCCTCTGTCCCACCCACTCTGGGTTTCATGCCCCCCAACCCCACCCCCACTGCCCAGAGAAGATTCTGTGGGCTGGAGCCCCATCCCAGAGCCCTCCATGGGCTCCCAAAGGCCCTCAGGGGCTCCCCTCCCTCCCCAGGGCTGGCAGACGCCTTGTGGAGAAGCCCCGGAAAGATGCCCCCCAAAGAGCCAGGCCCCCTTGAGCTTGTCCCCCTGCACACACCCCCCCCAGGCTGCCCAGCCCAGCAAAGGGAAGGAAGGAGGAAGGAGGAAGGAGGGGGCTTGGCGCTGCCCGGGTGAGCCAGGGCAGGGGGGGCGGGTGTCAGTGGGGAGAGCATCTCATGAAAAGTTAATGCCCCCTTGCAGGTTGTTGATTTTTGTTTGTTTTTCTCTTTTTGCCAGAAGAGAAGCCTCTTTCATTAGCCCAGACTGTCATTACCCGGCATTAAATTTTCATAGAGCGGGCGGAGGAGGGCAAGGGGAAAAGGGGGGGGGGGTGTGGGCGGGCTGGGGACTCCCTGGGCTGGGCCTGCTTGGGGCTGAGCCCAGCTCCCCTGGGTTCCCGTCTGCACACTGCTGCTAGGTCTTAATAATAATAATTGCTTTTCTCTGTCACCCACTCTGTGTTAAGCATGATGTGGAGATAGCCTTTGATCTTCTGAACGCTCCTATGTGGTGGGTTCTGTGATTATCCCCATTCTACAGATGAGAAACCGAGGCTCAGAGAGCTGGCATCTCTTGCCCATTACAACCATTAAGTGGCGGCGTCACTGACCCCCAAGACGTGTTCTCACCAGAGCTGAGAGGTGTTGGGGGGTGGGCTGGGGAGACAGACCGGAGCAGGGCAGGGGCTCAGGGTGTTGTCGGGGTCGCTCTACCCTGGGGGGAGCACCAGGAGCCTGGGCCCCCAGCCCCATCCCGGGAGGCGGGTGGGCGGCTCCTCTCAGCCGGGCGAGGGTCCGGGCGGGCAGGGCCTGCGCCCCGCCAGGCAGGTGTCAGGGCCTTCACAATGGTGCACCTGGCGTGGGCGCCAGGCCTGCCCATTCAGCCCCGAACAATCACTGCTCTGCAGCCGCCGGCCCAGCGGCCTCCAGGGGCGGGAGGACAGGAGGGTAGCAGATGGGCCGCGGGTGTCAGATTTCCAGCCTGGGGTTGGGAGGGGCGGGCAGCCCGGGAGGGGGAAAGGGGAGGGGTCAGGCTCCTCCCCGCCCCGCAGCAGCCCCTCCCAGCCTCTGGTCCCTGAGGGAGGATGGGAGGGACAGGGTGGAGGGGGATGTCTGCCCACCACCACTGCTGCCTAGAGCAGGGCAGAGGGGAAACACAGGTCCCAGGCCAGGACTGAGCTGCCTGGGGGTGCCAGGGGGCTTCTATAGGGCTGGGGAATCCTGGAAAGGCTGGACTCTGGCCCATTGGAGCAGTTCACAGAGCCTCTCTGGCCTCAGTTTCCTCATCTGTAAAATGGGTCTCCGCTCACTAAATATCTACTGAGCACTTGCTATGAGCCGGGCACTGCTCTGTGCAGCAGAAAAGCAGCAGTGAGCAAAACAGATGCAAATCTCTGCCCCACGGAGCTCTGGTCCTTGTGTAGTCTAGATAAAAGAATTAAGTACCTAGTGGGATAAGGAGGGAAGCAGAGGAAGTGCGGAGAGGGGGTTACAGCCTGAGACAGGAGGTCAATCCCAAAAAGAGGTCTGGAGCCAGCTGGGCGGATCTGGGGGAAAAGCATTCAGGCCGAGGGAACAGCAGGTGGATGATAAGAGTACCCGCCCCATAGGATTTTTGTGGGGCTGGAGGAGGGGACGCAGGTAAAGTGCTCAGAACAGGGCCAGGCCCACAGTCCGGGCTCATGAACGATGCGCTAACAGTGGTGCTGATGATGGCACTTTTTAAGCTTCCGGTTTACTTGTCCACCATGTAGCCTCTAAGCTCCCGAAGGGTGGTGTCATTATGCCCACTTTACACGTGAGAACACTGAGGCTTGAGAAGGGGAGGGAAATGAGTCATGCCCCATGTGCTGGGTGCTGAGCTCTCCTGTCCTGGGTCACAGGTGAGAAGTGGTGCAGTCAGGACACCATCCGGGCTGGGACTCCCGCTCCAGTGCTCTGTCCATTTAGTACCAGACAGGCAGAGAATAGGATGGTGAAATCAGGGAACGAGCAAATACCCCGTGGCCAGTGTGTGCTCAGCCCATCTGTGCAGCAGTCCTGGTGTGAGTTTAATACCCCTGCAGTTTGGAAAACCTTCCTCGTCACTCTGAGCTTGGCTTTGAGGCACCAGGCGCCCATGCGGGTGGAGACAGGAGGATCTGAGAAGGGATGGGGGAGAGTCCAAGCCCCTCATGTTACAGAAAGGGCAACCAAGGCCCAGAGAAGGCCTTTGGAAAAGCCCCTGGCCGTCCCTGGCCTCAGTGATTGCATCTGTGTGATGGGCTGAAGCTGTAATGGGTATAAAGTACCAACCACTAGGGGTGGAAGGTACTCCCTCCATCCAAGGCCGGGAAGGGGCAACCTCAGAGATCAAGTGGGAAGAGTCTCCCTAAGGGAGCCCCTGGCTGTGGATGCCTGGCACGTACGGGAGGGCCCTTGGGGCGAGGATGTGCTCGCTAGTGTTGTGTAAGGATGTGTGCAGCATGCACGGAGGCAAATGGCGGTACACCTGGGAGGATGCAGATGGGGATCGAGGAGAGGCTGGAATAGGTGGTCTGCCCACTCCTAAACTCCCCTGTGATTGCCTCATTTCCTTGCGTGACACTAAAGTCTCCTTGGAGGGGTGCAAAGAGGCCTGTGGGGCTCTTCCCTGGACTAGGAGGGGGCCACAGGCAGACAAGAGGGAGCAGCCCGTTGGAGGTGGAACTCGTGGGCCCTGGTGTCACAGAGACCATGGTTCAAATACAGGCTCTGCCACTTGCTAATGCTTGACCCCACATTCATTTGGCCTCCTGATGCCTCAGTTTCCTCATCTGTAAAATAGGAACTGGCCTCAAGGGGCGCTGAGAGGACTCGAGGAGACTGCATACCAGGCCCTTCGCACAGCCCGGGTGCAGGGTCGGCGCTTGGCGTGGGCGCTGTCATTAGTGCTCCGTGGTCCCGGAAGGAGCATGGCGCTTGCAGGAAGGGCCATGGGGAAGCAGCTGGGGCTTGAAGAGTTGACTAACTCACCAAGGTCACACAGCTAGTAAGTGAGAGAGCCAGGATTTGAACTCAGGTCCGCCTTGTTCCTGGGCTCCTGGCAGCCTCTCTGGTGCACAGTGGTGGAGGGGGAGGCCCAGCGGAAGCTGGGCTCAGACTCAGGTGCATTGAGGCTGCTCCCAGGCCCCTCCAAGGCCCAGCTGTCTCCCCGATGATGCGACCATGGGTAGGCTCTGGGCCGGACAGTGCCCGCCTTCCACCTAGGAGTGGCCCCACCGGGATGAGGGCACACACCGCCCCTTCCAGCACCCTCGAGCTTGGCTGGGTTCCTTCCCTCCCATCCTCGCTTGCTCATTCTAGGAACAAAGGCGACACAGGCACATCCCCACTTCCTGTCGGTGCTGATTATCTAATTCTCTACCCCTCAATTACCGCTTCCTGAGGGAGGCATTATCCTGGAGCGCCCGCCCTGCCGCCTGTCCCGAAGGCCGCTGGGGGGGTTTGTGGTAGGGGTCCCCATCCATTCAGGGAAGCCCGCAGGGGGCCAGCTGGGCCCTGACAGCTGGCCTCTGGGGCAGCCTCCAGGAAGTGGGCCCTCCAGTGGGGCTCTCAGCCTTCCCCATCGCCCCACCCACCTGCCTGTCCCAGGATCCTGGACTCTTGGCCTGGATGGGACCCGGGTCCACGGGTTCCCACGAGGTCAAGGATAGGTGTGTGCAGGCATGCGTGTGGGTGTATGTTAAGACGTATAAGTGATATGCACATGTGAGTGAGTGTGCTAATACAAAGATACGAATGTGCAGATACAAAGATATGAATGTATACAGGTATATACGACAGTGTGAATGTGTATGAGTGAGTGTGCAAAGATGAGTGTGTACAATGAGTCTGTGAGCACATATGTGGGTAACACAAATGGTTGCATAAATGAGTGTGCAGATATGTATAGATGTATATACATTAGTGTTTATTCATGCATGGATAAGTTTATACTGGACTAAAAATGAATGTGAGAGGGTGTGACTGAGTGTGGACGGGCCAGCTGAGGCTGGGGCAGGAGACGGAGGGACCTCCACTCCCAAGCAGGGGAGCTAGCTGGGCCTGGCAGTGGTGAGAGGGATGGGGAAGGGGGATGGCCCCCAGGGCAGCAGGCAGGGACCTTGCACCTCCAAGCCAGAGGCCTGCTTCCTGCTGGAACTGGAGCTCCCATCCTTCCTGTCAAAGGCAAGGAAACGCTCACCTAGGGCAAGTAGGGCTGGTTGTAGATGCAAAGAGACTCAGTGCTAATTTGCATCTTTTATTTGCATACATTTCCGTAGGGCCCACTGATTGGTTGTTTGAAAGCTCCCAAACCCTGTCTGCTTGCAATAGCCCTGCCTGAAAAAAATAATGGTTGGGCTCTGCTTGGCAGAGGGCTGAGGCTAGCCCTTGAGGGCTGAGGCTAACCCTTGGGCCTGGTCTGGGTGGGACTGGGTGCTCACTGGCCCTTAGGGATTCCTCACTAGCACAGAGCAAATAACAGTCCTCAGGTCTCTCCTGACACTGAGAAGGTGTGCCCTGGCTATTCCATCAACGAATGAGCGAAGTCGTGAACAGGGGCAAAGCAGGCACCAGCTACCTGGGCTTCTCAAATCTTCAGGTGGGGTCTTAGCAATGGGGTCCCCAGAACCTCTGAGATGGAGCCTGGTCCCCTGGGCCACTGGCCCTGAGGATGTCAGGGAATCTGAGGGCTGCTAGTCAGAATCCTGCCCCCAGCTTTGCCTCCTGCTTGCCAATCATCCCCCCTCCCCCTGCCCCCAGCCCTCACCACTAAAGTAGAACCCAGAGGCGTGACCTCCTCTCTCCACATCAGCTCCAGACACCTGGTCATGCATTTTTGGAAACTCTCTCTTTTTCCCAAGCCTCCCAAGCATGGAATGTTAGTGAACCTGGAGGTCTGTGTGCATTTGTGTGTTGTGTGCATGTGCTTAATAATGCGTCAAGGAAAATAGAAGTTTTCAGTGTGAGAAGCCTATATGCCCCCTTTCCATTTGTCTTTTCACCTACATTCCCTCATTTTCCCCTGCAGTGAACAGTACGGCTTGTCGGTGACAGGGCCTTTGAACTCTTCTCAGAAACACATCACACACATGTATGTGTGAACATGTACACCTAAGTAGCTATATTATTGGGTATGTGCATGTGTTATAAATGTATGTGTACATGTCCGTCCACACGTTGCCCACAAACATGCTTGTGTTAACACTCCTGGGTACTGCGTCCACGTTTGGGGACATGCTCGTCCACGTGTTTGCCCATGTGCTCATATGTGGCTCCTATGTGAGTTGTGTGCAGGCATGCATGTGTGAACACAGCACTGCACCGGAAGATCACTCAGTGTGGGTGTGCTGAGGGCCCCATGGGGACATGTGTGCCCAGGGCTGTGCCCGTATGTACATGTGTGCAAGTGCACAGGGTGCACGTGACTGTGTGCAGTAGGTGTGTGTAGAGCACAGCATGTGTTTGCATATCGGGAGTTGGAGGTGTTTAGTAATTAAATCCCTTTTCATCCTTCTGCACCTGTCTCCTTCTGAAAGCTGAGAGAACAGACGTCAAACGGGACAAGGGCTGGATTGAATACAGCCAATTCTGAAATATTTATTAGCATGCGACTCCACTCAACGGAGGAGAAGGAATGCCAGCTAATCCACCCAGCAGTGCTCGCAGCAGGGACTTTTTTCAACAGAGACATCTTATATTTCAACGACTGCCCACTAGGTCCAAAAGTGGGAGGGTTTTCATCTGGGCTCATGTGGAGTTCTCCAGAACTCTGGTTAAGGACCCACAGGGCAGAGATCAAACCTGAGCTTAGCTCCTGGGTTCCTCCGTTGCCTGCTCATGGCTTCCTGGTGACCCTCCTCTGGCAAAATACTGGTGGAACCATAGATACTCGTGGTGGCCTGTGCCAGCCACCATCTGGGGGGCCCTTACTGTGTTCCAGGCACTGTGTGTAGGGCTTTTCATACATTCTCTCATCTAATCTTCACAAAAACCCAATGAGCTAAGTGCCAAGTATTACTCGTGCAATATATTAAGAAACTAGGAAGTTCAGAAACATTTAACAAATAAGGAAACTGAGGCTCAGAGGAATGAAGCAACTTGCCCAAAATCATAAACTATTTAGTGGTGGAGCCAGGATTCGAACCCAGGGAATCAGGCCTCTAAGCTCAAACTCTCAATTGCTACTCCTGTTGCCTCCAAAGTGAACAACTAAGGGCCTACTATGTTCACTGTGTGGAGAAGAATTTTAAGGCCACATCTAAGATCGATGAGAAAGAGTGAAGCTATCTATTAGTGATGTCTGCCATTGTGATGGGACGAGACGGCTGTGTATTTGCTATCCCTGATCCTCCCCCGACCCGACCCTGCTCATCACCAAGTCCGCCCTTCTTATAAATGGCAACTCAATTCTTCTAACCGCCCAGGCCAAAAACTTTCCAGTCTTCCTTCACCTACCTTTCTCTCTATGCCGCATCCAACCCCTTGGCAAATCCTGGTGTCTCTACTTTCAAGAGGTGTCCAGACTCTGACCACTTCTCACCATCCCCATGGATGTTTCCCTGTCTGAGTCACCATCATTTCTCCCTTAGATTATTGCAATGGCCTCCTAAACTGTCTCCCTACTTCCAATCTTGCCCCCTTGATGCTGCTCTTCTGGCTGGGATCTCTGTCCCCAGATATCCGTGCAGCTTGCTCCCTCGCCTCCTTCAGGCTCTGCTAAAATGTCACGTTATTAAAACCACCCTATGGAAAACAGCATACTTCCTTCCTCTGGGTCTGGCACTCCCTTTTCCTCTTCTCCTGTTTTATTTTCTCCATAGCTTTTATTGCACATTCTAAATATTTGTTAATTTCATTCATTTCAACATTTGACAAATTTTTATTGAATATTTATGCCAGGCACTGTTCTTTCATCACTGTTTTTCAGCAAGTTGACTATGATGTTCCAGGTGTGGTCTTCTTCAGGTTTCTTCTGTCTGGGGTTCATGAAGCTTTTTGGATTTGTGGGTTTATAGTTTTCATCAAATTTGGAAAATTTTTAGGCATCATTTCTTCAAATATCTTTCCCACCCGCAGCATCTCCTCCTGAAACTCCAGTTACACATATGTTAGACCTCTTGATGCACGGGTCGCTGAGGCTCTGTTAGATGCTCCCACCTCCAGCCTCTTTCCCTCCCTCTGCATTTCATTTTAGAAGTTTCTATTGTTATGACTTTAAGGTCACTGATATTTTCTTCCACAGTGTCTAACCTGCTGTTAATCTCATCTAGTGTGTTTTTCATTTCAGATATTACATTTTTCATCTCTAGAAGTTTAATTTGAGTTCTTCTGATATTTTTTGAGTCCATCATATTCATGCTTTCCTCTCCCTTCTTGAACATGAAGAGTATATTAATAATCGTTGTTCTAAATGTCCTTGTCTGCTAATTCTACCATTTGTGACATTTCTGGGTCTATCTCTATTGGCTGATTTTTCTCCTGGTTATGGGTCATATCTTTCTCTTTCCTTGCTTGCCTGATAATTTTCGTTGGATGCTGGACATTTTTTAAATGAACTTTTTATTTTAGAATAATTTCAGATTTATATAAAAGTTGCAAAGATAGTACAGAGAGTTCCCATATACCCCATACTTAGTTTCTCCCATTGTCAACGTCTTACCTTATCAAGATAAATTTGTCAAAACTAAGAAACTGACGTTGGCACGTTACTATTAACTAAATTCCAGACTCTATTTGGGATTCCCCAGTTTTTCCATTGATGTCCTCTTTCTGTTCCAGGATCTAATCCAGAATATCACATTGCATTTAATTGTCATGTCTCCCCAGTATCCGCTGGTCGGTGACAATTTCTTAGTCTCTTATTTTTCATGATCTGACAGTCTTGAGGAGTACTGGCCAGGTATCCAACAGAATGGCCCCTAATCTGGTTTTGTCTATTGTCTTTCTCATGATTAGATTGGAGTTATGGGTTTCTGGAAAGAATATCCCCAAAGTCAAGTGCCCTTCTCATCACATTATTTTAGGAGTTAGATGATATTCGTATGACCACACCAGTGATGTTAACCTTCATCACATGGTTAAGTTGCTGTTTGCCAGGTTTCTCCACTGTTAAGTTACTATTTTTTCTTTTCTCTACTCTATTCTTTGGAAGCAAGTCACTAAGTCTAGCCCACACTCAAGAGGATGAGAACTAAGCTTTATGTCCTGTAGGAGGAGTATCTACATATATTATTGAGAATTCTTCTATAAGAAAGATTTACCTGTCCTACCCCTGCATTTATAGATTCAATCATGTATTTATATCAGTATGGACTCATGTATTTTTATTTTGTACTTTGGGTTATAGTCCAATACTACACTATTTTATTGTCCAAATTGGTCCAGCTTTGGCCATTGGGAGTTCTTTCAGGTTGGCTCCTGTATCCCTGTGACATGTCCCACACTTGTGTTTTTGGAGAACTTCCTTACTTTCTGGTACTACAAGATGGTCTGGCTCGTCTTGTATTTTCCCTACTCTGGTCCATTTCTCCTTTTATTGGAGAATGGTATTAATGCAATATCTGGCTGGATATGCATGTTGCTACTGGTGTATCATTGCTTATAGGCCAGCAGACATGACCCATATATAGACACATATCTATAATTGTTTCTGCATCTACCCTTCTGTATCTATATTACACTAAACATAAGTTCATACTGATGTCTCCAACTCTGATCCACCGAGTTCATTCTAGCTTTCGCTTCTTGCTTATCTGTAACTTCGTTCTCCAAGTGTAAGAAATCTGGCTCCCACCATCCACCACCCATGCACTTATTTGTTCAACCAGCATTTTGAATTTTACGTTGAGGACTGGATTTGGTTGTATTCCTTTAAATATTGCTGGCTTTGTCCCGAGATGCAGCTGGGTTCCATGGAAGTGGTTTGATACCATCAAGGAAGGCTTGCTGTAAGCCTCGTTAGCATTAGATCAGAGCATCCTTTGTCTGGGGCTCACTTGGCCCCACTACTGAGGCAATGCCCTTCCGAGGACTCTACCTGATGCCCCATGTAGTGAGAGGTCTTTCCACTCTGGCCAGTGTGAGAGGGGACCCCTCCTACATCTCTGCACGTGCTCTCTGTGCAGCAACTTCCTCTTCAGCATTTTGCCCCACAGATTCCAGTCGCTTGGCCTCCCTGAACTCCAGATTCTGTCTCCTCCACTCAGTGAGACCACCAGGTTCCACTTGGCTCCCTCTCTTCCCTCCCTGCTCTGGCCTGTACTCCTCTGAGCAGGAAGCTGGGAGTGACTGTAGGGCTCGCCTCATCTGTTGTCCTTCCCTTAGGGACCACTGTCCTCTGCTACCTGTTGCTCAATGTCTGAAAACTATTGTTTCATCGATTTTGTCCAGTTTTCTAGTACTTTAAGGTGAGAGGGTAAATGTGGTCCTGTTACTCCATCACGTCCAGAAGCAGAAGTCCAAGCACTGTTCTAGATGCCGGCAACATGGTCGTCAGTAAAAAGTCAAAAAGCACCGCCCTGTGAAGCTCGCATTCTAATGCAGGGGCCAACAAACTTCCATCCGAGGCCAGAGAGGAGGCTTCATGGGCTTAGAGGCAAAATCAAGTTACAAGCACTTCAGCGCAGTCTGCAGTACGCTGAGCAGCAAGCAAGGAGAGCGCCACATACGGTCCCTGTGGCGACTGCTCGACTCCGCCGTTGCAGTGTGAAAGCAGCCACAGACAGCACGGAAATGGATGAGCGTGGCTATGTTCCAATAAAACTTTATTTATGAATTTTGAAATTTGGATTTCATATAATTTTTGCATGTCACGAAAGACTATTCTTTAAAAATTTTCTTTTAACCATCTAAGAATGTAAAAACCATTCTTAGCTCACCAGTCATACATAAACAGGTGGTGGGCCAGATTTGATGGCCTTTAGTTTGCCAACCCCTGACCCAGGGGGTGAGACAAAAAATAATCAAGATAAATAAATTAAGAATACGGCATTTTAGGTAAGTGCCAAGGAGAAAAAGACCAACAACAACAAACAAAAAGGAGGGGGGCTGTTGAAACCTTAGACAAGGCGTCAGGGGTAAGTGTCACTGAGAAGGTGACTTTCGTGCAAAAACCTAACAAAAGTGTGAGAACGAGCTACCTGGCATTTACAGTAAGTGAGAGGTTTGTTTGCCGTTGGTCTAGTGTCTGCCGCCTGACCAGACCGAGCTCCTCGAGAGCGGAGACTGCCGTGTCCCCACCTGGCACAGAGCCGGTGCTTAGATAAAAAAATATGTGTGTGTGTTGTGCGTGTGTGTGTGTGTGTGTTACTTGACTGACCAAATGAATCCCTAGGCAGTGACATCAGGCAGAGCTGGCTTTGAATTCCAGCTTAGCCACCTTCCTGCTGTGGAAGCTGGGGCAAGCTCCTGCAGCTCTCTGAGCCTCGGTTTCCTCGTCAGTGAAATGGAGGGCGCCCCACCAGCTGCCTGTGGGATATATATGAGATGGCATATTGAATGTGCCTGGCTTGTCTGATGCGTGGTTACGGGCCACCATTTTATCAGAAAGAGACAGAAGCTCTGCCCTAGAGTAGCCCCTGGGTGGGTCTGTGAAGCCAGAGACCTGGGCTCCCCATCCCATGTCCATTACCTCTGTCCCAAGAGGCCTTGGACTCTCTACAGCTGGGCCCAGAGCCCACAGACCCCCTCCAACCACCATTTGCCATAGGGAAGTGGGCAGAGGAACGAGCACTATACCAGGAGTCCAGAGCCCCGAGTTCTAGTCCTGGCTGCATCATCGCCTCCCTTGAAACCTGGGCAGGTCACATTCTTCGACTGGACCGTGGTCCCTAAGAGAAGGAAAACAAACAAGATGGGCCCTACGATTGCCCCAGCCGACTGCCTGGAGAGCTTCCAGGCTGCAGCATGGAGAAGGAAAAAACTGGTAAGCAGTGGAGCCAGGATTCAAAACCAAGCCTCAGTCTTAACCAGCACACTGATCTGCTTCCCCCAGTGCCCAGCCAGCTCTGGCCCAGTGGCTCCCCTGGAGAGGGATGGGAGCCAAGAGCCCCAGGTGCAAGACTTACCACCGTTACTTCCTGGCCACGTGACCCCAGATGGTCAAAATCGGAGGCTGATGCTGCCTATAGGCAGGCCCTTCCTCTGTTCTTGTGATTCATGCTAATGTCACCTCCCAGAGCCCTTCCCTGGCCCCATCCCCATGGAAGCCCCGGGTCACTGTCGCTGCTCCCTGTCCTGTTGCCCTCTTAGGGCTTATCACTACCTGCTTTCCCGTTCCTCGTTGCCTCCTGCTTCCCACCAGACTGTACCCTACACGAAGGCAGTGCTCGTGTCTGTCCCATCCATCACTGTGTCTCCAGCACCTAGGACAGTGTCTGGCAGGTTATAGGTGCTCAGAAAATACTTGTTAGATGGATGAAGCCAAAGAACCCTCAGCAATCATTCAATCCAATGCCCCACCTTCCCTGCATTACACAGATGAAGGGCTGAGGACCACATGGGGGCAGGGGCTTGCCGAGGGTGGCATAGGGAGTTTGAGGTGGAGCCGGGCTTGAACTCCAGGCTTGTTTCCCTGCTGCGCACTGCTCCTCTCTGAGCCTCAGTGTCCACATCAGGACAATGGGGATAGTGTCCTCCATCCTTGTGGTGGGCTGTTGGGGTCTGCTGGGGCAAAGGAACCCTCTCCAGTGACCTGAGCCTGGGAGGCGGCAGGGATGACCTCTTCAGGGCCACCGAGCGGAAGACCTTCCAAGGGGATGGTGTCTGAGCCTCAGAAGACCCGATGTGCCAGGACAAAGCACTTGGCACAGTGCTGGGCACAGGGCAGAGCTGCAGCCAGTGGCGCCATTACTATTACTATTATTATTGCCCTATCTACTGTCGGGGTTCTTCTGAGGCTCAAATGCAACAATGTGTGTGAAAGCGCTTTGTTCTTTGTGCATCTGCAGCACAGTGCAAAAGGTGAGGGGGCCCTGTTTTATTGTTATTACCAATAATAATGATACTACTAACTTGTATTTTCATGGACTTCCTTCCAAAGGGTATAAAGGGTATAAAAAGGATGGTATAAACCCATCCTCACTGACAAACAACCCCGAGAGGAGAAAAGCAGGGAGGACTCTACTCTGATCATCCAGGACCTGGAGAGGTGGAGCGACTCATCCAGGGGCTCACGGCTGGTGGCCTACCTGCACCCACCTCAGCCACTCACAGGGCTCGGGGAGCCTTCCCTCATCTGGTCTGGGTCTGCTAGCCAAAATCCAGCCCAAGTCCTCCAGAGCTTGGCTGACTCTTCCAAGGCAGGCCCCAGGGAAGCCCCCAGCCCGTAGGGAAAAGGGCAAGTCAAGGGCAGATGTGGCTGGTTTGGGTCTGATGTTGTTAAATTCACAGTGCCCAGTCAGCCATTAGCCAGACCCTGGGACAGACGGGCGGAGCATTAAAAGGGGCTCAGCCCACAGGAGCCGCGTGGCTGTCACATTCCCAGCCCCAAATCCCCCCTCTGCAGGCCCTAGACTGGCAGCTGAGCCGGGCCCGCCCACGTTGTGTCCTCTCTCCTGAGGCCCAGTCTGTGCCCACGTGAGAGTCGAGTGGAGGTGCCAACTCTGGGGAGCCCAGGGGGCAGCAGACGGGCCTTGAGTCAGCCTGTGACCGAGGTCAATGAATGCGGCATTTCTTGAGCCCCCTCGGAGCCAGGCCCTGTGCCGGCGCCTGGGGCTGGAGGGAAAAGGCAGGTCGCTGCCCTCAGCGAGCTCACAGTCAGTCTAATCGTGGAGCAAGACAGATGACTAGACTACTGCGACGAGGCGCGCCATTCCAGGGGAGGTGGCTGGTCAGGGAAGCTTCTGGAGGAGGAGACCCCTGCGCTGGCCAGAAGGACAAGCAGAGATGCTAAGGTAGGAAGAGGAGAAAGGGGGTCCCAGGAGAGGCAGTTTCCTCCTCGGTAAAATGAACACGGCGCCCATCTTGAAGGGTTGTTGTGAGTTTTCGAGGGATAGAAGGAAGGGGAAAGCTCTTTTCAAACTGTGAATCACAAGGCACGAGTGAGGAAGTATTATTTAGGCCCTTAATATAGACGGGAGTCTGAGGCCCCCAGGTTCCTCCGTCAAAGCCTCCAGACCGTGTGTCTGAGTGGCTCCCAGGACTCACACTGCCATGCCTCATGCTGTTGTCCACGTGGAGAGCCCCGGCCCTGCGGGAGTCCTCTAGGTCACAAGGGCCCACCCCGGACCCAGGCCAGCTACTAGGGAGAAGACAAGTCCCACCTGAGCCCCTGTTGACAGACTGGGACCTGAGCCCTGTGCCCTAAAGTCCCAACTTTGTCCAGCGCTCAATCCTCCCCGTTCAAGGCGTTTTGCGTCTTGCCCTGTTTCCACTGTTACCTGGATCATCACACTTGACAGGTAAAATTGAATTGTGAGCTTGATGGCCGCTTATCAGCATGATTAGAATCTACTACCTTCCTGCCTTGGGCGATACTGAGGGAAATACTCCTTTTGGTTTGATTTAGCTGTCACCATGACAACCATCACCACCCTTGATCACCACCATTACCGTCACCACCCTCGCTAGCCTTCTCACAGGCACCAACCAGCACCACCATCACCACCACCACCATCACCACCACTGCCACCATCACCCCCACCACCGCAACCACGACCTCCCTCACCATCACCACCATCACCATCACCACCACTGCAATCACCAGCATTATCACCATCACCACCATCACCATCACCACCACCGCAATCACCACCATTATCACCATCACCAGCATCACCATCACCATTACCACAACCATCACAATCACTGCCATTACCACCAGAACAACCACCACCACCATCACCACCACCACCACCATGATCATTACTATCACCACCATAATCACTACCATTATTATCTTTATTGACATCCACATCACCATCTGCCACCACCATCTTCATTTCCTCATCATCATCACCCTCCTCTTCTTCCTCTTCATCTTGCTCAGCCATGATCACCATCTTCATCATCCTTAAACAACACTTTTACCGCCATCTTGTCATCTTACATTACCAAGAAAAGGAACTTTTTTAAGCCCATTTTTCCCCTGGGGGACCAATTGTCATAGGCCTGACCCTGCTCTCTGGGGTTTCTAAATCTAAGACCAAGGATGCTGTTGGGGACACGCATGTGGATGGTGGCTTACAAGAGTCCTTCCTTCCCTGCCACTCCTTTGGAGGCCCCTGAGCTCCAGCCAGACCAAACTGTTCCAGCTCCCCCATGGCCAGTGTTCTTGTAGCCTCTATGCCCCTCTCTATTTCCTTTGCTTGGAATGTTTTTCCCCTTGACACCTCCATGGTGATGACTTAACTCAAGAACCAGCCCCTCCAGGAAGTGTTTCACCCCCAAGTCTGGGCAGACTGGGCTGAGAGACTTGGCACCCCGTGGTTCCCTTGTCTTACTGCTTTTGTGTCTGCCCCACTAGATGGTGAGCTCCTTGGGGGCAGGGCTGAGTCCTCTTAGCTTTATATCCCTGGGACAGAGCCTGGCTAAGAGTAGGAGCTCAAGAACTATTTATTGAGTAAATGAATGTCTGTGAAATAAATGTGTATGAAATGTTGCAAATTATGAATCAGAGATCTTTTGGCAGAAAAAGGGAACATGTTCTATACTCCTGAGGGTGAGGCTAAGGAGGGAAGAAAACGGGGAGCAGACTATGGACAGGAATTGTGGCGGGGCTTGGTAAAACTTCCCTGGAGTTGGGAGACCTGACTCAGACATGCTCCGTCAGCTGGAGCCCTCTCAGACCATGGCCTCCTGGCCCGGCGTTTGGGGAAGTGGGGTCAGGGGTTCAACTGCCCACCAGCCTGGCCCTCTCCTCTGGGACCCTCAGCCTGGGGGAGGTAGAGGAGGAGGCGGGCCAGGCCCCTTTGCAGCCACGCGCACCGTGGCCTCCACTCGACCCCTTTAAGACAGCCCGGGCGGCTTCCCTTTGCTTGTTGAAACTGTTCAGTTTTCGGACAGGACAGAGGAGGGGGGCGGGGGGGGGGAGGTCACACCTGTTGTGGAACTTGAGAGAAGGCTTATTTATAAATGTTCAGGGCTCGGGATTCTTGTGGAGCTGATGTCCGGAGGGGAAGGTCACCAAAATGCTTGTTTATAAAAGCAACAGCAACTGGGAACACCATAAACGGGCTAAACGATGAAATTAACAAGCTACCCGAGGCGGGGCATGGCGGGGCACGGCAGGGCCTCCGCTGGCCGGGGCGCCGCTGCTGGGCAGAGCCCCAGGCCTGCCTCCAAGCCAGGTCCCTCCCCTGCCCCAGCCATCCTGCCTGCCCCCCAAGGCCCCGCCTGGCCCCAGTGCTACCCCCAACCCATGCCTGTCCGTGCTCCATCACCACCCGGGGACACATGGCCCACGCAGCAGCTCCTCCAGAGCACAGTCCTTGCTATGCCACTCCGGAAAGGGCTGTTCCTTCACCACCCCAAGGCGGGCACTTCTGGGCCCCCACCTCCCCAAGCCCACCAAATGTGCCACATTGGTGCCAAGTTGGGAGTGGGTTTTTTTGTCTCATTGAGGCCGGACGCGGCACTCCAGCCTGCCCCCGCCCTGCCCTGGGGGCCTGGGGACCCCCTGGAAGTGGCAGAGGGCGGTCATTTCCCCCATGCTCACCCCCTCCTGGGACTGTCTGTCCAATTCCCAGTTTCAGGAAAGCTGTGTTTTCCTTGGGTGACTGATGGCTGAACAGGTGGCTTCTGGGTTAGAGAGTGTCAAGTGAACAGCAGCCCGGAGAAGTGGCCCTTTTACGGCTCACTTTCGCTGCTCGCCCGGTCCTTGGCTGCTGACAGCTCAGTGGCCTCCCCCAGCAAGGACGTGTGTCAGGCCGCCCACTCATCCCGGCCCTGCAGCCCACCAGCCAGGGCATCTGCACACAGAATCCTCACCAAGGGGGCGAGGGGACAGCTGAGGGGGAAACTGAGCCCTGCCCTCCTGTGCACCATCACACACTTACACGCATGCACACAACGCACATGTGATCACAGACACTCGGGAACAGTCACATGAGGAGGATACGCTTTCTCTTGGATGCAAAACACCTGCCCCTACCTCCCAATTTTCCACTGAATTCAGCAAGCGTTGGCTGAACTGCCCCGTGCCTAGCAGTGTGCTCAGACGGTCCTAGACCCTCACACGCTGACACACCAGGCCAACACTGACACATCGGGCCGACGCTTGCTCCATCTCCCAGTCTGCCTTGCACACACGCACAGGCTCCCCGCTGGCCTCTCCAGCTCTTTGCCTCAGTATCCCTCAGTGTGCGTCTCCATCTCTGAGTGACTCCTAATCTCTCTCTCCTTCCTCCTCTCTTTTCTCTCCATTGTCTTTCAAGAGTCTCTCTATCTCTGTATCTGTTTCCCTCACTCTCTCTTTCCCTCTCTATCTTTTTCTAGATAGATCTGTCTGTTTCTGTCTTTCTCTCTTTCCCTCTCTCCTCGCTCTGTCTCTATGTCTAGCTCTCTGTCTCTCCCCACTCCCTCAGGCTCTCTGCATCTCTCCAGGCTCGCTCTCTGTCAAAGAGCCCCTACCCTTCCAGCACACGGCCTCCGTAAACTGGAAAGCCCATCCTCCAGCGTCATCGTCGTCAGATCTATTTTCTCCCTCAGCCTCACTACTCAAAATTTCTGATAGGAGCTCTGCTTCAGCCTGGGCCATGCTGAAGCAGGCAGCTCTCTGGGGTCACTAGTGTCCTCACGGCCCCAGCCCAGGGGCACAGGCTGGCCTGGCTCAGATACCTCTTGGCAGGAGCTAGAAGTGGGCTGCCAGCCTCTCGTGGCTCTTGAGTGCCAGAGATGGTGAAGCCCTGGGCCTGAGATCTGGGTGGCCTGGCACCCAAGGGACCGTGGCAGTGGGACTGGGGCTGTGGGTAGGGGCACTGCCAAAGTTTCTTCGTTGTCATCCTTGGCCACTATAATGAACTCCCCAGGAGTGTCTGGCACCCTGTGAAACCTGTTTAGAATGTGGGGCTCCGGCTCTCCATTCAAGGGCTGCAGCCTCCGGGGAAGGGATGTCAGCCTCTGTTCAGACCCTGAGGAGGGATGGCTGAGCTGCTCTGGGGAAGCTTCAGCCCCAGGGTCCAGGGGGAGAAGGCTACCGGGAGATAAGGGGCCCCAGACACCTTGAGTAGCCTGGGACAGGCAGAGAGGGAAGATCCTGGGAGGGGACACTGGGGGCACCCCTCCTGGAAAGGGCCCTCCACCCCACCCCCACGCCCAGAGGGCATCCTGGCTCTCCCTCTGCCCCTCTCACCAGCTCCTGAATCCACAGGGAGGCAGGAAAGTTCCAATCCAGTGACAGAATGGGAACGGGACCCTGGGCAGGGCAGGGCTTGCTCCTGAGGCCCAAGACGGAGGTAAGCTGGGTCCTAGAGACCCCCCCCATCCCCATCCACATGTCCTTTGCCTCCCACCTTTCTGCACGAGCCTCATTCAATTACTGGTTCATTCAGCAAATATTCATTGAGCACCCACCATGTGCCAGGCGCTGTTCCAGGACCCTGATAAACCCAGGATCTAGACAGAAGGGGAGACAATAAACAAGACAAATGTTTAGTTACAGACTGGGATAAACTCGGTGAAGGAGGAGATTAACAGGGAGACTCCTCGGAGGGGAGGTGGCCGAAGGCCTCTCTGAGGAGGTGACATTTCAGCCTCAAGACTCTCCTTCCGTCCTGGAAGCACCTCCCCTCCAGGTAGGAAGCCAGGAGTACTCTCTACCTCATCACAGACTGTGGACAGACCCACAGAGGATTAACAGTTACAAAAACTTCAGCAATAAGTTCACTTGTTGAAGACTTACCTGTACCATGCAGCTCTGTGTATTCTTTCTTTTAATATATAGAACAACCTAGAAGTAGATACTAGTAAAATAAGACTTTCAAAGATGAGGAAACTGAGGCTCAGAGAGGTTAAGTGGCTTGTTTAATGTCACACAGCTTGTGGGAGGCAGAAGTAGGATTTGTGTGACCCCTGCCTCCCCTACATCCATTTTTCCAGATTCTCCTTCTCTTGGGAGCCATCTCTGGTCCCAGGAAAGAGGGGAGCAGTCTGCGCCCTGGCGGAGCAGGAGAAGTTGGGGGAAGAAGAGGGTTCTGTCCCCTTTCCAGGGCATCTGTCCACAGTCAAGCCCTCTAGACTGGAATCCTCACTCCTCTCATCTTCTCCTCTACTGTGGACCATGGACCCCACAGTCCTCCAGATGCTCCCAGCTGGCTTGTGACTCAAGCCGTCACCCCAGCCCAGGCCCCCACCCCACAGGCACTCCGGGCAGAGAGGCCCCATCTCAGTGCCTCAGCTGTCATTGTCTTCTCCAGACAACCATTAGCATATGTGCAAAGCAATTACCCTTCAGCTCTCCTGGCCCTGGGCTGACATGGAGGTCCCATCCTCAGTGATTTGGGGGAAAGGGGGGTTATTACAATTCACAAAACCTTAAATTAAAAATGAATAAGGGAAGCGTCACGTGCCACTTCTGAAAGGCTGCCAGCCCAGGCTGGGGTGGGTGACGGGTGTATTATACTCCACGTCGATGGAGCAACTGATGGATGTGCAGATGCTGGTGAAGACGGGAGTCCGGCAGGTACCTGCCCGTGGCATGGGCCCGCGCATGCCCAGAGTCTCACCAGCTGGGTGTGGATAGTCAGACCCCAAATATCCCCTTATAGCTGTGGGATTTGCAAAAGCAGACGTGGGACTTGATTTAGGTGGAGTGGGGAGGGGGAGTGTGATCAGAGTCTTCCTGGGACAGCTGAAGTAGAGCCTGAGGGTTGAAGAGAGGTTAGCAGGTAGAGTGGGCAGGGCAGTGGTCCAGGCAGAAGGACCAGCTTGTGCCAATGCCCTGTGGTGGAAGGACCACGGCACAGGTAAAGAACTAGAAAGGCTGAGGAGACCAGGCAAAGCCGGAGAGGAGGGGGTGACCCTGGGGAAGTCAGCAGGGACCACTCCCTGATGAGCATTCTTGGCCAGCACATGGATTTGGGATTTGATGCTAGGAGTCCGGGAGGAGTGTACAAAGTAACCAAGCTGCGTTTAAACAGCGTCTCTCTGGCCACAGTGCACAGAGCAGACTGCAGTTGGCTGGGGGCTTTGGGGACACTCCAGAGGCCCCCACAGTGCTCTAGGAGAGAAATGGTGGCGACTTGGACTAGACAGACGGGGACGATGGAGAGAAGCGGACGGCCTTAAGAGAATCTTGCAGAAGGATGGGATTAGTCGTGGTGCTGGTGGGGATGAGGGAAAGAGTGGTGGCAGGGGCGCGTGCGGGATCTGGGGCACGTGCAGCTTGGGGAACTTGGATGGGGAAGTGAGGTGGGGGCAGGTTTGAGGGTGGAGAGAAAGAAGAGGCCCAGGTTTGAATATAAATGTCACAACCTTCCTGAGCCTCAGTTTCTTCAGTCCATAAAGCGCTATGGGATGCCTGGCCCCCAGGCAGGAAGGTCGGAGCTGAGTGAACTAACAGGTGTGGGAGTCCCGGGGGTGGGCCGGGGGCATGAGGTACACAGAAACCACCGTGAAGGTGCCAGGTGCTCTCACGCCACTTGTCCAGGTGGGGCTGATGGAGATGACTCGGGAGGGGCAGGGAGCGTGCAGCACCCCCCACCTGCACACAGAGCTGCAGGGAAGAGGCCTCGGCTCAGTTCCGCTGCTCCCCAGCTGTGCCTCAGTGGGCTGGTCCCTTTCCTTAAGAGGGCCTCCCAGCTCTGGTGCCCTTGGAAAAGATCAAGGCCCATGGCCCACCCCCAGGAAAGGGGTGCCTCAGCCCAGGCTCAGGGGCTCTCTGGGGAAGGTCGGATCCGTCCTGCCCACCCCTGCATGGCTGAGCACCAAGGTGCCGCACACCAACTGAGCAGCACAAAGCCGTGCTTTCTCCTTCTCTGTCAGAGCTTGTGGTTGAAGGTGGGGGTCCTGAGGCCCTTTCCCTTCCAGTCCCACCCCTCTCCTGTACCTCGGGCGGGGCCCAGTGCCTCCCACAGCTCTGGGGTCCTGTGCCCTCCAGGTTTCCTCCCTCCTTGCACGCGCCTCCCAGTGCCTGCCAGACTTGCCACTCGGCGGAAGCTGAGCAGGGAGGAGCAGCAGCTCCAAGGTCAGTGGGGCTGAGCTCACGGTCAGGGGAAAGCGGGGCTGAGAAACGCCCCTCACCCACACCAGGGCAGGGGGCAGGGAGGGCTCCATCCGAAGCCCGGTGACCCTGGGCTGCAGGGGAGTGGGGGGAGGAAGGAGTGAGCAGCCCCCTTCCCCCAGCCAGGAGCCCTGGGCCGCTGCTGCTCGTATATCTGTCCCTGGATAATGTATATCCAGCTTATGGAAAATATTCATAATGCTCCTTACACCAAACTGGCCCCCTTCCATAGTGCGTGATCTAAAATTAAATCCATTTCAAATATACAGTAGATCGAGTCAAGCTAATATAAATGAAACGTGATTAATAGGCAGAACGCTGTCCTCCTTCTCAGGGACGAGGAGGCAGGGCTGGGGCCACTCTGCCTCTCCCTCCCCACAGCCACCAGACCCCCCAAGGCCTCGGAGCCCCTGTCCTCATCCCAAACTCCCCTCCCCCGAACCTGAAATGTGGACCAACCTTGGAATTTGCCCAAGCAGTGCCAGGCCATTAGAGTAGAGCGGCTAAGAGAGTGGACTTTGCTGTTGGGAGAGAGCTGAGACCTTGAGCACGTGATTCCGCCTCTGAGCCTCAGTTTTCTGATCTATACAATGGGATATTAACACTTCCTGCCTCCTAAGCTTGTTGTGAGTGTTAAGTGAGATGATAACGCAGGTAAAGCACCCTGATTAAGATAGTGAGCATTGTTATGCTGCCCCCCAAGGTCTGCCCCCTTGGCCTCCAAAGAGAGTCAGGATCTGCAGCCCCCGCCCCCCCTGCCCCCCGATCAGCCACAGAACGAGGGCCAGCCAGAATTCCTGCCATTGCAGGGATACGCTGGGTGGGTTATTTTTAGTTCGTTGGCAAGTGACTGTTACTGACCAAATGTTCCCACCACAGGGGACAGACTCTGCTAAGAGGACACGTGTGCTGAATGCAGGGCGGGGAGGGGTGTTTACGGCCTGTCCCCAGGGGCTCCACGGGTGTCCCTTTTGCACACACATTTGGACCCAGGTTCCACAGCCATTGGCGGAGAGGGGAGCAGAAGGGCCAGGGTGGATCCGGGAAGCAGGCTCGCCTGTCCTTTCTCTCCTGCCCAACTGGGCACGTGGGTGCCTGGCACTAAGGACACTCCTCAGTGTGGAACGAGAAACACTGTCACCCTCGGAGAGCAGTGAACCTCCCAGCCCATTGGCCAGCACTGCATGTTCCTCCCTTTAGGAAAGACCTGGGCTTCCACTGGCTGAGTGTGTGTGCACACGCGTGTGCCTTCTGGTCATTGCTCCAGGTACAGTATGCCCCTTCCTACCCACCTGGACCCCCACACTCAGTATTCCAGGGTCTTTCAGCCTCACACCGTAATCCGCATTGCAGGTGATCTTCTGAACTTCCTGGTGTACTTGCCCCGATCGGGGAACCCGGCCTTTTGTGCAAGCCCCCGAGAGTCCCGGGATGTCTTCATCCCTCCATCACTGGGTGCTATTCCTTTCTCCTTCTCCCCAAGGTGTGGGAAGGGGCGAGCTCCACAGGGTGGGAGGGGGTGCTGTTGGCTTTTTCCTGTCATTGGCCATTTGCTGCCTGCTTCACCAGGCATGTTTTGAGCATGTTTGCATAACGTGGATGAGGGCTGCAATTCCGTGATGAATTCTATGAATACTAATCCGCTACTACCCTTGACCTTGGGGTCACCGAAAGATCAAAACCAAACCATTTAATATTTTCCTTTTGCAGATCAATAGAAGCATAAATTCCGCCTCAATGACAAGTATAATTTCAAACAGATCTATAGAAGGCATGCATGCATTTCCAGCCGGAGACACTCGCTGCCTGCTTCGCTTTTTGGGGAGCAGACGAGGAGTTTCTTGCCTTTTCTACCATTGAATTTCTTTTTGCCTTTTTTTATGGCTCTGAAATGCTATTTTCAGCAGCTGCTGTCATATAAATATCTCTTGTTTTTCTTCTCTTCTTTCCCTCCTGGTGAAAAGGGCAGGGGACCTATTGAAAATTCCGCTTTATCTCTTTCAGTTGGGTTCAAGTACAGGTCGAATAATCGATCCCTCCTCCTTTTCTTTTTAAAGTTTCCTGTCGTTCTTTTGGCCGGATCAGCAGCGGAGAGAAATCAGAGGGCAGCTCTCTTTATGCAGATCCCCTCAGCGTGTCTGTGTGGCTGTGTTTGTGTGTGTGTTTGCGTGTGCATGTGTGTGATCTGCGATTGGGTGGGGGGTAGGACTGCATGTGCGTGTGTACCTTTGGGCACATGACAGTAAACGTTCATTCTAGTTCAAACTCTCACCCAGAACTCAAGGAGGGAGGAAACAGAAAATCATCAAAGAGAAAAAGTTAACGGCTGCAGAGGGCGTTGTTAACCCTTGCAGTGCCCAGGCAGAGCTGGGGGGCCATGGGGAATGTCTCCCAGCTGGCTTTCCACATTGCAGCTCCATGGACACCACGCCAAAACGTCTGAGTCTTTTTATGACTACAACTCCGAGAAGGGAAAAAAGATGCAAAAAGAAGAGGGGGAAAAAAAAACAAACAGGAGGCGGAGGAGAGAAAAGCAAAAGAAAAGAGAAAGAGAATTAAACCATTAATCTGCCTGGATTTTCCACTTCACAGAGTAATCAGTTTGGAAGTGACTGAAATAAAGTGGAATGTACGACTGCCACCGCCTCCTCCCTCTAGTCCACATTTCTTATTTACAGAAAAACGGGGAGCCAGGGAGGCGGCCTCCCTGTCCCCCACAAAGGCCCCCAGTGTCCGCTCCAGAGGAGGACAAGGACCCCAGCCCTCAGCCGCAGCTGCCCGATGACTCGACACCCGGGCGACGGCTGCCCTGAGCTGGAGGTGCAAAGCCAAGATGATTTAATTTATAGAAAGGACAAGGATGTCGTGTAGCAGATTTAATCATCGGAGAGTTTAAAAAAAAATAAGGACCGGGCTAATGTCGTAATTTACATTTCAGGATAATAAAGAGAGAAAGACAGACAAGGAAGGGCCCTAGCCTGCAAGAGCGAGTGAGGAGGGGAGGCCGACCAGGGGGCCGAGGGAGCCCAATAGATTTGCCTGAAACACCAATAAATTTAAAAACAAACCCAGAAAGCTAAAGACAGCCCCTGGAAAGTGCTGGGAAAATGGACCATCGATTTTAGACTTGATCTGCATTTTGTATTTTAATAATGCTCTCTCTGTCTTTCCTTTTCTCTCTCTCCCTCTCTTACTCCCTCTCTCTCTTTTGCAAAATATAAAAGCTGATCTGATAAATATTAATTTGAACCATCATAATGTATTTGAAAATTCCAGCTAAAATGTCACCACATGGAACATTAATGTAATATTTCAAGGCCCTGAGAGCAATACTCATATTGATTGCATTTATTTCACTCTAGGGAGGAGAGATAATTCTTCAATGTGGGACACATCTGGGAGCCAAGGAGGCAGGGACTGAGGGGAAAAATGCGAAATTATATATGGTCATAAAAAATACAAAACAGAAAATCCTCCCCAAAACTCCCCTCTCCCATGGTGCCCCACACCCAAACTCGGCTCTTTAATTTCCCAGCATAACGTGGGGCAGGGGGAGGCAGAAGCTCATGTGCCTTTGGGCAAAAGGCAAAAGCTCGTGTGTGTTCCTCTGGGGCGGTGGTTGCAGGATTCCGCTGCCTCTCCCTGGGCCCCTCTGTGTGGGCCCTGCCTCAGGGGCATTTGCTGCCTCCTGGGAAGGCATCAGGGCCCAGCTGGGGACGGACAGACAGACAGAGGGCCTGGCCCAGCTGGGCCCCCCCTGAGCAGCTGAGTGAAAGTTTGTGAATGCACAAGAGCTGTGGGGTCCTGGGACGGGGGAGAGAAGAGGAGAAGAGAGGAGGGGAAGGGAGAGGAGGGCGGGGGGTCGGGGAGACAGAGAGAAAGGAAAGAAAGAAAGAAAACAAGACAGAGAAAGGAAAGGAGAGAGACGGAGAGAGGAGACAAGGAATGAGCGAGGGAAGGAGGAAGGAAGGAACAGCGAGCGAGGAGGGGAGAGGCCGAGGGGAGCCGAGGGGGGGCGCGGGCCGTCTGGAGTCCCAGCTCCTCTCACCGTCATTAAGGATATTGATGTGCTCAGGCGTCAACGAGTCTTTGCACAAGTGAAAGGAAATCCGATGCTGGTGATGACCCGGAGCCCACGCCCTCCATGCCCCCTGCTCGCCCCAGCCGAGACCTGGGAGCCCACCAGGAGGTGGGGGGATGGTCCCCATCGAGGACTGAGACGGCCAGGCTTCGAGACCCCAAGCTTCCCCAGCCCAGGGCCCGTGCAGGGGTGGGGAGGGGGCACCTGGAACCTGCTCCTTTCAACACCCATGCCCACGCTCCAGGGCTGGCCTCCTGGCCTCCTGGCCTCCTGGCCTGCTGCCTCCGCCTGTGCTGCTACCTGCAGCCCAGAGGAAGGTTGAGTGGGGACCTCGTCCTGACTGAGCACTCAGCCCGAATTAGAGCCTCACCCTCCTCCTTGCTTCTTGTGGGGGGTGTGTTTGGGGGGAGCTGACCTTTACAGCACCCCTAGAAGGTGGGGGGGAGGGGCAAGGAGAGACCCCAGAGGCCCAGGAACTGGCCAACCTCAGGCTCATCCTTACCATTCTTTAGGTCTCTGCACAAATGCCACCTTCTTACAGAAGCCCTCCCTGACCACCTAAACAGCCCCCAACGCACACTCCCTGTCACACTTCTGTGTTTTACTTTATGCAGAACACTTGTCACTGTCTGGAAGTATCCTAATTATGCGTTTACGTGCTTATCTGTCTCCCCCCACTTGGAGATTAAGTTTTGTACGGATAGGGACCATAACCTTGTTCACTATTATACCCCCTACCCTCGCACTCAGCAGATGCTCCCTGTGTTGGCTGACTTGATGGAAGGGAGGACGGATGGAAGATGGATAGACGGACGGATGGATGGATGGATGCTAAAAGCGCTACCTTTACGCTAAAGCACCCCGGCCCCCGCCTGAGCCCCCTTTGGGCCGTGTGACCCAGCATCGCCCTCACCCCCGGACCCCTCCCAGCCCCGCTCCCGCTGCCGCTCGCCGCCCGCCGCCGCCGCCAAGGCTGCGCACCCCCGCCTCCCCTGAGCTGTCGCTCGCGGAGCTGCCACAATATTGTGAAGGCTCCGCGCTCCCGCTCCTCGGCGCAGCCCGCAGCCCGCGCGGGGAAAGCGAGGGAGGCGGCGGGCTGGCGGCTCGGCGATGAATAATGCATGACCAAGGCGCCCCCTACCGGCGGCCGCGGGCTCCGCGGGGACACGGCCGCGCCGCGCCCCGGACCTAGCCGTGACCAGGCGGACACTGCAGGTGTCCCTTCCCCGCCAAGGGCTGCCCGGGGTGGGGGTGAGGGGGCGATCTTCCTGCCCCTGTCCACGTTCCGCATCCCAGACGCCCAGTCCTTGCCCTTCCCGGGTCGTCCTCCCCCCTCCAAGTTTGGGGGGCAGCCTCCACCCACCCCAAAACTGAGGACAGAGTTTGGGGAAGTGGCAGACACTGCATAGAGCCTGGAGCAGGTCCCGGGGTACGAGTGGAGTAGGGAACCCCACTCCCTCTCACCCCAGCGCTTCTGCACCACTACTCGGGCTGGGCCAGGAGCGCAGCCTCAGGGAAGGGCCAGCTGGGAAGCCGGAGACAGCAGAAAACATGAATTAATTCGTTTATAAAAATTATTGCAACTTATTTGGTGACATTTTTGTCTCTATAGCTCATGGTAAATATCTAAATATATAATTATCTGATTAAGTTAATGCTATCAAAAAAATTAGTGCAAACAATTTCACAGTGTTTCCAAGTTTCTGTAAAATTTTGAGATACTTTTTTTTAAGTTAAAATTCAGGCAAGCCCACTATGTCTATGTGGATATCTGCCATTTTAGAATAAGAGTCCTAGACACGTCTTCCTGGGGGCTCCTTCCTGGGAGGAGGGGACCTGCTTGGCCGCCCTCCACCTGGAGATGCCAGGTGGCAGAGGACAGTGGTCAAGGGTGGTAGTCAAGAGCAGGCCTCCACCAGGCCTGGAGCGCCCCCAACACGGCTGTGATCTCTGGCGATCCACTGCCATGATTGCCCGTTCTCCAGGCCCACCACCTCCTCCTAACAAGCAGGTAACGAGAAGAGGAGCAGAGGTCTCTGCTGAGCTTCCAAGCTCACAGCAGTGCAGGCCTCTGGGGAGCTGGGCCTCATGGCCTCTCCTCATTGAGAACAGATTCTATTGACACCCCTCCCCACTCCCCCAGTCATTCCTGCTGTCGCCTGACCCACTGCCCGGCCTTAATAAGCCAGAAGGGAGGGGCAGTCATCCCAGAGCCCGGAACCTCGGGCCCCTGGGAAACATCTCCAGCCCATCTGTTGAGCACCTGCTGAAAGACTGGCACATATCGGGATCTCTAGTCCCAGCAACACTCTGCAAACCAGGTCTGCGAGCCCCATGTTACAGATGAGGAAACTGAGGCTCAGAGAGGTACAGTCATGGGCCCAAGATCACACAGCTCAAATTTGAACTCAGCCTTGTATTCTCTAGAGCCCGAGGCTGGGATGGACCAAGAGAGGTGGAGCAGGGAGGAGGAACTCCATTCTTCCACCCAGATGGTCCTCTTGCGTCCTAGACCCCACTCCCAAGAGGTCAGATTTGAACCTTGAGCTGGACCACAAGCCCTCCCCTCTGGGGCAGCACTTGGTCAGGGTCACTAAAAATAGGTTGCAAACTCAAGTGCCTTGGAGGCCAGCAGGCAACGCTGTACTTGGGAAATTGGGGGCAATAGTTTCCCCAATAGTTTTGGCTCTTAAGAAAACAGCAGTTCAGGGCAATGACATCTAAGAACCTTCACCCTGGAATCTTTCTCCTTCAAGCAAGTCCCCGGTCCCACCATAGGCTTCCCTGCATCACCCCTTCCTAACCATCCCTCCCCCACCTCGGCCCTGGGGAGCTAGAGCCAAGCGAGCGGAGTGAGGAAGAGGAGACAGCCTCCCCAGGATGTCCTCTCCACCTCCGGGAGCTCCACCCTGCAAAGACTCCCCCATTTGTTCCCTGGAGAGCATGGGGGAGTGGGAGGGCTCCTCCATGACTGAGTCTGTGACCTCCCATTCATTCATATGCATGGATCAAATTTTGGAAATGCAATTAATTACCTGTTGTGTCTGCTTTAATTATTGTCGTGTTTTCTCTGCACTTTACACAACTTAATAAACAGTTAGGGAAACAAGACCTTGGTGGGGCCACGGCTCCGGAGAAGCTAGGCTCTGCCCCCAGCCCTGGAAGCGCTGTTTCTACCTGTCATTCATGACCACATCCATTCATTCTTTCGCTCCTTTATTCATTCATTCTCCAGTCAGCCAGTCATTGATTCATTCACTCAGTCTCTCATTCATTCGGATAGTCATTCATTCATTCATTCATTCAACCGGTGAATACATATTAGCATAGCCATGTGACAGGCTCCAGGAGAGGTGCCAGGAAGGCCATGGTAAACAAAACACGAAGGTCTTTGCCTTTGAAGAGCTGACAGTTTGGTGGGGTAGACAGACAATAAACACGTGCAATGATTATAAATAGAGCTAGAATGGTCAGAGAGGACTTCCTGGAGGAGGTAACATTTAAACTCACTCCTTGATTTACTCATTTGTGTATTCATCCATTCCGACAGAGCATGCTCTCTACCTGGAGAGGGCAAGAGATGGAAGGCCCAGTTAAGAGCCAAGATCCAGGGGGAGAGACAGCTGGCAGCTAAATTATTACAAGGCAAGGGGAAACACAGTGGGGGAGGCAGGAACCAAGAGCGGCGGGAGCATGGCAGCCGTAGAAACAGCCAGGGAAGATTTTCCCTGGCAGGAGGTGTGGAACAGGTCTTCCAGGATCCACAGAGGGTGAGCATCTGAGCCTCCGCAGAACAGGCTCAGGGTCCATGCACCGGCTGCTTTGAAGGGACTGACCAGCAAGTCGCTGTCACAAGCGCCGGGCGTGGTGGTGGTGGCAGGGAGGAGGAAGAGGAGGCGCAGGGCTGAGGCCTCCTGGTTCCCAGCCCCCTGGGCTGACTCTAAGTCTTGCTTGGGGTCAGAGGGCGCTTGGTAAGGCTGGGTCATGGCGAAGGAGCAGAAGCTGATCGGCCAGAGAAGGGCACTCCGAGATGAGCCCTGCCCGCGCAGAGGCCTAGGGGCGGGAGGGAACTGGCATGCTTGGGGAGGGGGGAAGCCTGGCTTTGTGGCAGAAGATGGTGCCGTAGGCCCAGGAGGTGGGAGACAAAGTGGCTGGATCACAGAGGGCCACGGGGAGAGGGGGCTGAGCGAAATCCTGAAAGCAATCAGAAGCCATGGACCGTATGCAAGCCGGGGAGGCGCCTGTCAGAGCTGAGTCGGTTTACAAACGTGTCTGCACGCCTGCTGTGGGCCGGGGTACGGTGATGGGGAAGACACGGCCTCCACCTGTGCAGAGCCAATGACTCCAAGGGGGCCAGATCAGGTGGTTAAAGTGACATGAGGGTGACCATCCCAGGTGCCCAGAAGAGTGGGTTAGGCTCAGGAAAGAAAACTTAAAAGCCAGTTAACACGCAGTATTTATCAAGTTCTTCCTCCATGCCAGGTGTTTCCCATTCGTTATCCCGTTAACAATAATCAGAGGGAGAGCAGCAGCAGCAGTGACTAACGCTCACTTGGTGCCAGCTTCTCTCTGCTCTGTGTGCTCCCACCCGCATCGATTCCTCTGCTCTTCACAACAACCCTGTAAGGTGGATATTATTATTATTACCCCCATCTGACAGAGAAAGACCTGGAGGCTCAGAAGCTGAGGCACCTCTCCAAGGAATAAGTGGCTGAGCCAGGACGTGAACTCAGACCCTCCCGGTTCCACAGTCCACGCCGGCTTCGTTCTGCTCCCACTCCATCCAAGGGTGGGCTGTGGGCACAGGGAGAGCGGGAGCAGCCGGCACAGGGCGCCCGTCCGCTCCCCTCAGGCAGCCTCAGGCTGCCGCATTCTCCTTCTGCCGACTGAGGCTGGTGTTTTATGAACCCAGAACCGCAGCAAGATTCTCCTATTAATTTATTGGTATTGCTAATTAAACATCATATTCGCAAATGTAAATTTCCTAATGGCCTCCCTTCCATTTCCGAAGTTTCCTAAAAGAGCCTTCTTGTTACAGTTGTCAATTGAAACCAATTAACTCTCACCGGATGGGTGGGCTGTGGCTGGCTCAGAGGTCACCGGGAGGATCTGGGGCCTCTGGACTGGGTCTGGCTGGGCCCTTCTTGACCACAGAGGGGAACTGGGACAAGGGAATGTTGGGGAGAAGGAGGCAGAGTAGGCCCAGCCCCGAGCCCATGGGTGTCAGCTGCCTTCTCCCTGACATACCCTAAGCGAGGATGGGCTTTCCTCTTGCCCCTGATGTAGTTGCTGGCCTGGACCTGTAGCTGTTTGCAAGGCTATGTCAGGGAGGCCAAGACTGGGATGGAGGGGTGGGGGGTGGGCTAGGGAGGAGACAATCCAACGGGAGGATTCAAGAAGGAGTGCAAGTCAGTGCTTGGAGGGACCTTAGAGATTTTTCCAGTAGAACCCCTTATTTGAAAATGGGGAAACTGAGGCACAGGAGAGGAAGTGACTTGCCCAAGGCCACAGAGTCATTAAGTGGAGGAGTTGGGACTTCAACAGAGGTCTGCCTCTGATCCTTCTGAGAATCCGATGAGCTCTGTGTCCTCTCTCCCGAAAAATGTACACAGGGATTGCATCATTACAGGGACCCTGCTCTATACCACAGCGACCCCCAGCCCAAGTCAGTCATTTCATAGCGTTTAAAAGCAACGGCTCTTGGATCAGAAGGTACCACTTTTGAATCCCATATCCAGCAAGTTCTCTGCCTCTCTGGACCTCAGGCTCCCCATCTGTAAAACGAGGCAGCAGTCTCTCCCTCCCGGGGCTGCTGGAAGGATTATTTGATAAGCCTGTGAGTGACGGCTCAATAACGTGCGGCCAGTATCAGGATAGCACTCCTCACGTCAGAGCCCAGTGGGGCAGAGGGCTCTGGCTGGTCCTGGGCCAGGCTGCCTGGTGGACCCAGGAGGCTGGGAGAGGGTGAGGCTGCACTAGCCTGGGGCTTGGCCTCACGTTTGGGATAATGGTCACTGTTCACTCAGCACGCTGCTGGGACATCACACACGTATCTCTGTAACTCTCCCCAGCTGATGAGGTGGGTGTTGTCATTGTCCCCTCTACAGATGGGGAAATGAGGCTCAGGAAGTCAGTGACTCGCCTGGCCTGGGGGTCCCTGGGCGAAGGCCTCTGTGACTCCAGGGTCTTGAGCAGCCGTGAAATGTGATAACTGACAGGGGACCAGCTGCCAGGAGCTCTGGTCCCTGCTCTGCAACTTCTTTGCTGGGACACCTTGAGCACATCCCCCCCAGCACTCGGGGCCCCAGGTCCCATCTGAAACACACCCGAGAGGACTATGGTCTCTCCAGGCCGGTCTAAGACACAGAGTGCACGCTGCAGTCAGCGCTGCCCATTCCACTCCAACAACCACAGGCCTACCGTCCCCTCCCTACACCCCTAAGCACAGCCTCTGGAGAGACAGGCAGAAAAGGGAACCTGGGGGGAACTGAGTCAAAGGGCCGAAGCATTGGCAAGGACCCAGAAGATGCAGAAGACCCCTTCTCTTGCCTTTGTCCCTGGTAGCTCTGGGAAAAGCTGGGGAGTGGGGCTGACAGGGAGGGGAATGAGGGAGGGGCACTGCCCAGATGCCAGGAAGCATCCCCCTCGCTCAGCACTCTGTGTCCCACGTGGCTTTTGTGTATCAGTATCTTTAGGGGACCAGTGGGTAATCTGAGTGTTTTGGTTGCTGCTTGGGAATCTCCATTAGGGAAAGTTTTAAAAATACACTCTCTTGTTGTTTATTATTAATGGTAATGACACAGGGAGTGAGGCTGCTGGTCAGCTCCCTATTGTCCGGCTTGAGCAGCCAGAACCAAGAGCCAGCACAGAGCATGAGCGGGGCTCCGGGCACGGTGCTGGGCCCCGAGGTGTCCAGACTTTTAAAAAAAATCTTTTTATTGTGGTAAAATACACAGAATAAAAAATTTGCCATTGTAACCGTTTTAAAGTGTACAATTCGTGGCATTAAGTACATTCAGAGTGTTTTGCAATTATCTAGTTCCAGAAAATTTTCATCACCCCAAAAAGAAACCTCATACCCATTAAGTGGTCACTCCCCATTTTCCCACCCTGCTGGCAACCGCTAATCTGCTTTCTGTCTGTATGGATGTGCCTATTCTGGATTTGCCTGCTCTGTACCCATTAAACACTAACTCACCATTTCCCCCTCCCTCGGCCTCTGGTAACCACTACTCTGCTTTCTGCCTGTATGGATTTGCCTATCTGGATATTTCATATAAATGGAATCATGCCTTCTGTGGACTTTTGTATCTGGCTTCTTTCACTCAGCATCACGTTTTCCAAGTTCCATGTTATGGCATGGACCAGGACTTCATTCCATTTTATGGCAGAATAATATTCCACTATATGGATATACCATGTTTTCTTTATCCATCCGTTGATGGACATTTGGGTTGTTGTCTGGATTCTGGGTAGGGAGATGTCAAGATTCGGGTGCACAGATATCTAGAGAGCAGACACAAGGATATCCTTACATGCTGGATGTGAGGGTACCCAGGCTCTGGACATGAGGGTGTCCAGACTTCTAACCCCCAGCGCAGGGGCCCGAAGGACCATCTCTGTGCTCTCAAGTACGTAGGTGTGCTCCCATAGGGCCTAGTCCTGAGCCCCAGGAAACTATCTGCAGCTTGAAAGGGTGCAGGCTCCTTGAGGAGGGAGGAGGAGGGGCTGGGGAGCAACCTTCAGACCAGCGACCATGTGGGAGGGTGGCAACTGGATGAGATGAACTTCTGAGGGCCCTCTGCGGGCTGTCACACAGGCAGAAGTCTCTCCCCCACTTGGCAGAACCTTGGTGCCTAGATCATGGAACATAAAATGTCAGAGAGGGGCAAGGCCTTGCTGTGGTCTGGTTCAAGTGCCCTGCCGAGGGCCATTTTAGAGATGGGGAAACTGAGGCCAGGAAAGAGAAGCGACCGCCAACATCCTCATAGCTACAGTTAATTGGTGCTTCCCACGTGCCTGGCACTGTGCTCAGCACGAGCTCCCTTAAGCCACAGACTTAATGAGGGGCGTTCTAATGTTATTCCCATTTTATAGATGGGGACACAAATGCTCAGAGAAGTGAACTCATCATATTAAATGTAGGAGAGGGACAGAAGTTCTCAGGTGTCCCCAAAGGGAATGAGAGGTTTTCTGGCTAAACCCAATGACAACTGTCCTCAAGGCTGGCACTGAGTCATCCTTTCCCAGGGAGCTCAGCACCCCTGTAGCTTCCTGCTGGTACCTCCATCCCTCAACCCACCTCCAAGCTAGAGGCTGGACTTCTTGGGAAGTGGCATACACAGTGGTAAGAGCGTAGACTTGGGCGCAAATCCCAACTCCACTCCGTGGTAACTTACTTTATCCACTGAGCCTCAGTGTGCCCATCTGTACAATGGGGAGTCTTGCTGACACCCACTGCAGAGGGTTGCTTTAAGAGTTAAATGAGTTGACGTATCTACGAGGCTTGCATGGAGCTTCTCACACAGTGAGTTCTCCAAAAACGTAGCCCAAAGAAACAAGCATAGCCTCCACCCACAGCCCCCTGGCCTCCCCACCAGGCCCTTTGTGGGAAGAGCTGGACAGGACATCATCCGACAGGAGACCAGGGAGCCTGGGCTGTCCCCGGGGATCTGTAGCCGAGAAGGAGTGGCGCTTAGGGTCTCCACGGGATAATCGGAGAGGACACCTCCTTAATTCCACCTCCACCAGACCTCCGCCCGAAGACACGACCCTTTCACCTCATCAATATTCAAGAGCTTAACAAAAAAAGCTATAACTAGGGAAGTCAGAAATAATGGAATGCCGTATTGATTATTTTATGGTGCGATTAGGGGTAATTACATCTCTCAAATTTTATTTTAATGTTACTTTCTACTACTTTTAGCCTTTTAAAATTATCCCAAACATCCCCATTTAATGGAACACACATGCCTTCAATTTCAATGCGAAATACTTTTTTTCTGCTAAAGTGTGACCTCAATATATTTGAAAACATAAATTACACCATGTATAAACCATAAAAAATGAATGATGAATTTAATTCTGGTGGAGCGTGAGGGACTGAGGAGGCGGGCGGGCGGAGGTGCTGTTTATCCAGGGTGGAGGGGACAGTCAGAGGCAGGAGGGGGCAGCAGGGGCCGGAGGGGGTGCCTGACCTTCAGGGGCACTGGGACGGGGCTCAGAGCTCTCAAGTACACAGGCCAGGGAGGGACTCAGAGGCTGTGTCTGCCCCAGTGCCCTCCCTCCTCTCGGGTGAGCTCATGGACAGTTCCTCTGCCCGCCACCCTGGGGAGAGTGTCCAGAGCACTTGCAGTTTTACGGTCTGGCTTGAGCCTCTCAGCCTAACTCTGCCTGTAATGGGTAGTGTGGTTGGTTGCCAACGTGCTGTGGCTCCATTTTATTGGTTCCATTACACAGGTGAGCAAACTGAGGCTGAAGGGACTCATCTAAAGTAACTCGCCGAACAAGTGCTGCGGCACTGGAGGCTGGCTGCAAAGCCAGAAATGGGGACTCGGCAGCCCAAGAGCTGCCAGCTGTCAAAAAGAAGAGCCTGCTGTAACCGTCCCTGGCCTCGTAGACATCAGGGCAGTGAGCGGAGTGATTGAGGATGCAGGCTTCGAGGCCAGACAGCCCTGGGCTCAAGTCCTGGCCCCCTTATAAGAATGCTCTGAGGACTCTCTACGACTGAGAGCCCCTAGCACGTTATTTCTGATTTTCTATTGCCCAGGCTCTATGCTGGGGGTCGAGTTGGGGGGCTTTGGACCCAGGGATGTGGGTTTTCAAAATATGGGTAGAAATTTCTCCTGAGCCCTCAGGGCACAACCTCCAAACCCTAGTTCTGGGCTTTCCTGGTTCCTGCACGCTCCTCCTTCCCCTTTCCTCCAGGTGACTGGCAGTTCATTATTTAGGGACCTTCCCAACCCCCACCCCCACCCTGAACCCCCCGCAGTACATTGTGAGTCCCAGGGGCCAGGGGCCAGCTCTCCTTGTTCATTGTACCTCCAGCAACAGCACGTTGTAGAATGTTGTATGAATGAGATGCTCTCATCAACAGGTGACGGCGTTGCAAATTTCAGTGGTTAATTCTCAGCCTCCCCTCAGCCCATCAGCAGCATTTGCCACAAGGCTCCTCCTCCCTGAGACTCTCTCTGGCCTTGGTTTCCTGGCTGTCTCCTGACTTTTCTCAACCTCCCAGGCTCCTGCCTCCGGCCTCCTTGACGATTCCCTCTCGCCCTCTTCACCTTGGAGGGCCCACGGCTCTTCCTTGGGTCTCTCCTCCACCACACTCACTCCCGGGGTGACCCATCCCGCTCACACCTTTAACGACCATCTAGACCAGCGCTGTCCAGTAGAAATATCATGGAAACCTCTTAGGCAATTAAACATTTTTTGGTAGCCACATTTTTTAAAAGTAAAAAAAAAGAAGTGAAATTAATTTAAATACTGTATTTTATCTAGCCAACTATATCCAAAATATAATCATTTCAACTTATGAAGATAAAAAATTGTTAATGAACTATGTTACTTTTTTTCATCCTAATACTTTTTTTCTTCCTAAGCCTTTGAAATCCTGTGTGTGTTTTACGCTTGGAGCACATCTCAGTCGCACTGGCTGCATTTCAAGGGCTCAGTGGCCACAGGTGTCTCCCGGCTACTGTACGGGGCTGCGAAGGTCTCCACACTGACTGTTTCCAATGTGTCTCCAGCCCAGACGCCTCTTCTCAGCAGGCGACCTGGGTGTTGAATCCTGCTCAGCATCTCCAGTTAGAGGTCTAATAGGCAATCCAAACTCCAAACGTTCAAAGCTGAGCTCCTGACCTTCCCCACAACACGCTCTACCCACCGCCTTCCTGCCTCCATTAACGGCAGCTCCAGCCTCCCGAGGCTCAGGTCAGAACCTTGAAGTCACCCTTCACTCCTCTCCCCACCCTCAGCCAATCCTGTCCGTTCTATCTTCAAAATACATCCAGAATCTGACCACTTCTCCCCTCCACCACTGCTTCCAGCCAACAGCACCTGTCACCTGGATAACTGCAATTGCCCCCTCCCTGGCCTTCCCAAGTCCACCCTTGCCCTCGCCCCTAAAATCTATGCTCCACCCAGATCCCAGAGCGGTCCAGTTAAAGCATAAATTGGCTCCTCGCACACCTCTGTTTGCAATCCTTCCATACCTCCCATTGCCCTCACGGTGAAAGTTCAAGTCCATATTAGAGCTCAAAACACACAACCATGTTCCTGCCTCAGGGCCTTTGCATTGTCTATTCCCTCAGCCCAGATGGCCCTTCTTTTTTTTTTTTTTTTTTAGGAAGATTGGCCCTGAGCTAACATCTGTTGCCAATCTTCCTTTTTTTCCTCCCCAAAGCCCCAGTACATAGTTGTATATCCTAGTTGTAGGTCCTTCTAGTTCTTCTATGTGGGACGCCACCTCAGCATGGCTTGATGAGTGGTGTGTAGGTCCGTGCCCAGAATCCGAACCAGCAAACTCTGGGTGCTGAAGCCGAGCGCATGTACTCAACCATCACGCCACCAGGCCAGCCCCAGACGGCCCTTCTTATGGATATCTACAAGGCCAATGCCCTCATCTCCTTCCAGTCTTGGCTGAAATATCACCATTTCATTGAAGTCTTTCCTGACTTTTATAGTTTAAATTGCCATTTCTCTCCATCCGCCTACCCCTCCTTTATTTCTAATACATTATATAATTTACCTATTTATTTTATTGACTGCCTCTCCCACCAGAATGTCAGTTCCATGAGGCCAGAATTTCTGTCCTTTTGTCTGTACTGCTCCACTCCAGTGTCCACAGGCATGGTGCCTGGCATACGCTAGGCATTCATAAATATTTGATGGATAAATGAATAAATATTCACCACCAAATGGATAGCCATTTGAACCAAGATCATTTATTGAATTCTGTTTATTTGAAATGTCACCTTTATCATGAACTAAACCTTCATATAAACATGGACCTGTTCCTTTCCATTGATTGATGTATCTAATCTCATGCCAATACAGCACTGTTTTAATTACTATGACTCTGTGGGATGTTTTGCCAACCATTAGGGCTATTCATTTTTGAATTTTTTTCCAATATTATTATCATTTTCTTTTTCATATGAACTCCACAAGTGGACTATCGTGTTTGATAAAAATTAATGTTGGGACCTTCACTGGGTCTGCATTACATTTATTAGTTAAGAAGAATTTATTTTATTTCAATATTGTCATCACATCCAAAATATATCCCTCTATTTATTTTTTAATATGAATATATTAGAGGAAAATATTTTCACAACCTTGGGGTAGGAAAAACAAGAGAAACCCAGAAGTCAAAAAGGAAGAGGGTTACACTCTTTTTATGACATCAAAATTTAACATTTCTATCTGACAACAGACCAGCAACAGGCTGGGAGAAAAATTATCCACATCCAGAATACATAAAAATAGTCCATTAGAAAAATGGACAAAAGATATAAACAGATATTTCACAGACGACAAAATGAAAATGGCCAATAATTGTATTTTCTAAAGTTCACACTCAGTAATCAGGCAAATGAAAATTAAACAGCAATGGAATTTTTTTTGCCTGATAAAGTGGCAAAAATTAAGATTGATAACATCAAGTGTTGGTAAAGATGCAATTAAACAGGCTCTCTCATACGATGCTGGTGAAGGCGTCCATGAGTTAAATTTTTGAAGAACGATTTGTTAATATATATTGAAATTAAAAATTTTGACCCAGCAATTCCACACTTCTAGGGCTTTCTTTTTCAAAAAGACCCACTGGGGTGCAGAAAGATGTGTGTAAGGATGTTTATTACCTTGTTTTGTAATAGAAAAAAATTTTGAAAAAACATAAATCAGAGATTGGATAAATACTTATAGCACAGCCACACTATGAAACCTTGACTAGCTACTTAAAAACAGTGAGGTAGATCTATAAAGATCTATAAAGGTCACGGAAAGATCTCCAAAGCATACTGTCAGCGTAAAGAAGCAAGTCAGAAGCGTAAATGTAGTGTGATCCAATTCATATAAAATATAATTAAGATATTTGAAAAAATGAGCAAAGAGTTCGAACAGACATGTCTCCAACAAAGATATACAAACATCCAAAAAGCACATGAAAAAATGCTCAACATCATTAACCGTTAGGGAAATGCAAATCAAAACCACAATAAGATACCACTTCACACCTACTAGGAAGGCTATAATCAAAAAGACGGGTAATAGCAAGTGTTGGTGAAGATGTGGAGAAATTGGAACCTTCACACATTGCTGGTGCGATTGCGGCAGGGTGGAGACACTTTGGAAAACAGTCTGGCAGTGCCTCAAAAGCTTAAACGTGGAGTTACCATACAACCCAGAAATTCTACTCTAGGTATATACCCAAGAGAAATGAAAACATATGTCTGCGCAAAAGCTTGTACATGAATGCTTGTAACAGCATTATTCATTATGGCCAAACAGCAGAAACAACCCAAATGTCCATCAACTGAGAATGGATAAGTAAAATGTGACACATCCCCACAATGGAATATTACCGGGCAGCGTAAGGAATGAAGTACTGATACACACCACAAGGATGAACCTGGAGAACATTACGCTTAAGTGAAAAAGCCACACACCAGAGACCGCGTATTGTATGGTTCCATTTGTATGAAATATCCAGAATAGGCAAATGCCTAGAGACAGAAAGACGAGTGGTTGCCTAGGGCTGGGGATATTAAGGGGAAGGGAGAGGGGCTGCTAGTGGGTCCAGGGATTCTTTTAGGGGTGAAGAAAATGTTCCTAATTGGTGTGTTGCTGGTTGTCTAACTTTGAATGTACTAAAAACCACTGAATTGGACACTTCAAATGGGTGAATTGTATGATATGTGAATTATATCCCAGTACAGCTGTTTAAAAAAAGATAATTAAGATGCTTGCATTTGCTGCTTTCTCACTGGTTCATCGTAGTCCCGTGTGTGGCGTCTCGCCCACAATCCGAGCACCCCTGTGTGAGTCTCCTTTAAAATCGTGGAGAACAATCCGTGATGGACAAAATATCAACATTTTAAATAAAACAGGATCACATTCCTGATTTTTCTTTCACCACAGGCTCCAATATGGCTCAGCTCGGCAGTTACTGATCTTGTCTTTAAAATTTTGATATTTTGTTCACCACAGAATCTTTTGCATTGTTTGCTTTTTAAAAATATTGCATTGAAGTATTAATTATATTGATTTCTGAGAGTTCTTCTGGGCACTTAAGTTTTGCACCCCAGTGTCTCATTCACCCCACCCTGGTCCCCTGGCCTTGGCCTTGTCCCCAAAGGAGCCACCTGGGACTCCCAGGCTCCCGGAGGCTAGAAGGGCAGGAAAGAGGAGCCTGGGGGCAGGAGGCTGCAATGCCACCGCCCCCGGGCTGTGGACAAAGGCCACAGCCTCCCGCCTGGGGCGGCTGACCGGTCCTCCCCAGGACCTGGAGAGGGAGAGACGGAGACACAGAGCCTCAGACCGCGGAGAGAGCGGGGACGGAGGCGGACACGGATCCGGTAGACGGGCAGAGACCGAGAGCCAGGGGCGAGCGTGGAGCGCCGAGAGGGGCCCGGCGGGCGCGGGCGGGAGGTCCCAGGCGGGGCGCCCCTCCCCGCTTCCAGCCGCCCCACCCCCAGCGCGGGAGGTCCCGGAACGACCGTCGGAGGCGCCCGGGGGAGGCGGCGCTCCCGGCCGCCCGCCGCCTGATGCATATCGATCGGCGCCCGGGGTCGGCGCGGGGGCACCAGCTGCCGGCGGGCGGGGCGACCGCACATTAGCGCGGCCGGGGACCGCTCCCCGGAACCCGGGCCGGGCAGCCCATTAGACGCCCCCGGCCGGCCCGCGACCACCGCGCGGGCGGGGCGAGGCTGGCTCCGCCGAGGCGGCCCCTGCGGCGGGCGGGCAGGCTGCGGGCCGGAGAGGGGCTGCAGGGGCCCGAGCCCCCGGCGAGGCTGCAGGCCCCTCTGAAGCCCCAACTCGCCCCGATGGCGCGCTCCAAACGGCTGGTTTCCTCTCTGCCCCAGCCTCCAGGCCTTTGCACGTGCTGTGCCCGCTGCACCGACATCCGTCCTCCCGTCGCTCGTCACCAAGCTCAACCTCGCTCAGTCTGTGGCTCTCGGCTTAGAAGCAGATGCCTTGGGAAGCCTTCCTGACCCCTGACCTGGTTGGGTGCCCACCTTTGCCCTTCCTGGGCCGATCCCCTGAACAGCCCTCACCAAAGCTGACTGGTGGTCCAATAACTGGGATCTGGGTTGATCCCCCCAAGCGGTCTGTGGGTCCTTGGGGGGCTACTTTCTGCATCACATCTTCTTGGGGACCCTGGCACACCCGTAATGAAGGGATAAACACAAAAGCTAGTCAGAAGGCCAAGTCTGCAGAGCCCACAGGGACCTTGACGAGGATCTCTGGACCCCTGCTTCCTATCCTTGGGTAAGGAGGAGGGTGCTGGGCAGAATTAGGGTGGAATTCCAGTTCGGCCACTTAGCTGTGCGACCTTGGGCAAGTTATCTAACCTCTCTGGGCCTCTGTTTTCCCACCTGCAGCTTCATGGAGGTCTGAATCCTTGTTCCTGCCCCTGCAGGAGCCCCCCCATGGATCAGAACCCAAGCTGGGGAGGGGAATGGGAGCCCCATAAGAAGGGGTGGGTTGCAAAGGGCATAAGACGCTCAAATGAGGTGTGGGGCATGCAGGAAACAGGCCATCCTCACACACAGCTGCTGGCTGGGGCCTGGGATGGGGAACTTTCTGATGGGCTGATGGCTTCTAAGGCTGACACCTCCCCATGAGACCCCGTCCCCCTTCCCTCCTCCTGATAGTGGTCCAGCCCCACTTCAGGCCACAGTAACTTTCTGTCTCCCAGCTCTTTCTCATCAGCCTCATTTTTCTCCTGCGCATCCCTTCCCCCTTGACCCCACTTCCCCGCCAGCTACCACCCTATTCTCTGCCCCGTTGCCCAGTAAGATTCCTTGAAAGGGGTGCCTGAGCTGGCTGTTCGGCTCCTCCCTTCCCATCCTCTCTTGAATCCGCTCCACACAACTGCTCTAGTCCGGGACACCAATGACCACATAGCTAAGCCCAGTGGTCAGTTCTCAGCTCTCGGTTTACTGGTCCCGTCAGCGCACTGGCCCCAGGTGGTCACTCCGTCTTCCTCAGAACCCTTTCCTTGCTCAGCTAGTTCCCTCCCTTCTCCCTGGCTGCTACTTCAGTCTCCTCTGCAGCATCAGAGGCTCAGTCTCCGACTCCTCTCCGCAGACTCTCCTTGCTCTATGACCCCCACGGCCGTGGGTCTTCAAACACCAGTATCAGCTGACAATTCCCAATTCCTATCTCTAGCTCAGACTTCTCCCTGGAGCTCTGGGCCTGTCCCTACCATCTATCTCCTCGACATCTTCACTTGGATAACAGGCAGGGCTGCCTCTAGCTCCAACAGCCCCTCGCAAGTTAGGAAAAGTTGTCTTCCTTCAGTAAAAAAACTTTTTACAAAACTTCATAGTACATATTATTCTGTCCAACTGTAGGCAAGCTGGCCAGGAGAAAGAAGAATGCACCTGCCTGCTCCAGGCCGTGCTAGGCAACCCCAGACTGGCCACTGTGTACAAGAGGGGGCTGGAGGGGAGGGGAGTGAGGAGGGAGGGGAGAGGTGCTGGGAGCACTAGTTCTGGGGTATAATCAGTAGCATCCAGCTGAAATTCATCTGAATGGCAGTTCCATAAATTAGACTTCTTGTTCAATCTGTGGCCAGGCATATGCATCCCGTTAGGGAGCAGTGAAGCGGCTGGAGCGCGGCTTTGCTCCCTCCCTCACCCCTCAGCTTGGCCTGGATCTGCCCAGGAGGAGCTTTCCTGGGAGTGGCAGCCCTGGCCGGGCACACACTTATATCCACACTCTTGCTCACTTATACTCAGGCGCTAAGGCAACAGTCACACTCTGAACAATCCTCCCACCACCCCCACCCTGTAAGGTGGCTGTGGTAGGTTTAGAGTTGGGTGAGGGATGGAAATAAGGCCTCTGAGAGAAGCTGGTAAACCAGAGGAGCAACCTCAGGGGATGCCCTAAGCCTGACTGCAACAGGACACAGTCCTTCACATGTATGCAGGATCTAGAAGTTAAAGTCTATGATCAGAATGAAACCGCCTTGGACATGCCGCCCTTGTACAGTGTACAAACTGTGCAACCTTGCATGGCAGTCCTACTAATAGGTGCCTGTATTATTCAGGATAGGATAAATAACAAACAACATTAAAATCTTAGTGTCTTAGAACACAAACGTTTATTTCTTTCTGGTGATGCATGTCCAGGGCAGGTGGGCAGAGGGCTCTCCTCCATGAATCATTTGGGGGCCTAGGCTGATGGAGCTTTCATCTCAGCACACCCTCCTAAGATAGTCTCAGCAGGGGACCAGCAGGGCTGGAGGTGATTAACCGCCCCAGCCCAGAAGCACACATATCACTCCACCCACGACTCTGGCCAGAGCTCATGCCGTGGCCACATCTGCCTTCAAGGTGGCAGGATGTACCAGCCACGAGCCCATCCCGCAGAGGAGGACGGGATGCAGGCTAGCAGTGACGTCTGCCTCAGCACCCCGATCTTCACACGTTCAGACCAAACTCCCCCCACCGTTTCTCAACTGCGCTAACTGCGTCTCCCCCTCCCCAGGGCTCAGGCTCCAGACTCTGGAGGCATCCTTGATTCCTCTCTCTTTCTAATATTCCATCGCCGAATGATGTGCAAATCCTGTCAATTCCATTTTCAAAGTATATCCGGAAAGAAACCACTTCTTTCCACCCTACACTGCCAGCCTGGTTTGAGCCACCATCGTCTCCAGCCTCAACTGTCCCAGGGACCCACTCGCTGCCACCTTTGCCCCCTACGGAGATTCTACACCCATCGGCCAGAGGGATCCTGTCAGATGTAAGCCGGATCACATCACTGCTCTGCTCAAAACCCTCCGTGGCTCCCACCTCCCACCGAGAAAAGCCAAAGTCCTCACAGTGGTCCTCAAAGCCCCGAGATTTGTGCCCCCTCCATTACCTCTCTGAGCTCACCTCCTCCCACTCTCCTCCCTCACTCTACTCCAGCCCCACTGCCTCCCTGCTGCTCCTCCAACAGTAGCTCACTCTTGCCTCTGGGCCTTTGCACTTGCAGGTCCCTGTCTGGAGTGCTCTCCCCTCAGACCCCAGCGTAGCTCCCTCACTCACCTCCTTCAAGCTTTGCTGTAATGTCTCCTTCTCAGGGATGCCTTCCCTAACCTCCCTATTTTAAATTGCACACTCACCTTGCGTTCCCTCTCTATTGCATTTTTTTTTTTTTTTGCCAGGAGACTTACCACCTTCTAACAATCTAAAGATCTCACTTATTGTCTTGACTCTCTGTCTCCCCAAGTAGAATGGAGGGCAGAGATTTTTTTCTCTCTGGTTCGCTGCCATATACCTCTCATCTGTAATAGAGCCTGGCACATAGTAGGTACTCAGTAAACATTGTTGAATGAACGAACAAACCAAAGCACAGCAGAGTGGCTAAGACCTCAGGCTCTGGAACCAGGCTGCTGGTGTTCAAGACCAGCTTTGCCACTTACTATCAAGCTATTTGGAGTAATTCACTTAGCTTCCCTGACCATCAGTTTGCTCATCTGTACAATGGGAATAAGAATAGTGCCTACCACATGGAGGTAAGTTTCAGTGTAAATTTCAATGAGCTAATGATATAAAGCTGTCTGTACAATGCCTGGCAAAGAAATGCTGGGTGTATGTTGGCTTTTACTATTTTAAAACATTGACCCTATAATTCTACTTCTATCCACTTCAATAAAGAAATAGTCAGACATTGTTCTGATTATGAGCAAAGCTTTACATATAATAGTGTTCATCACAGTGTTCTTTTAATAGTAAATAGTAGGAAACAATCTAAATTTCTAAGGAGATGGGATTTGTTAAATAAAATATGGTAAACCCTTTGAAGGAATACCAGGCAGCCATTAAAACTCAAGTTCTCAAAGAATATTTAATGGCATGGGAAAATATCCAGAGGATAATGCTAAGTGAAAAAGTAGGATATAATTCTTAAATTGACTAGTGGATATCTGGCTGTTTGTTTTATTATTGTTCTTTAAACTGTACACATACTCTTTTATATGTATTAAGTAATTCATACAAACGCAGGTAAAAAAGCAGGATACGAAACTAAATGATCCCAATTTAGATTTACATGTTTTTATGCTCTTCCTCACATCCTACGCATTCAGAGGAGGAAAAGACTGGAAAGAAATAGACCAAAATGTTAACAGTGGTTCCTTCTAGGTGATGAGATATTGAAAGATCTAAACAATCTTTTCTATTCCTTATTATACTTTCCACATTTCTTACAATGAACATGGAAACTGCAGTGGTTTAGTAGTCAGGAAAAAAGGAGATTTAAGGATTTAGGTTGAAGTTTTCCAAAAGCTAGTTCCACAGCACATTAATAGGTGATCACTGAAACAAAGATTCCGAGGGGTCAGGTTAAGTTTGACATTGGTAGGGTGAAGGGGGAAACAAGTTCACTTCTGCAGGACTTCTCAGAGCCTTTACTGTAGTCCCCACCCCCCCCCCCACCCCCGCCGTGATTTCATGATTGTATTTGGATGAGGGACGTGAGCTGTCCTCCCAGCTGAATTGCAAGGTTCCGGGAGGCAAGGCTGGCTCTGTGGGCTTCCCCAGGTCTCACATGGCCCCAGCACAGCCTACATGTGTGCAAACACCCCTTTAGAAGGCCCACCCCCGAGCCCCCTCCCTGCTGCCCTCTGCTCCCAGAGGCAGCCCCACCTAAGTCAAGACACCCAGCGAACACAAACTCTCACAGGGTCCCGTCCCTCAGTTCCTGCTCCCCTCCTTCTGAAGACCCGCTGTCCATCCCCTCCTCCAAAAAGTTCCCGATGATTCTCAGTCCAGGCAGGAGTCATCCCCTTTCTCAGGCATTGCTAGAAAGAGCTGCTTCTCCCAGTGCACGCCCATGCGGGGCCCAGAGGCTCGGAGACAAGCGTGACGAATGGAGAGGCACGCGTCCTGTTTTCCTGGAGCGTCCTGAATCCAGGCAGCTTCCTGGGTTTGCTGCCTGCTCACTCACCCGGAGCCCGAATCATTCTCCTTTCCGAGGTTTGGTTTGCCCGTCTCTCCAATAGGAACAGGAAAAGAACAATCCTATTTCTAATCATGGAAGACTGTGTGTCTGGTGCACACCCAGGGGGGGTGGGGGGGGTTATTCCTGCCATGCACACGGTTATTCTTGGGGTACACGGATCTGTCTGGGTGTGTTCCCGTGATGGTGTGCACCTGTGTAAAGTGACACCACGGGGACCTGACTCTACCCCTGTGAGCCTTGACGTGTGTGTGTGTGTGTGTGTGTGTGTGTGTGTGTGTACCCAGGAATAGTAGTGCGGGGAGGGGGGTACATGTGAGTAAAGAGCATGTGAACATTACTGGAGGTCTAGTGTCTAACCCATGTGTAAAAAGCATTGTAAAAAAATAGTGTAAAACACCCCATGCCTGCGAGTGCAAACCCCTGGAAACGTGTGTGGATTTGTGTGTGTGTGTGTGTGTGTGTGTCTTTGGGCACACGGGCCAGTGGCTCTCAAATGGCTCAAGTTTACCCCTTCCCCAGTAGACCCCCAGTGAGCTTGTGGGCCTCTGGCCTGGGTCACAGGACAGGAGTTCCAGCCAGGCTGGCATCTGTTTGGGGACATGGGGCAGAACCTCACCCGCCCATTCCTCCACCCCCAGCCCAGGGAGGCTCCATAAAATTCAGACCAAGCGAGGGCGGGCAGAGGAGACCACCTCTCTCTGAGCCAAGCCAGCCATGTCCTCTGAGGTGCTGACCAAGAGCCCCAGGGGTTGGAGGTCCCCCCAGTGCTGCTGGGCCCCCAGGGCCCTGGATTCACTGGTGAGGCCCCATGGGGCCCTCCTTGTCCCCCCCCCCCCGTCCCCCCCCGTCCCCCTCCCTCCCCGCGACCAGGCTGAGCAGCCGGGGAACACCTCGTGCCCTGCCCAGGGGGACCTAGCTTTGACTCACAGCCACAAGCAAATGGAGTGAGGACCCCCGGCGCCCCGGCGCCCCACCCCCCTCGTGGCTCTTCCCGCAAAATCAATCATCCTGCCACCGCGTTTGCGGGAAGTGGGGGGTGGGCAGGAGGGCCCGCGGGGCGCCTGCTCGCTTGTGGGGTGGCGGCCCAGTGGGGGTGGGGAACACGTTTCGGGGCGCTGGTGGGGTACGTGCTGCAGCGCTCCCAACAGACCCCCATCCTGAGCTCTGGGCCCCTGTCCCGCCGGCCAAGCTGGGCCCTGAACCCAGGGGCCTGAGTGGGTGCGAGTTACCCCAGCGGCGCTGCGGACAGACGGACGCAGACAGCAACTCCGCCCCCTCCCGCCGCAGGGCTGGGCTGGAGCGAGGCGAGGAGGAGGTGAGTGTAACTGGCTTAAGCTGCGTTCAGTGTCGCCTGAGTGGGAAGTTGGACCTGAGTCACTCGTTCATGTGTTCGGGAGCCGTCCCCACGCCCACGCAGACCCGGGAGGTGAGGAGGAGCCTGCCCAGTCCTCCGGGAGCTGGAGCGGCAGGATGCAGGAGTCTCGACTGTGGGTGTGGGGCGCGCCGGGATGACGAGCACGAGCCCGGGGCACCTCCTCCACGGTGGGCCTCTGCTGCCTGGATTCCACCATTAGAGAGCCGTCCCTCCCCACCTCCCAGGGAAGATGACCTCGACCTGTCTGCTCCTCTTGTTACGGGGAAATGCCCCATCGGCTCTACTGCACCTCTGCTCCCACCATCACTGCTAATAAAGACAAAGAATGCCTGACGTTTGCACAGGGCTTTAGCGGTAAAAAGTGCCCTGTGAGGGTGGTTAGGGGAGCAGGCATTAGTATCTTCACTCCCATTTTACAGATGAAGAAACTGAGGCTCAGAGAAGTCCACCTGTTTGAACAAATGAGTAAATAGCAATGGATTGGGGCAGCTAGAGGCGCAGGAAGGAGGCCAGAGTGTGCGGGGTATGTAGTGGGAGGTGGGGGGTCCTGAAATGAGAGAGAGGAGGACGGTCTCTCAGGAGATGTGTTCTCATGGGAAGAGCACTCACTAGACTAGGAGTCCTGCAGCCTGGCTCCTGCACTGGCTCGCTGAGCAAGCCGTGTCTCCTCCCTGGGCCTCTACTTCCCCGTCTGTAAAATGGAGTTAATAATCCTGCCCTGCCCTGCCCTGCCCTGTGGGATGTTGCAGGGAGCAAACCAGTGCTACTGGATGAGAAAGGGCCTCGGAAACTGCAGGGAGCTGCCAGCTTAGAGGAGGAGTCAGCCCATATCTGCCTTCCTGCATCTCTGTGCCCAGAGGAAGGCAGCTCAGCTGGACCCGGGGTTCTAGAACCCGGAACTTAGCCCAGCTCCGAGTTCCAGAGCCACACGCCTCTGGCCCTCCGTGGCTCACCAGCCTCTTTGAGCTGATGCACCCTGGGGCTGAGGTGGGAACAGAGTACAGCAGCTCAAGATCCACCAGGAGCCTCCCCCACCCTGCTCAGAACCTAGGGGCCTGGGCGGCAGGCCAGGCTGCCAGTGGGAATATTATTAGCTGGTGTGAACTAATTTGATGGTGCTGATAAAGGCTGGGCTGCCCAGGGCCCCTGAGCCACACCCAGCCCCCCACTCCACCCCTGCTGATAACATCGAGGCTGAGCTGTCCCGGCTCCCCATTCTCAGGTGATGAAATCCTCCGTCGGGCTGGCTAGCACTGCAGTTACCAAATCGCTGTAACTGAGATTAATTTGGGTGCCAGATTGGGTCAGCCCTCACAGGCACCTATTAATTAGTGGGGGATGATCAAAACCCCAACAGCTGGGCCCTGCACCCAGCAGCCATTGGATAGGGGGTGCCGAGAGATGGCCAGGTGGCTATGTGGTCGGGGGGAGGGGGTCAGCTGGATGGACCTCCGCACCCCGCGCCATTCCCTCAGCCCACCCTGTCCTGAGCTCTTCCTCCCATGCTTTGACTCAGGCCCAAAGACAGCTCTAGGTCTCCAGGATGAGGAGTGGGGGGGGGGGGGGGCGCTCAGAGGCTTCTTGGACATCAAACAGCTCTTGCAAAACTTCTAGATGAGTTAAGTGCAAATGAATTTGAAACAGACAATGAAGTTCCCTTTAGAGACACCTGGGCAGAAAAAAGAAGGGAAAAGCGCCCCAGGGAGAGCTCATTTGGGGATTTTTTTTTTCCTGAACCCAAAACACACAGGGAAAAACAAACCCACCCGTCTACACCAGGTGCCAGCGGCGGGCCGGCGCGCCCTGACTCAGTGCTGGGCTGGCAGCGAGATGGGCACGCACGTGAGGGCTGGGCACACACGTGTGAGTTGAGAGCTGCAACACAAGCGTGTGTGCAGGGCCGGAAGTGCTGGGCACACGCGTGCGGGGATGGCCCCAGCCCTGGACTGGAGCGAGCCTGCGCTGGTGTGAGGAGGAGGGCACACGCTCATGGGCAGCTGGAAGGAGGCCAGGTGGGGGGGGCAGGGTCCGTCTGGGGAGGGGGCAGAGCCCAGGCCCCCCAGGTGGCGGTGGGCAGGGCTCCCCAGTCACCTGAGTGCTCCTGGGCCCCCGGGGAGGTCCTCACGATTGCCAGGCCGGCCTCGCCCGCCCCGCCCCGCTCACCTGACTTGTTCCAGTTAATTGTCAGAGTGTTTTATTTTTTCCCTGTGAATCTCTCAGAGGGACAAAAGCAGGTTCTGAGTCACCAGAACTGTCCCCCGCCTCCGCCCACTCTGGAGACTTGCCCTTGCCCCCACCCCACCCCAAAGACCCGACAACCCTGAGACGGCTGGGGCCTGGTCCATGGAGGCTTCAAGGAGCCCCAAACTGTGCCGGGTCTGCAAGGTGTCCGCACTGCTGACCATCGCCCCCCGGGTTGGGGTGGGTGACCTCCCCTGGGGCCTAATGGAGCAGCCTCCTCGAAGAGGCGCATTTGCAATTCATGGCTCCAGCTGAGATTGCATTAGGGCCGAGCTGTCACTCATGATGAATGTCGCTTGTTTTCCAGAAAAAAACGGGCCCTGGATGCGGAGTGACAGGGCCGAGGGAGGCACCAGGCCTGAGGCCCAGGAAATGGCCACATCTTTGGCAGCCTGTCAGTGGCCTTGGAACTTGACTCCTCCTGGAGCTCTCAGGGGGCCCATGCGGCCTTCCCTGTTCACCAAGCCCCTCGTGTTCCCTACCCAACAGCCCTGCCGGAGGGAGGGACCCGGCTTGAGCGGCTCCACTGGACAGATGAGCAAACTGAGGTTTGCAGGAAGAGGGAAGGGGATGAAAGAGTGTTGGCTGGAGGTGGAACAGAGAGCGGTGCTGGGTTCGCAGGCGCAGGGGGCTTCCTGAGGTGGAAGGGCTGGGCGACTTTGGGGGGAGGCTGATTGAAGGGGGAGGAAGAAGAATGCCCTTTAGGCTCAGCCCTCCCTACTCCACCCCACCTGCAGGGATGAGGGGCTGCCCCAGCGACCCAGAGCTGCTGTCTGCCCGCACTCTGCCTATGCGCGCCTCTCTCTCTGACAGCTGCCTGCCTGTCCAAAAGAGGGGCGTCCCACAGGTCTGAGGCTCTGGGCGGTGCCTCCCCTTAGACGCTAACTTTGATGAGGCAGAGGAGTTCTTTCCTTCCCATCCACCCCAACCCCAGGCCCACAACCGGGTCAAGGGGGCAGGTAACTAGAGAGCAGGAATTAGCGGGAGGCCTCAGCTAGGGCCCCTCCCACATGTCCCCACCCCTCAGCTTCTCAAAGAGCCAGCGTTCCCGAGGCCTTTGGAACAGAGGAGGCCTGGATGGGCCTCCTTGGTGACCTGCTCTGGCTCAAGAGCCACAATGGCTCCCACTTTCCTGAAGTTTCCCACATTTTCCTCTTTCACCCCTGCTCCTGCCCTTACCATCTGGGATCCCCAGCCTTGCCGGGCAGCAGACAGGAAAAATAATGCCCTCCGTGAGTGTCTTGTCAGGCCCATTCATTGGAAAAAGAACGATGGCTCATCTGGGGACAGCTTTTATCATGTGCCCTTTCACCTCTGTGATTTCACATGATTTAGCCAGAAGCAGGTGAAACAATGTGAATCCCTCTGTCACAGGTGAGGAAACTGAGGCAGAGTGCTCATAGCAAGAGGCAGAGGCTGTGTGTTGGGCTGTGAGTGGTGCTTTGTTCAGTGATGTATCTCTGTGCCCAGAACAGTCCCCAGTAGGTAGTAGGTATTTGCTGTAAGAGTGAATGAATGAATGAATGCACAAACGAGTAAATGGCCTTAGCAGGAGGCTGTGGAAGCTGTGGGCTGCGGGGTGGCTGAGCCACAGGGCCAGACACTCAGGCCCTTGATGCCCCTCTCCTGACCTCCCTGCCCCCCCCCCCCGTGCCCTAGGTCTGGGAATAGGCAACCCTCTCACACAGCCTTATGGGTCTCTCCATGGCAAAGCCGGCTGATGGGGGTGGGAGCCTGGCTCTCACCCAATCAGAGGCCATGTTCCCTGGCACCCAGCCCCACAGCCCCAAACCCACCCAAAGGGACAAGGCAATGCAGACCAGAAGAAAAAAAAACATTTGCTGGGGGTCTGGAGCTGGAGTCTGACCCTAGGCTAGATATGCCATTATAACAGCAGCCACTGTGACCAGGCGCCATGCTAAGTGGCACTTCCTGTGTGTTATTTCCGCTCCGTGACACCCACCCAGGTAGGTAATGTCTTTCTCTCCATTTCGCGGATATGGAAATAAGGCTCAGAGAAGGAGAGATGGGCTGGGACGGGCCCTTGTACCTGACAACATCCCTGGTGATGACTGGGTCCTCCTGCTGGTCCGTCCTTTCCAGGCTCGTGAAGCAGCAGGGGGTGCCACTCTCCTTGTGGCCCTCCCCTCCCCGGTTCGAGCTCCTGTCCTGGCATCTTTGTCCAGTGTGGAAGCTCGCCTAGAATGCCAGGCGTCCACTCCCTCCAGCCACCGGCCCCATCTGTGCTGGGTGGCCCCAGGGACACCACTGTCCTGGGGCATCCCGCACTGTCAGTCCAACACTTGGGTTTTCC